>NW_027412574.1:2832500-3370000 GCF_025532065.1 Leptinotarsa decemlineata
TAATGAGGCCTGTCCAGATATCAAGTTAGCTCAGCTTAAGCTTAGATACCAGTCTTCCCGGTTGTTGTCAGCTGACTAGAATCATTTGGCAGCAAGTCTGTTGATTGAATGTTCGGTTCTTTGATTTCCTTCCCACTGAAGTTGGTGCCAGCTCTTATTGAAATTCCCATTTGTGGCCTTTTTTATGTCTTTGTGAGTATATCGAACAATAAAGGAGCCAGTGAAGTTATCAGAGTACTCACAGGTCTGATTATCTATATGGGAATTCAACATTGATGAAATTCAAAAATAAAGCATTGAATCTGTTGTTACTTGATCTTGTTCACATTTTAGTATATTTATATGTCACTTTTTTTTTTTTTTTTGTTTTAGATTCGTGTATTTAGACCACCAAACTATTCAGGAACTCTGGCATTGATAGTATTATTTGCTATAGTTGCAGCATTTCTGTATTTACGAAGGAATAATTTGGAGTTTCTTTATAATAAAACAATGTGGGGAATGGGAGCATTATTTTTTTGTTTTGCAATGACTTCAGGACAAATGTGGAATCATATTAGAGGACCTCCATTTATTCATAAAAATAATAATGGTCAAATAGCATACATACATGGGTCATCTCAAGGACAATTCGTATTGGAAACATACATCGTCATGTTTCTAAGTATCCTTTTTGTTGAAAAGTTTCTATCGAATTCCCAATTTCTTTTGAAAACCAAACTGAATTCACGCTAAATAATTGTTTTCATTCGTCAAGTGAATACCTCCCACAAATCATATCAATAATAGTCGAATTTCAACCAGTTGAATTATACTTGCAAATATATTATGTAAGTTATAATAAATGATATAATAGCAAATGATTCAAAAAACATAAAACAAAGGTATTTGTGAGTTTTGACTCATGCATGGGTAAATTATAGATGGATTTTTTGTATCTTTTAAATGAAACAAACGTCACTGTTGACTTGTGATATACTGTTTGGAACCTTTGGTGTAGTAATGAATATTACTGGAGTTTTTTTTTCCCAACACCAAATCGTTATTTTTACACCTCGACACGCGTTTCGATCACCAAGTGATCATCTTCAAGAGGAAGATAAAACTTGGTGATCGAAAGTTTTATCTTCCTCTTGAAGATGATCACTTGGTGATCGAAACGCGTGTCAAGGTGTAAAAATAACGATAAGATAAAACTTGGTGATCGAAAGTTTTATCTTCCTGATCACTTGGCGATCGAAACACATGTCGAGGTGTAAAAATAAAGATTTGGTGTTGGGAAAAAAACTCCAGTAATATTCGTCACTGTTGAGTTTGCTTTTACAAAAAATATTTAAGCACCATTTTCAAGACTGATCATCATGTTGCTTCGTAAAATTTGCTAGAAATAAGTAATGATGAAGCAGAATTTGGGTTATCTTCTAATTTTAGGAATACTCGATTGCAATGAGTTAATAATAATGATGATGTTTGTTTTCAATTCAAATATACATACAAACAGTCAAAATTTCAGTGTAAATGAACAATTCACACTCGTAGTGAAATTACTCATTGTGAGTTTTGATACAATAACAGTAGCGAAGGAAAATGTTGAACCAATATCTTAATCTGTGCAATTTCATCATGTAAGGGACATTATTGAATATAGTCGAGATTTTTTACTTTTCTTAATTTGATGAATGATTTTTTTATCTGTCAGTATAGCATTTAAACAAAATTTTATCTATTATAATAATAATATGTAGAGTATAAACATTACAAATAAACCGAAATATCCCTATGAAGATAAACTTTGTATTGGTATTGAATTATTGAAAGAAAACATTTTTTTAAACTGTTACTAGGTAATTTGATCCATCAATTTGTATCAACAAAATTTTGTGAAATTATAAAACAACAATAAAAATAAAAACAACAATAAAAATTAATTGGCGCTCCGGGGCGATTTCATTGATTCCAGTGGCGCATTTGCTTTTTCAGCTGCAGGAAAACCCGGAAAAACCTGCAGCACCACATCATCTGAAGATCTTGATCTGCCAATGTCCTCTCTCTCATAAAACAAAATGTAGGAAGTCTCCAGAGGCTCCAATAGATTCAATACAACATTTTTGTCTTTTATCATTTTTTATCCATTTGACTTTTCCAATGTGAAAAAAATGATTGAATACATGAGACTTTTTTTGACAACAAATCATAAAATAAGAGTATTATATAAATGAAATTCACTACGGAACTACATTATATCAAAATAATAGTCCGATATCCATTTTTCCAGTTCCTTTAAATAATTTAAAAAACATTCGAGATATTTTTCATAAATGATTTTGAAAAACCATATTTGAAAAATACCTAAATCTCTAAAATTATTAAATCGGTCTTATCCGTTAGATATAAATTGTTGAAGTTGAGGAATTATTTTAGTTCATTTCATAATAACGTCAACTAGGTTGGTGAAACACACCTCGAGAAGAGTTTTACAATTCCGGTGTGTGATTTATTATGATGGATTTATTCTTTACCAGAAATGCCATTTCTGCCTTTCTGTCTAATAACCCTGTCATATTACTTGCATACCTCGTAGATCTAACGACTATTGGGTCTATAGATCTATACAGAAAAATGGTATTACAATCTTACTGAATAACTTTCAAGTCTAGGTCTAGTTAAGTTCAACTTTATGGTTATGCTGAATTACCAAACTACCATTTTATTCCAGTTCTACAGTAAATGGTTCATAAACCAAAATGCTTTATTACATATTCCTTAACGGAAATATAGATGCTGCTGTCGTGTTGGGAATTATATTGTTGACAGAAGCTGCTAAAGGCAAGGGTGATCCAAAGAAACGAAAGATGTCTGCAGTTGTTGGGCTCATTTTGGTATCAGTTTTCTTCTCATTACTCTTATCTACATTCAGGACAAAAACACAAGGTTACCCTTACAGGTGAGAAATATATGTTTTGGTTAAATGTTTATTGAATGCTCGAGTAAATATTTGAATATGAGGAAGTTTTCAAAGTTCCTGAGTAAAGCTTGATAAATAGGTAACAATGAAATATTATCGAAGATTGAATGAAAATTGAATTGAATTGATACGTTTTGTCTCATTTTTCCTTCTGATCTGATCCTAATTTAATTTAGTTAAATTTATCATATGGCTCAGTAAATGATTGTATGGAATTTTGTTCATAGTAAATTATCTAGTTACCGTATCTTCCAATTTTTGTTTAATATTGCCTTAAATCCTATTACAATACACATCTTTTTAGTCAATTTTCAATCATGAAATTAAGATACTTCCATGACTGGGTTGATTGCTGTGCTCTTATAAGCTATTTTCTGTTTACCGTCGCCAGAAAATGTTTGATTGAGGTAATTGTCTGAGGCACCCAACTTGAAGCGACTGTAAAGACGCTCAACAAATTCAGTAGAAACTTTCTGGAAATATATTCATATTCTAAGAAATCGAGCGAGAGTACAGTACCAAATTTTCTACTGTACTATTAGATGGATTTCAAATTATAGAACTTTAATTAAAAAAGCTGAATATTAGCAAAACCAAACTTTTTTTTTCTAGATCAAATTCGAGTATAATAACCACCAATTCTCTAAAGTTGGCTAAAATTTGACAAAGTTTATATACGATTGAATAGATAATTTCAAACCACCCTTGTGCATCATTTTTGACTTTTTCAAAGCTTTTGTAACTGTTACACATGTGATGATGTGTCATATAATTTAATGAAATTTACCTGACTGATACAGAGCAAATAGTGAACATGTATGGTACCAGATTACCTTCGGACCCAACTCGTTTAACAAATGAAACACCTATTTTTTACAACACAAATATATGTCCGGAAATTATGAAAAAAATCAGGAAAAGGCATAAAAAAATTGTTCAATGGTATACCTTCTATTCACATCCTATATCAGTAATAAATAGAACAATTAGTTGTAATGAACATATCAGTTCCAGAAACAAGTTTTTCTTTAGATGTTTAGTATCATGAATGATTGGCACATTATCATCATCATCATCACAATGGTGCGTTTAATATCCCATTCTTCATTTATTTATCAACTGGCAAACTGATAATACAAGTCAGCATATT
Source organism: Leptinotarsa decemlineata (assembly GCF_025532065.1). NCBI lineage: Eukaryota > Metazoa > Arthropoda > Insecta > Coleoptera > Chrysomelidae > Leptinotarsa > Leptinotarsa decemlineata. Next base: position 2,836,616 of record NW_027412574.1, read on the forward strand.
GTAAAATACATAATTTGATATAATATGAATTCCTATGAAATTGGTGGACAAGCAAATATCTTAAAAGTATTACACAGAACTGCACATAAAATATGTGATGAACTGAACAGTTCGTCACAACATGTGTTTCACCATACAATAGCTCTACTGAAAACACTTTTTCCTCACCAGAACAAAAATATCGTACCTTGACGTGTGTTTCGATAAACAAGTTGGCATCATCAGGACATGACTATCGTCTTTGGCGTCTCCCATCAAAGTGATTTTTGGTTAATTAATGTTTCAGTTAATAACATCACGTCACAATGAGAACAACAAACAGCATGTTTGAAATCCATAAGTCTAGTTGGCATGCCACTCCTATTTTGATAACATATTAGAAGTTCGTCTAGATTTGTTTTCTCTATATAGGCACTCTTCGCACATTATTCATTGTAACATACCTTTCATCATCTTATAGCCTCAGTTGAAGATCTATCCGTTGATGATTGAAATGAATAATTTAGAGAACTGGAGCTACCTTATCATCGTTGGGAATTTTAATGTTGTACCTTGAAATATGCAGCAGTTTATTCTGATTTTATATAATAATTTAAATTGGCCTGAACACCTTCGTGATGACTACATCGGAAAACTTTACTAAGGCAACATCCACAGCACCAAGGTCATCTAGCTCTGCAGAATCAGGCATGTTGTAGATGTAGACCACAAGATTAGATTTATGTTGTTTGCAATCATTGTATTCGACCATGAATGTCCTCTTCTATATTTTGGTTAAAATTTCTTTTCTTATCTTTGTCGTCTCACGGAGTTATCTGATTCCATATTTTCCTATTTATGCATTTCTTTTCTTCTTTGGATTGGTTTCCATTTTATCATTTTTCAATCATGTCCGTCGATGGCCTTCTCATTATATTTCCAAGCCATTCTAACCATTGCGACTTGATTAATTTCTACTACTTTTCCATACCTTAGCTCCTTTTCTATTTCTTTTATTTTTATCTTGTTTCTCCTTCTAGAGTGATATCAAGTCTCAAAAACTGTTCTCATTATTTTTCTTTCCAGTCCGTTTCCTCCTTTATTTGTTATCACTGTTGTTTCCATTGCATATGTGATGACAGGTCTTTATTTTTGTCATTTTGCTTAGTTCTTTATTTTTTAGCATTTGTTTCTTTCAACGGCTTGATTTTTTTTCTCTCTGTTAATTCTGTCTTGAATTATATCTTTTCCAAATCGATACATAAGATGGACAAATGTCTTCACCAACGAAGCTTTGGGATATATCCATGAGAATTAAATAGAAACTTCCTCACATCATTACTCCAAAGTATACTTTTTAAATTCGAAATTTATTACCTGCGGTTATAAAAACCACAAAAACAATAAATATAAGCAGAAAAAAATGTATTGAAGGAAATTTCTTAGCTATATATATGTACTATTTCATATTAAGGATTGGAGACATTTTGTTAACTTTGACATGGAAACTCCGAACTTGCCACACATACCTAATTTTGATACAAATATTAAATCTTGAATATAACCTAGCCATTCAATACAACCAAATCGTGACATACATTTTTTGCTATGACGCTGATCAAAGTATTCAATTTGTTGTAAAATTTTATATCGAACTTCTCAAACTTTGTCAGAAAATGCTTTTTTATATTAGAACTGTGATCGCCGTTTTACTTTTTATTGTCACAAATATTCATTCCTCAATTTATTTACCTAACAATTTATTTGTTTGAATTCAATTGATTCATGCATTTGTTCGACACATTAAAAACGATTGTTCGCAAAATTTGTTCTATTTTAAATGACACTTGATTTAAAATGTTACATGAATAAAATTGTTACTTGAATAAAAAAGACTAATGAAATAACTTGAAGCTTTTATTGATTCCGAAGAAAAATATTGTTTCAGAGTATTGGAAAATGGAACGCCAATTTACTATATATTATGCTGAAAAATAATCTATATACATATAGTTCAACTCAGCAATGAACACATTTTTATTCAGCAGTCAATGGAGTAAATTATTCGAGTAAATTCAACAAACGTTACAATTCGGCATATAATTTTGACCTTTGAATAATATGTTAGTTATTTATATGACTGTTGAATTATAATGAAACTTTAAATTCACTTTCTAAAAGTAAGTTTGGGAATAAAATTTCAATGAATATATTTGAATCACTGTTAAAGTTATTCCATGAAACATTGTTGGTAATAAAAATAGACTTTCGTTTGTCTGAAAATATAGCAAATTAACTTTCCATACCAAATATTTTTCTATGAATAATAAAGATTGTTATATTTCAATTTTATTGAAAGTGTTGAATATTTCCAACTTTCACTTTAATACATTCAATTTAAAATTTGGTTACAACTTTTGTGCAAAACATTCTCAACCAAGTATCATTTTATTTCATCAATCTTTTTAAAAAGCTAATTTCTGACAAAGAATTTAATTTTTTGATGATTTAAAAAGTTTGTTGTATTGGAAATCTACATTTAAAACGATTGTTAATAATTTTAATTCGGCGCTGGTATCGAGCGGATTATTACCGTACTATGACTAACGCCATACATATATACAGTTGAGTAGTTCCACAAAAATACGTCCGACGTCAGCGCCGAATAAAAATTATCAACAATCAATTTAATTCATGTATCACTGAAATTCAACAAACAAAATAATCCAGCTCGTTCCAAAGGAATATTAATAAAATTGGCATTTTGTAAAAATGAATTGTTTTGATTGTTGCTTTTAGGTGATACATGACGGAATATTGTGTTACTATCACTAGACAGACAGGTATAAAAATTCAGCTTTTGCAAGAATCCGCTCGACGCTAGCGCCGAATTGAAATTATCAACGATCGTTTTAATTCATGTAACTATAATTATCAACAAACAATTTTATTCATGTTTCACAGAAATTGTAGTAAATTATTCGATAGTTACAAAAAAAGTATGAATGACAAACATTTACTTACAAAAATTTCAAACAATGAATCTATATTATAACTATTCACAACTTTTCATAAAACAAATTAATTCATGTAAAATTTTAAATCAAGTGTCATTTAAAATAGAACAAATTTTGCGAACAATCGTTTTTAATGTGTCATACAAATGCATGAATTATATCGCCCGTTCCCATGTGAACCGCTGACCATGCTGAAGCAGAATCTCGCGATTCTGGGAAACTGATGTGCAAGCATTCTTATCTTCATGGGAAGAATACTTTTGTAATTCAGTTATAATTATGCTCTCATACTGTTAACATCAATTTTTGTTAATAAAATTAATTTTTAAAAAGGGACTTTGACATCCGAAAGTTATATTTGGCGCAGTCGGTAGGATACTCGAAATTGAACGTATCGAACGTGCAGTTTTCGTTTCAACGATTTATCGGGTATCGAACTTGTTGTTTTGTCTTGTGGAGGTGTTTGTGAAGGAGTGGCTCTTCAAACCTCAAGAAACCCAATCCATCGTGGACCTTTAGCTACCCTCAACAGGCAGATCATCGGGGAGTGGAACAGAATCGTCCAGTCTCGCAAGGAAGTCTTTCTGGAAATCAAAAATCGAGGAACCAGTCGTCTACCTTATAAAGGATGCTCAAAGTTCTTACAATTTTAATGTAAGTCGTATTTTTAAATGTCTATTGATAACTTATCTCAAATTCTTGGAAAGTTAAATTTGAATAACGAAAACCCTTCAGCTGACTCTTCAGTTTCTTTGCCTAATTCTTCTAGTAGTTCAAATATAATAATGGCTAATCAATTCAACTCAGAATACCTTAGGTGTGTGCCCGAATTCGACGGCAACCCTAATGATTTAAATAGATATCTAGCAGTTTGTGATTCAATAATTAATACTTTTTATAATGTGGCTGAGCCGACAAGCTTTCAAAATGTTTATTTGCTGAACTGTCTCATTTCAAAATTATCAGGCAATGCTAAAGTAGTAGCCAATATACAGAATGTTTCAAATTGGAGAGAACTCAAAGATACATTAACCAGAAACTTTGCCGATCAAAGGGATGAAACTTGCCTAAACAGAGACATGGTTATGCTTAGGCAATCCCCTAATGAAAAGCCTCAACAGTTCTATGATAGGTGTTTAAATATATTGAACCTATTGTGCAATTATATCGACGTTCACGAAATCACACAAGAATCTAAAAGGTGTAAAAGAGATTTATATAGCAATTTGGCATTGAAAACCTTTCTTTCTGGGCTCAAGGAACCCTTGGGTACTACAATACGTTGTATGCAACCCAAATCTCTCAGTGAAGCATTGCAGTTTGTTTTACAGGAAGACAATGTACATTGTCTTCCAAAATTTCTCAAATAAGAATACATTTAGACCAAACTTCCAACCTTCTAGAACACCAATTCAGATCAGACAGCCAAATTCTTCTCCTGTCAATAATTATAGTACACCAAATAACTTTTTCAGACAGCAAAATCAATTTTCTTCACAACCAATACCAATTCAGCCACGAGCACCAAGCCAACCCCAAAAATTCTTTACCAACGCGCAAGTTTTTAGACAACCATTTCAAAACAGAAATGTTTTCAGGCCCAATCAGAATCAGAACTTCACAAAACCTACACCCATGAGTGTATCCACCAGAAATACATATCAAACAAATAAACCAGTTCCAATGAGTGTTTCGACAAGAAACGCCCCTAATTATCGATCAGGTCCCTCAAACTCATTTCAAAACCAACCCCAAAGAAATTTTATATCAGAGGAATTATTTAATACGGTAGTTAGTGACACTCAAAATGAACCAAATTATAGCGAACACGAATATTACGCTGAAGAAGATTATAACGAACATTATGACGAATTTCTATACTGCGAAAATGAAAATCAGGAAAGTAACTTTGACAATTCCGAGGTAAATTTTCAGGAAATGCCAACCACGAACAATCAAACCTAGTTCCGCAAATCATTTCTTTCAATAATTCTAGTTCTAGCGAATTATCATATATAACATTTCCGGAATATGACGCAAAATTTCTCATTGATTCAGGCTCCACGAAATCTTTTATAGATCCAGAAATTGCTCAAAAACTGTTTCCAAATCTAATTAAATACGACCCGTTTATTGTTTCCACAGTTTTCCAAAAATCAGCTCATAAATATAGCGCATCTATGCCTGCTTCAAAATTATTCAATTTGCCACAACAAAAACATTTAAAATTTTTCCTTTTCAAATTTCATGACATTTTCAAAGGATTGATTGGTCTTGACAATTTAAAACTTTTACAAGCTAACCTAGATTTTGGTAATGGCTATCTTATCACTCCTTATGCGAAAATAAAACTGAAGTTTCAAAAAACAAAAAGCGATCTCAATTTAATTACGATTTCTCCAAGATCTGAGCAAGTGATACAGGTCAAAACATCAATTCAGAATGGTGAAATAATAATACCTCACCAACGCTTTCATAATTGTGAATTGCCAGAGTGTCTTACTGTTGCAAATAAAGGTAGAGCTCTCACTACAATTTTGAACAACACCACCAAACCAGTAACCCTGAATTTTTCAGAACCAATCGCTGTTGAAAAATTTGATAAGAACGAAAGTCAAAAAATCGATTTTCATAATTTTGATGATTCCCCTAAGCAAAATCTAGATTTTTCAAAAATTCGATGTGACCATTTGAATGACGAGGAAAGATCTAAGATACTTTCGCTGTGCAAAGAATTCTCTGACATATTTTATTATGAAAATACCCCGCTGACTTTTACGAGCCGTGTAAAGCACCAAATTAGAACATCTGATGAAATACCGGTGTATACAAAATCATACCGGTACCCATTCATACACAAGCAAGAAGTCGAAAATCAGATCAAAAAAATGCTCGACCAGAAAATTATTCGGCCAAGCAATTCTCCTTGGTCATCGCCTATTTGGGTGGTACCCAAAAAGGTCGATGCTTCTGGGAAGCAAAAATGGAGGGTTGTTGTTGACTATCGCAAGCTCAATGAGAAAACGATAGATGACAAATACCCTTTACCTAACATCACAGATCTTCTGGACAAACTGGGAAAATGCCAGTATTTCACAACACTCGACCTGGCCAGTGGCTTCCATCAAATTGAAATGGAAGAGGACGATATTGAAAAAACAGCTTTCAATACGGAACATGGCCATTATGAGTACCTGAGAATGCCATTTGGTTTGAAAAACGCGCCAGCTACCTTTCAGCGCGTAATGGATAATATCCTTCGTGGTATCCAGAACGAAAAGTGCTTGGTATACCTCGACGATATTATTATCTTCTCGACTTCCCTCCAAGAACACCTTGAGAGCCTTAAATCTGTCTTCAACAGGCTGAGAAGCTCAAACTTCAAAATTCAGCTGGATAAATCGGAATTCCTACGAAAGGAAGTAGCCTATCTGGGACACGTCGTGACTCCCGAAGGTGTCAAGCCGAATCCAGATAAAATCACAGCCATCAAAAATTTCCCCGTCCCAAAAACCACCAAACAGATCAAAGGATTCTTGGGTTTGTTAGGTTACTATCGACGCTTTATCAATAATTTCGCTAGACTAACGAAACCATTAACCAAATGCCTGAAGAAAGGCGCAAAAATTGAACATAATGCAGAGTTTTTGGAATGTTTCAATACCTGCAAAAACCTGTTAATCAATGATCCGATTTTGCAGTACCCCGACTTTTCTAAACCTTTTAATCTCACCACGGACGCAAGTAAATTCGCCCTAGGAGCTGTCCTTTCTCAAGGCCCTATAGGCCAAGACCTTCCAGTTGCATACGCATCTCGGACCCTGAATGACTCTGAGCAAAATTACTCAGTCATTGAGAAAGAGCTTCTCGCGATCGTATGGGCTACCAAATACTTCCGCCCATATCTCTTTGGACGAAAGTTCAATATAGTCACTGACCACAAACCCCTTCAGTGGTTATTCTCTCTGAAGGACCCCAACTCAAAATTGCTGAGATGGCGGATCAAACTAGAGGAATACGATTATACCATAATCTATAAAAAAGGCAAGTTGAACACCAACGCCGATGCTTTATCCCGTGTCGAAATCCACACTAAGGACACCAAAACCTTTTGGGAGGAGTTGGATGACATACTAGACGAATCACAACGTCTAACAAATCAAGGTGTCACTTTCAGTGGTCAAGGAAACCCAGTAAGTCGTTGCCTTGAAACCCCGGATTATCAACCCTCTTCCGATATTTTGATTATTGGAGAACTCAATCTGGACACTGAATATTCCCCCATCATGATTCCTCCTAACGAAATGCATGTAAATAATACGGACAACGAGTTACCTCCGAAAAGTCACACAGAAAATGACAATCTTTCTTTACAAGTTCAACCTGATACCGAACAAATAGAAGATGAACCCCTACCAGAACGCGAAAACCTTGAAGATGACACCATTCACTCAAATGCTGAACAGAACCCTGTTGTAACAATTCCAATAGCGCAGTGTGCCGTGAACCTAGGGCTCAATCAGTTGATTATAAGCTCAGTTCTCCATTCTCCGGCCAAACCCAAAACTACCATTCTGTTCGAGAAAAAGATGAGAATTCATGTACAAATATCGCAAAATAATACAGAAAACGATATTTTGAATTTTATCAAAGAATATGTCGCCCCAGGAGTGCAGTACCATGTCTATTTTGAAAACCCCGAACTTTATGAACCATTTTCGGCAACAATTCAAAAATATTTCAAGTGGCCCTCTATAAAATTCAAAAGGTGTACCAAAAAGCTTCTGGACGTTACAAAAAAGGAAGACGTTCAAGAAATTATCAAAAACCACCATGAAGGTAAGTCAAACCACCGCGGTGTTGACGAAACTTTCGCAAGAATTAAGGAAAAACATTACTGGCCGAACATAAAAGAAACCATTCAAACATATATTAATCAATGCCTTATTTGCCAACAAAGCAAATATGAGCGAAACCCCATCAAAATGAAGCTCAACATCACCCCTACTGCAACCAAACCTTTCGAAATCGTACATATGGATACATTCACTATTGAAAGTAGAAAATTCCTCACAATCATAGACAGTTTTTCAAAGTACGCACAGGCATACCTAGTCAACTCCTTGACAGGTACGGAAATAGCCGACAACCTCATTCAATTTTTTTCTCATCATGGTATCCCCAAACGAATTATCGTTGACAACGGTACCGAATTCAATAACTTTCTCATTTCGGAACTCCTGGCTTTACACAAAGTCGAAGTTCATTTCACATCACCACACCATCCTCAATCCAATGGAATGATAGAACGGTTCCATTCTACCATTCTAGAACACATTCGTCTACTCAACACTAGAGGATTTTTGAAAACCCCTCCAAAAATGAAAATGTTGTACGCAATTTTGGCATACAACCACTCTATACATTCGGTCACAAAACTCAAGCCAATTGACATCATAAGTGGTCACATTTCAACCAATGATCCTTTCAATATTGATATTGATCGGAAATTACTAAATGATTACACCAATGATCACAAGGAACGATCGAAACTCCTCTATTCCAAAATAAACTCGGATCTAATAAAGCAAAAGGAAAAGATAGTAGAACGAGAAAATAAAAAACGCGATGATCCCATTGTATTCAAAACCAAACAAAAAGTTTACGTGAAAAAACATATTAGGCAGAAGGATGCAAATAAATTTCAAAAACCAACTCAAATCAAAACGGTCGATCATACAATGAAAACAGTGTCTACAGAAAACCAACAAAAAATTCACATGGACAATTTAAAACGTCCCCTCAAAAAATACCCATCTCCCATTAAAAATTGATTAATTTTTCAGATTATCTGGAACTCTCGGACTCCAGGAAAATATATCTAAACAAAACCTAAAGAACAATCCAGGACTTATTCCTCTCAAACTTGGAACAGCCAAAGTCGAAACGCACGCATATTCACTTATTCATTATTATGATTTAAATCCAATAATCGTGGAGGTAAATAAACTGAAATTCCATTCAAAAAATGTAAGGACACTTGTAGGCAGTCACAAAGACTACTCATGGGACACATCTAACTATTTAAAAATATTAGAATTTTCGGAAAAGGAGGTGACTGATAGACTCAACAATATTTTACCACATCCACTTAGAACAAAGCGCGGTCTTATAAACGGAATTGGATCCATTTTCAAGTCGATCACAGGAAATTTAGATTCCAACGATGGTGAAAAATATGACCGCCTGATCAAAGAATTACAAGATAATCAAAATAATCTAGTAACGAATATCAAGAAGCAAAACTCACTCTCAATCTCATTAATTGATCAGTTCAATAGTACAGTTCAGCAAGTGAAACATAACGAAAGGCTTTTGGAATCAAAAATTAATCAAATAGCAAAAATTGTTGAAAATCAAACGTATAAAGAAAACTCTATGTTTATTAAAGACATCTTGAATCAGATAATCAATACATTTGAAATCATAAATTCAATTTTGCAAGATGTTGAAAACTCAATACAATTTTCTAGACTGAACATTCTTCATCCTAGTATTATAAAAACAAAAGATTTGTTCAAAGAACTGCAAAAATTGAATAAAATTGTTGAGAAAGACCAACTACCAATTGAAATAAGTTTCGAGAATACTTTGCTTTATGAAAAAATTATTAGCCTCAAAAGCTATATATCAAATTTCAGAATAACCTATATCTTGCATATTCCAATTACCCATCCATCAAATTTCGATTACTATCACCTATTTTCTATTCCGATATTAACTAAGGGTCAGTTTAAGGCTGTTATACCTCAAAACAAATATTTGTCAAAAAACGAAAAATTGTATGCATTCTTGAGCGATCCTTGTTTGGAGATCTCCCATCGAACCTATATCTGCCCATCCACCAACATCAGAGAGCTGACAGAAGACAATCCATGCGAAATCCAGCTACTCAATGTCCAGAACACCTCCACTTGTAAGCAGACTGTCATACATTTATCGAGACCAGCCATTAGACAACTAGACAACTCCAACAAATGGGTTGTCCTCCTACCGGCTCAACAAACTACCAAACTCAAGTGCCAGAACCAGAACGAAATCGAGAACCTACTACCTGGAAGTTATCTATTCGACATTCCAATTGGATGCCAGTTATCCTGTGGCAACCAAATCATAACCAACGATCACCAAGTTACCAATAGTGAACCAATCATCTTACCAGACTTGGAAGAAGGGAAGCCAGAGCCACCCAAATCAATAGGGATCCAACTTGATGACCTGAACCTGGACGAACTTCATTCAATAAAAACCGCAATAATGGAAAACGAACCGATTATATCTTTCAAAGACGTAGCACATATCCCAAGTTTTTGGACGATGTTTATCTACTTGGTCCTAGTATCAATCTGTTTGTACCTACTGCACAAGAAGATTGGCTTCAGAGGGTGCAAAACCAATGGACCATCCAAACCAAGTCAAGATATCGAGATGTCTAGGGTTCAACTTCCTCGCTGACCCTCCTACGTTGAATCTTCGGGGGGAGGAATTATATCGCCCGTTCCCATGTGAACCGCTGACCATGCTGAAGCAGAATCTCGCGATTCTGGGAAACTGATGTGCAAGCATTCTTATCTTCATGGGAAGAATACTTTTGTAATTCAGTTATAATTATGCTCTCATACTGTTAACATCAATTTTTGTTAATAAAATTAATTTTTAAAAAGGGACTTTGACATCCGAAAGTTATATTTCATGAATCAATTAAACTCAAACAAACAAATTGTTAGTTGAATAAATCGAGGAATGAATATTTGTGACAATAAAAAGTAAAACGGCGTTCCATAAAACTGACAGACTTTTTCTCTAGAAGAATTTATTTTATTGAACAACTGTTTTTATTTACAAAACATGTGTTCAACTATCAATCGTATTCATGATACAGGGTCCTAACAAGTATTAAAAACAAATAAATAAAATTAACAAAGAATGTCAGTTGTCAACAGATGTCATTGTTTATGTACATTTTCTAATCTCTGTTTTAATTTCGAAAATTTGTAATATTGATCAACATTATTTTTATCTGATTTAGTTTTTGTTTTCTGTTTCAGCTTCCTTTTCAAGTGAATTTCTGTGAGAGATCAACATCAATAGTTTACCATTACTTTGAACAATGTTGTATATACGGATTTTTGAAATTGTGTATTTCCATCCAAGAAAAATAAAGTGAGAGTAATGTTTGTTTTATTTATTTATTCTAAAGAATATTGTTTTAGATAAGAAGTATCCTCATCATCAAATTTTATAGTAACTTTGCTTTCTCCCAGTTTTCTAATCACCTTTATATTGAGGTTATTGGTCTAAAGACAGATTGGTACAACTTTAAAATTTTGTTACGTTTTTCTCTGTGGGTTCACCAATAATTGACTACACTGAATAATCAAACTTAAGTTTATTTCACTTCAAATACAACAAACATTTCAACTAAAAACTTCAACTATTATTTGAATGTCTATCGTGCATTCGCGCGCTCTTATCTACGTTACGTTTGGTTTATGGTTACCAGTGGCGGTCGGCGTAATTTTCTTTCGGGCATGATTTACAACAATATTAGTTTCAAGATAGTCGTATAATTGTTCCTCGACTACTAGCTCCCAAACTTTTTCTACCGAGGGAATGATATTAATTGAACGAAATTCTCTTAATAACGGGTGTAATTAAGTTAGTTTTCATCTTTTTTAGGAAATCTACCATACTGAAGTGATAAATTGATGAGATCAATGTATGTGATCAACCATGTATGTGATCAACCATCCCAAAAATATTCAATTAATTACTATCAATTACCTCGAAGGCACCTTTATTCGGAATATTATTAATTATCTTTGAAGTACCCGGTGAATCACCTTTTTGGAATCCTATCCAATAACAATCTACTATTTATATCCTCCATACTATTTATAGGGTAATTATTAAAATAATGATCTATTTCCTTTGGAGAGATTACCAATTTAGTCTGATGCCCCACCTCAAATTAATAATACTTTATTACCCTTTTTGACAACTAGCGATATAGGATTCAACATTGTGGTAAACACCAAAACAACTAAAAATAAAATACTACTATTTCTGTGGGGTATAGCTTTTCAAAGTTATAGTTAAGTCAAAAGATTGCTAGAAGTTCTCGGTCGTAGGCAGAGTATTTGGCCTCGACACTGCTCAGCTTCTTCGAGAATAAACCCAGAGGTTCCCATTCGTCGTTCACCAGCTGATGCAAGGCTGCTCCAACGGTGTGGTCTGACGCGTCGCAAGCCAAGGAGAGTGTGACGCCGAACTTCGGATGAGCAGTGGATGAGCAGTGGAAGGACGTAATTGGCGTCTTACCCTTGATGTTGCCCTCGAGAAGCTTGTTGAGTGGAACCTGGGTCCGACCAGCCCTACGCATAAAACGTCCGTAAAAGGTAATCATGCCAGAGTTTATTCGCGGTTTTGGGCCGTGGATAGTCCTGGATCGCGGATACCTTCTCCGGGAGGGGTTGTGCCTTTGCCAGACATAAGGTATCCCAGGAACTCGACCTCCGACTCTCCAAAACAACTTTTAGAGTTGTTGATCACGATGCCGGACTACTGGAGACGTTCGAACAGCAGCCGGAGATATTCTTCGTCGTTCTCAGACGCAACAAGGAGGTCGTCAATGCAGGCGTATACGAAACCCAGTCCACGTAGCTTCTCGTGTTCCCGGCTCATCGCCGGGAACACGAAAATCCCGAAAGGCGTAACGATCTCCGTTTCCGGAATATCCTCTGGAGCCACAGGGCGTTGAGCGCTACAGGGACGCCACTCGTCTCCTTTCTTTGGGACTATGTGTTGCACGCACCATCTGGACGAGTGATCGCCGGGAACTGCGGGGTTCCATTCTGAAGTTCATTGGGATCAGGCCGTATACGTGGCGATCGTCATGCCGTTAGCCGCTGACAGCTCGAACCCGGTTTTCACCCGACGGCCACGAACAAGTCAACGTGGAATCACACACAAATCAGCACCTGTGTTCAATGAAAAATCCACAGCACTGCCCCGGTCTGTTAAAAATAAGCGGTGAGAGATCTGTAGTCTGAGATTGTCTGTCTTATTCTGACTCACCCTTTCCCATTTGAGACGGAAGCACCCTTATAAAATCTATATTTCTCAACCGATTTGAATGATTTTTTTTCCATGAAGCAGACATTCATTCACAAAGTCTACTAGGACACCAAGTTTCATGAATTATTAGTCATTTTCAGGATCAACTTATTTTTCAAGGCCAAAAATAAAAAAAAATTAGCGATTGAGTTCATCACTGAATTCGTGACGTTTTCAAATTTCAAATAGTCTATGTAATAGTTACGAAAAAATGCATCCAATAATAAAAAAGTTATAAATAAATTAAATTTGAAAGATATGCTGTTTAATCAACCCACCACTGGATTTAGGAGGAGATATCACTGTTGGAACATTTCAACAAAATCTGTTCATTAATGAAACAATTATAAGGGAGTAAAATTTGAAATAATTTTGTCGTTTAATGGAACATTGATTACACCACTGGATTCGGAATGATATTTACCAAAATATAATTCAGATCCTTATACTTATTCATGAAAAATGTATGAATCATATGAATGAATCCGATTATGAAACAAACTTTAATGTTAATAATTTCAAATCAAAAAACCTGTATTTATTTCGAATTGCTATAAACTACTACCCCGTGTTCAATCCAACGACTAGGGTAGTTCTGATTCAGCCAACTCTTCACAATTCCCGCATTAGATAAGAACAGGACAGCCATCTAACTGAAAATATAAATTTCTTATTTCTGCAAGGAGAGGTTCATTCAGTATTCCACACCAAACATTAACTTTTTCTGAATACCTACTGCCTTTTACAGTTAATTTCCCAGTTAGGATTTTCAGTGGCCAAATATCGAATATTTTGTGAGGAAACCACTCCATTTTTTGAGAAACCCAATATTCTCCCTAGGTAAGTTCAAATCAAAGCTGGCCACCCTCAAACTATTATTTGGATTTTTTCTGAAATAACCCAATATAGTCTGATTATTTCCATTCCTTCTTCGTATATTATTCTTCAAAATATAGGTACATGGACACTGCTCCAGCTCGATTGAGTACTTGTTTAATTGTATGTACTTGTGATATACTGTTTGGAACCTTTGGTGTAGTAATGAATATTACTGGAGTTTTTTCCCAACAAGAGGAAGATAAAACTCTTGAAGATGATCACTTGGTGATCGAAACACGTGTCGAGGTGTAAAAATAACGATTTGGTGTTGGGAAAAAACTCCAGTAATATTCATATATTAATTGTATGTAGTTACAGCTGATTAACGGAAAAACAGATTTGTTTTAAACTGTGCCGTTATTTATGGCTGGACGATTTGGGTGTCTTTCGGTGAATATTCTAGTTACTTCACTTCGGTAATTATCTCCAGAAATACGTATAATTTCGATTTTTCCTTGAAATGATAATTGGGCCACTATCTAGTTTTATTTTGAATTACAAACTTAGTTTGATAAAGGTGGATCACGAAATGACAATTCCTGAACAAATAGATGACAAACTAGTCGTAGCACACTTGCTCATTCCGTTAACCCATTTAGAGCAATAACATATTTCGTGAAACAAATTAAACATAAAGTAAAACAATTAGGGATAAATACACATGTTGCGTATAAGCATGACTGGCATATAATTAGAATTACTCTTTTCTGGAGGTGCCAGGTGAACAAAAAAGTAAACGTGGATTGGGATCAGTATATAGTCAGAATTTTGCTAGAATTCCATTGAACGACAAATTTTTCAAACTTTACTCCCTTACAATTTTTTCATTGATAAACAGATTTTGTTGAAATTTTCAACAGTCATATCTCGAGAGATACTAAATCCAGTAGTGTATTCAGAACTGAGATAAAACTTGAAATTGAAGTGGTGTGTTGATTAAACAACATATTTTTCTAATTTTATTCACTTACCTATAGCTTCATTATTATTGGATGCATTTCTTCGTAACTTATTTGACATAGACCATTTGAAAAAGTCACGAATCCAGTGGTGTAGTCAGATTAAAAAAAAAATCGCAATTTTTTTTATTTTTGCCCTTGAAAAATAAGAATAGTTGGGCCTGAAAATGACGAATAATTCATGAAATGTGGTGACCCTGTAGACTTTATGATTATCTACCGAATGCAAGAAGAATTATTCAAATCGGTTGGGAAATAAAGATTTTATAAGGTTGCTTTCATCTTAATATCTATCGTAATATTCGAGGTAGAACGATGAAACTCTCTGGACTGATGGAAATGCACCTACCACCTGAATGGGGTTGGCCAAAGTGATATACACTGTCCGCCACTCGCGATGGAACACCCCATTTTTACGGTAAAAGATATTAAGGGGCAAAATAGGCTCACAATTCCTTCAGATTCGTGATCAGGACTACCAACTTACTACGACTGAACAAATTTCAGTCCTGAAAAATCCGAATTTGTCTCACTTCTTATGGAAAAATCCGAATTTGTCTCACTTCTTATGGAAACACCCCCGTATCTTTCGTAATATTCGAGGTGGAACGATGAAACTCTCAGGACTGATGGAAATGTTCAAAATGCACCTACCACCTGAATGGGGTTGGCCAAAGTGATATACATTGTCCGCCACTCGCTTCCAATACCTGAACCCCTTCATTCTATCTAGAGAGTACTCCCAGGTATGAAATATACAGATGCTGTGAGATGCTATCATCCATTTTGAGCCTATCTCAGGAAAATGTCACAGCACCACATTCTCAGATTATCGAGATAGTGTGAAGCAGTGTATGAAAAATTATCGATGGCGGCATCTATTATAACTGAAGAAGATTATTCGTAAAACTAATTCTGATTGCTGAACATTCAAA
Organism: Leptinotarsa decemlineata; assembly: GCF_025532065.1. NCBI lineage: Eukaryota > Metazoa > Arthropoda > Insecta > Coleoptera > Chrysomelidae > Leptinotarsa > Leptinotarsa decemlineata. Next base: position 2,852,561 of record NW_027412574.1, read on the forward strand.
TTCTATCCCAACCAGAAGTGAGAGCTCTCGATTGATAAGCAAAAACTGCAAAAAATGGAAAAAATCTATATTCAAAGGTTCACATCTCGAAAACTGTACAATTCTGAGCTTTGGCTGTGGACACCTTCAATCAGCACATGAAGAACTACAACATATCAAAATTTCGGCAAAATTCAAGGCAAGCCATTTCTCATAAGAAATGTGCCGGGTCCTTTATCAAAATATACAGGGTCCTGCAACAGTTGTGCGGTGTTCCATATCTCTATTTAGGAAACAGATAGGAATCTAAATTTCTATAATATTACCTTATTGCTCGAGCTCGACAAAATAAAAATATTAGCGGTCACACAGGGTGATCAATTTTTTCTGTTTTTTTAAAAGGCAACATATATTTTTTACAGTGGTTTACAGTGGTAAATCTCTGCAAATTTTTATTTACAATATGTGGCAATCATTTGAGAGAGTTACCACTCTCTGCAAATTTTTATTTACAATATGTGGTAAGCGGTTTTTCATACCCTGTATATCACAGGTCGATTTAAGATATATCGTTTGAGAATCTTCCTTATTTTTAATGGAACACCCTGTATATTATTGATCCATAAGGAGCGCCAACGAAACCTCTACAAATTTCATTAAGTATTCCCTATGGCTAGGTTCAATAGTTTTTCTTAAAAATGGTCGTTCTTCCTCTTACTACGCCATAAACTCGATGAAAGACTTTTTTCAAAGTAAAATCCATTTGACGACTGATAAGAATATACAAAAGATATATTTTTTCAATTTTGTACATTACAGCGTGTACTATAGTTTTTCATAATTATTTTTTTTTTTTCTAAAAATGACAACTCTCTATTTTATCGTCATAATATCAATGATTTTTTTACTGTGAAATCCATATGTGACGGCTGTGATCGAGATATATGTTATGTTTATAACACATTCATTCTCTAAATAGAACACCGTGTAATTTCTTCATTTGTTGCATAGTTTTTGTCCAACCCTTTCCTTGAAATATCGCCCTATGCCTAAAATTACATGTTGCTAGATAAACAAGTTGTGAATTACATCACAAAATGTACGTTCTTGAATAGTTTCATATAGATTTTCATATTAGGTGAATTAGGAATCGTTTATTGGCAAGTAGAATGTATTCTCAACGGTATCCAGATAGGAGACATCCAGATGAAAGATCTTTCCGAAAGGTCTTGAGACGATTTGTTGAAACTGGATGTATCAATTATTCTAAACATGAGCGCATCAAGCCAGCTAGTAATGAAGATAGTGAATTGCAAGTTCTTCTTGCTGTTGAAGAAGTGCCTAGTAGGAGTCAATGGCAAATTGGTGAAATAGTGGATATAAGTGAGAGATCAGTGCAACGAGTTTTGAAGAAACATTTCATCCATACCATGTTCAATTACATCAAGAACTACTGTATGCCGATTTTGAGAAAAGAGTGAGATTTTGCAATTGGGTCATGGGAAAAATTCGTCGAAACGAATATTTTTTCAATAACATTTTATGGTCGGATGAATGGACATTCCATAAAAATGGATTTGTGAATCGACATAATTACCATTATTATTCGACAGAAAATCCCCACTTATTGAGACAGGTGGACTATCAATATAAGTGGTCGATAAATGTCTGGGGAGGCATCATTGGAGAATATGTAAATGGTCCATACTTTTTTGAGGGACATATGAATGGAACAATGTATCTCAATTTATTACGAAATGATTTACCAGGCTTGTTAGAAGATATTTCTCTTGACCTTCCCAATAGAATGTGGTTATAACATGATGCACCTGCTCACTATTCGACAGAAGTGAGAGACCATCTAAATGAAGTAATTCCCAATAAATGGATAGGACGGAATGGGCCTGTACGGTGGCCCGCTAGATCACCAGATTTAACAAAACTGGATTTTTTCTTATGGGTATACATAAAAAAATATGGTTTACCTCAAGCCACCAACTTCTTCCGAAAATATGCGACTTTGAATAACGAATGCTTTTCGCAGCATTACACCAACTGTCTTGCGCAGGATAGAACAGTCTTTCAAAGATAGACTTCAGCTCTCCCGGGTTGAGTGCCCTGAAGTAGAAGCTTCCCCCCCCCCCCCAGCTATTTAGCGAGGAGAACCTACTACCCCACTCCATCCACCCCCGTTCTCCGAGCGGTTCTCAACTTGCTGATGGGCACTTCAGCAAGATTGACATCTGACCTCTTTTTGGTCGTAAGTCAGCCTTTAGGTGCTTTTACTTTTTTATCGAATCGTTGTTTTATCTGACTATTCCTAACTGAATTCAAGCATGGGGGGCCCCCAAAAAGTAACCGGCGGCTTTGTGTTAATGCATCAAGTGTTTCTCAATGCATCCAAGAAACATTTTTAGAGTCGCGATCGCGGTCGAAGTGTTCTTCGCTGAACCTACCTGGAAGAGAGTGTATCTGGTCAGTGTTATACTTACCTAAGTCGCCTGACGGCGACTAACGGGGGCGGTCTGTTATTCTGTTTAGTCGGCCTGGGATGTTTGTCTCTTTCTATCCTGTCTTGCGCAGGATAGAACATTCTTTCAAAGATAGACTTCAGCTCTGCATTCAAGAAAATGGAAGACATGTTGAACATATTTTATAAAAGTTTCATTATCAACCTTCATTAAACTTTCCCTTTTGTAGATTGCCAGTTGACAAATTTAAATATCTAGAAATTTAAGCTCCGAATTTATGAATATACACCATAACATGAAAAAAAAATAGTAATATTATAATGTTTTTTCATTTAATCTTGTTTGTTTTGATATTGCATGGAGTCTACATTGGTGGAGTCTACAATACTTCGGAAACTGATCTGAGGAAAATAGTCTTCTGGTTGAAAAAATAAATTAGGTTTGAATGTGAAATCCACGCCTCTCTACTCATTTTAGGTTAATTATATCCCATCTCTTACTTACAATTGCTATTTAGCCAGGTTTTATGAGTTAAGTAGACATCCCACCTAGGTAGTCAATTATCTCTTTGTTATTTGACTAATCAAACATCTCGTTTAGAACATGATGAATTATGATAAAACATATCTTAGTGATCTCTTGTCGATCTGAGTTAACTCAATGCCAGTCTCGGTTTATATAATATATTTCAGTACCGACACCCATGATTTTTTAAAATTTATTGTAATAAAATTGATTTTCCACAAAAATATGTCAGGTTGAAAATGAAATAGGTTTATGTTTAAAAGGCCATTTTATTGTTTCACTTCGTTCAATATCAGTTATATTATATTTTAAAATTATTTCACTTAGAATTGTATTTTTTATGTATTCATCTAGATACAAACATATAATGAATTTTGATGGTAGATAATACATATATTGCCCCATTCGATTCACAAAATGAAAAACTCAACAGATTCATATAGATACCCAATATAACAATAGCAATAAAGTTCATTCTCCACCCTGTATATACAATCCCAATGTATATGTATATATCAATACATATACATATATAATAATGTAAATATATACCTATCAAAATCACACCAATTGAGTCGATTTTTTTCATACAGAGATCACAGAAATGGAGTTGGAAATTTTAACTACAGAATTTGTATATAAAAGTAATACAACTATGGCAATAGCCTCATATACTGGAATGTGTAATAATTTTAGGTTTGGATATATAATGCATTGAAAAAACTACCCTTTATTATTCTCTCATTCAAGTCACAGTCATATATGAAATTTTATTAAAGCATTTTTGATATTGTCATCATTTATCACTTTGATTTCCAACAAAACAAAGTAAAGCTGCCTTTAATTTAATTATTGAAAAATATCGGTTAACATTCTATCAGTAAATTGTTAATCAATGTTTTTGTGTAGTTTTGAAGAAAAGGAAAATGATTCACAAGAAAATAGAAAAAATTTTTGGCACGTAGACGTATTTCAAAACAATACAAATTGCACTGTTTTTTTTCAACCTATAACCTAGTTTATATACACATCTTATATTTTATTTGCACATGCTTTAAAGTCTTTCATTATTGGCACCAGTTAATTGTTAGATAATGCACATATTTTCATAACTTCAGTCTTCAATGATGGGGTCCTGTGATGGGAGGGTCAGGCGAACAAACAATATTTATGTGTCTTGTGTTATTACTGAGGTCAGTAGGTCCATCAATACTCAAATCCGTTGGTTTCTCATCATACTCAGTGGAAGATCTAGAGGAAGTTATTTCATCAGACATTTCGGCAGGTTCAGATTTAACTATACTCTGGGAAATATTTGTAGCTATTGGTGGTTTAGTACTAGTGGGGGACATTTGTTGTCTCAATAGTGATATGTTTTTGATGTTCTTCAGTTCAGTTGGGTTTCTGAGAAATCTGCAAAAAAGATAGAGGAAATTAATTCACAAAAGTATTTTATATAGAAATGATTGTACAGCAAGGCAGAACTTGCCAGGGAAAACAAACCCTTCAATTCTATTGTCAATCCATTGCTCTCGTTTGAAATGCCAGCAGATATATGTGTTCCAAAAAATATAAAAATCAAGTAGGCCTAGGCTGTCTTGTAAATTGTGGTGAAGTGTTTGAAAGAGAATTTTAAATTTATCAGTTATGGGGTACTCAATTCCGGAAAGCGGACCGGGCTATTAAACCAACAGCATCCTAACAGACATCTTTCTGGGAAAATTGTTCGCGAGTTGGTGGTAAAATTTCGCGAAACTGGAGTTCGAAATAAAACGAGGCAGGGTGGAAAGTGGAAAGTGATGAAGTTGTGGAGGAAGCAGTATTGCGGCAAAATTTATAGTGCGTTCAGTACAAGAAAACTAAGCGACTTTGATCGCCACGTGGAGTTTTGCCGAATTGTAAGTGAACTAGCGACGGGAAATGATTATTTCCATTTGAATGTGTTTTAAGGAGGAGTGTACTTTCTTTTTGAATGCAACAATTGTTGTCAGTGATCGGATAGTAATCCCAATATGGTTATTCGAGCAGGACACGTAAAAAAAACCATCAAAAGTTGAAATGTGTATTGATTTTGGAAATTCTATTTTGTGTCCTTTATTCGTCTTGGAAAGTGATATTTATCTATGTTTACTCCAAAATATTATTGACCCAGATATTATTAATAACATGAACCTATATACATTGAACAGGAAATTATGTTACTTATTAGTCTGTACATATAAAACATGAAATGCCTCGCACTCTACCTCATTTAATGAAATACCTGCCAGGACGAATCTTAATCTATTGTGAAATGTCACCGCCATTGCTCCGAAATATACTAAAAAGGTTTGAAGATAACCTTCAGGGGATTGTCGTACATTTATAGCATTTGCTTGATCAATACAGTTTTTAAGTAAAATACCTGCTTTAACCTTTGCATTTTTTGAAAAACGTATTATTAGCATTTTGAAAACTCCATATCTTCTGAACGGGTGAACGGATTTAACACTATTGTTAAAAATTCAAATAAAATCAGAGTTGCAATCTATGTTACTATGAGATGATATAAGGAAGTTTTTTTCAACACGGTAAAATTATATTTTTATTACTTGGTCGAAAAATAGTGGACAATATTTTGTGAGTGGAATTTTTAATAATAGTCTGTTTGAAAACTCCAGAAAAAATATTTCGGAATTTTCAAAATTTCGTGAAACTTAAAAAACACCACCTTTCATTTGGTTCAAATGATCGGAATGTATAGAAGTTGTCAACGTTAATGAAATATTATCTATGAAAAACTTTTATATTAAAAATTAGGGGATGAAATTTAGATCTTATTCGAAATTATAAAAGTAGTATTATAGCTACGTGAAATGTATTGAACTTTTAACAAAATAGAAAAAGTTAAACAAAATTGGTTCTGACATTTTTTTGGTATCTTCAGTTGTTTTTGTGATGATTACACTTTTTCACACTTGCCTTGTCTTTGTTAATAAAAATTGATATAAAGTATAGGCGTGTTTGATATTTCAATTTTTTTATTACAAACATTTTACTTTTCGGTGTCTTTTAAACTTTTCAAGTTTAAAAGACAAAGAAGAAAAAAGAAAATAAGAAAATCTTTTTTATAAAATTGTCGACATGAAAAAAATGTTATGTTATATTTCTTTCCACTCACGAAAAATCAGAAAATTTGGTTATTCTTATATTTGTTAGCATTGTTGACTATTACTAATGAAGATCTTTGGAAATAATGAAACGGACTTCATTTTTCTTGGAAATAATTGAAAATCAGATGCCGCACAAAGTCATTACTCCAGTTTGTCGATTTTGTTCAATTGCAATAGACGCCTGTGCAAAATTGAAAATCGATACCTTGTATCTTTCAGAAGAATGAAGGTATCCTTGAATTACCTGAGATTTCTCTGATAATAAAAGAAATATTGGCTGGGCAATAAAAATAATTCCGATAAACCGATGGGTCCGATATTTCAATCAATATTTATCGAATTGATAAGACACCAATATGTAAAATCATTTATCTGGTGTCAAAACGGCTGAAAAAACTAAATTACCGTGAAACTGCCAAGAATCACGACCATGTTCTAACGATTGGATAAATTGTGAGGTATCAAAAGAAACATATATGGTATACCTAAAAGTGACGATTAAAAAACACCGATCTCATCGAAAAAAAAAACATAGAGTACTTGAAAGAACGATATTCACAATTACTTGAAAATGCTTTCAAAATGAAGATCTGAGTATATTCAATTTTATGAAGTTTATCTAGGACTAGTGGCGGCCCTTTCCGAAATTCTACAAGGAATATAGATATTTCGTAGCTGCATTAATTGAATAATTTATTCAGACGATTTAATAGTTATCAACATAATAATTCATATACACATATATGTAGTAAAATGTTTTTGGGTCCCCCGAATCAACACTCTATATAATCACACCCAGTGACTCACTTACAGTTTTTCAAAGGAGCAAATTCTAAAATTCATTCGGGATGTTGGGTATATAACATATAAACACGATACTTGAATACGAATTGAGGAATACATTGTCCTAATGCTTAGGACACTTTAAAAATAAGTAAATTGTGTACGTGCCAACCAACATTTGAATTTCAATGAAAATCAGGTTGACACTGCCCCAGGAAGTAGTAAAATGTAAAATTGAAACCGCTGGCGTAGAATAAATCCAGTTGCAATACTGTTCCCGACGTGGGTTTCACCAATTAAGTTGACGTCTTCAGGAGGATGAAGTAGACTTACATCTCGGAGATGAAGTAGACTATCTCATCTCCGAGGTTATTCCAGAAACGAATGAAATTTCCGTGGCTCAGAGTATTGAGAACGTAACTCCCCGACATTTTACGAATTTTTAATTTTTCCATCTCCTGAAGACCAAGTTTGGTGAAACGCGAGTCGAGAGGAATATTGCATTTATGGTGATTGGAAAAATTGCTTGCATTTGGACTGAAGGAACTGGTAAATTCTGCAAACAAAAATCTACTTTAATTTTTCACACATGAGACTTAACGATACTTTTCACAAAAATTGGTACGAAAAAAAAAATTCAAAAGGAAGTGAGCAGATGTCGGAATTTTCTTAGGGTTGAAGTCTAATCCAGGGGTCTCCAAACTTTGAAGCCTTCGGGTCCCAATGATTTTTTCAGTTTGCTTCAAGGGCCGATTTCTGCCCTCAACTATATTTTTAGACTAGGAAAGTCGCAAAGTGCGTGACCTAAGCAAACTTACGCTTTTTTGCATTTCAATTATTATTGTGTATTGTGACACTTAACGACACCTAGTGGCGAGTAGTGGTACTATGTACTATCTTTTTCAGCTACCCGCTGGTGGCATTAGGCGTAATTAAATATTTGGAATAACCGCGTTGGTTCGAGAAAGTTCTGGTTCTAGCTAGTGTATTCCGATCACCTCGAGATGGCAGTAATAATTGCATATAAAAAGGCTAGTGGCGCAACTGCGAGTTAGTCTGCGTAGGAAAGACGAAGGAAGCGAAACTGTCTATTGTGAAATAAAGTAACACCCGTCAATAAAAGTATTTTGATTTGACTTATTGTTTTTATGTGTGATTTGTTAGTACGGAAAAGAAGCGAAAAATCGACAGTGAATGCAGAACGTTCCAAGAAAAATGGAACTTTCACTATTTTGTGATTGAGTCCAGTAATAAGGCGCTATGTTTAATTTGTAATGAAAACATAGCTGTTCTCAAAGACTATAATATTAAACGACACTATGAATCGAAACATCTTCAAAGTTACTCCAAGTATACAGGAAGTTTGTGGAAGGAAAAATTTGAAGCCTTGAAACGCGGACTCAAATCGCAGCAATCTTTGTTTACCAAAGCGAATACTGAACAAGAGTCTGCAACTCGCGCCAGCCTTCGTGTGGCTCTTGAAATTGGAAAACGTGGCAAACCATTCACCGATGGAGAAATGATAAAGAATGCTTGATTGCAGTAGCCGAAGAAATATGCCCCGAAAAGGTAAATTTATTTAAAAGTGTCAGTTTGTCAGCAAACACCGTGGCTCGGAGGGTGCAAGACATCGCAGAAAATATATCATCTCAACTGTGACAAAAATGGACATCATAAGTGGTTTTCTCTAGCATTGGATGAGTCAACGGATGTGTCAGATATTGCTCAGATGTTGATTTTTATTCGCGGAGTAGATAAAAGCTATGAAGTGTATGAAGAACTTCTTGATATCGATAGTATTCAGGGCACGACAACTGGGGCAGATATTTTTAAGGGAAATGAAAATGCCATCAACAAAAAGAACCTTCGATGGAGAATTTTGAAATCTATAACAACTGATGGAGGCAAAAATATGTATGGTAAAAATAAAGGAGTGGTGGCACTTGTGTCAAAGGCTGTAGAAAATGATGGTGGTTCAAAACCATTAGTCTTACATTGTATCATTCATCAACAGTCCTTGTGCGGAAAATGTTTGGATATGTCTGAAGTTCTAAAACCAGTCATATCAGTTGTTAACTTCATCAGATCCACTGGGCTGAATCACCGACAATTCCGCGAGTTTATTCAACGGGTTGGAGAAAATGATTAGCATATCATACTGCCGTACGCTGGCTTAGTTGCGGAAAAGTCCTTAAGCGCTTTTTTGAACTTCGAGCAGAGATAGAAATTTTTTAAATGAGAAGCAGCGCCCTTTTGTCTTTTTAGAAAATAGTGAACGGATGTGGACGTTAGCCTTCTATGTCGATTTGACAAATCATATAAACAAACTGAATTTAAGATTGCAAGGAGAAAATCAGCTTATCCCTGATTTAAACACCAATATCAAATCCTTCAGGCAGAAAATAATACTATTTCAATCGCAATTGCGTAAAAAAAATTTCACACATTTTGAAACATGTGAAATATTCAGCCACACTACAGAGACTGAATTTCCGTCAATTTTGCAATCGAAACTTTGAGTGCTTTGAAGATAAATTTTGATACTCGTTTTTCAGATTTTGATGTCATTGCGAATGAAATTAAGCTTTTTTCAAAATCCTTTTGATTCTGACATTGAAACCCTGGCTCCGCAAGTCCAAATGGAAATTATTGATTTACGGTGCAGTGATATGCTTAAGAACAAATATCAAAATTCATCTTTGTTGGAATTTTATAAGAGTCTTCCACTGGAACAATTTGATAATTTGCATAAATTTGCTCGTGGGTTGTTTTCTGTTTTTGGTACTACTTACTTGTGTGAGGAAACGTTTTCCAAGATGAAGTACACAAAGAATGTTTACATATCTCAATTAACCGATGAGCATCTTAAATCTCTTTTGATAATTGGTACAAGTAAAATTGATCCACAACTACAAAGTATTGTCGGTGGAAAATCACAATTACATAAATCTCATTAGTGTTTTTGTTTTACTGTGATTCATCGGAAAGTGCTTGTCAAAAAATGGTCGCCATTTGAAAAATAATAGTTAGACACGAAAATGTTATTTTGTAAACTTGTCTCATTCATATTCAACACACTAGTCACTAAAACTCCGCTATTGCAATTTTCTGATATCACCTGAGGTCCATAGATTAGTTTACGTCCGATCATGGCCACCTAGATGCAATTTTAAAAGTGACTCTGAAAAAATCAAGTAGGCTGAAAAAATTCCGGAAATGTCAGTTTCTGATTCAGAATTGTCTCAGAAATCCAAAAATGTTACAATATACAGGGTGTTCCATTTAAAAATTCAGAACCGGAGCCATTTCTGCTGAAACCGGAAGTGACCGGAAAGTGAAAAATATGTGAAAACTCTCCTCTCCACATACCATTTATCTGTACCAAATCTCGTTTTGATACACCTAATAGTCTAGAAGTTATGACTTGTCTAATAGATTCGTTGACACCCGGTATATACAGGTGAAACTAATAAATGCGTGTTAATAACAAATTGCCCCGTATGAAATAACATTGATCTCATTAACATGTTAAATGAAAAATATTGGATATATTCTTTCATAGTGTGTTAGAATTGTATACCTACTTCAACATTTTCCAAAGTTTAACTGAAATAACTGATATTTCAAATTCTAAGCGAAAATTATTCAAGAAACATTCTAAATTAGCAGCACTAAACAAAATTATCGCCTATATAATAATTACGCTCAACAACGAGGAAGGTGACTAGCAGCCTATAAGAGATAAAGAAATTAGGACGTTAGAGTATGAATAAGAAACGCAATTTTCAAATCATCGATTTAAAAGAAAGATTATTACTCTGCATAGGCGGATGGCATCAAGTGGACTAAGTCGGTCGAACACTACCACTTGAAAATATTACTAGAACAGATACAATTAGTGTATTCGTATTATTGAAATAACAATTGGGATGGAGTTATAAGAAACATTTGTATGACCACCCAGAAGAAATATTCCTCGGAGGTATGTAAAGCTTTTTAGGAAAAAATATTTTCGATTTTTGTCGCATAAAAATATCAGAGCTCACTGAAAATGATGACTAACGGTTGTAGCTTCCTAAATAAATAGTTACGTTTCAAAATTTCTCATATTTATTAGATACTGAACTTTCATTTTTTTGACTCATCATTACATCTTTAGAGTAAGACAATAAAATGATACAATTATTACTTCTTAGTAAAGAGTGGTACTTTGTTAATCTTGACATTGCAAGCTGCAATAACAGCTTAAACACACTGTAAGAAGCCCGTAACACAAATTGAATATTCAGCGTTTTTGGAACGGTGAAACTTTCAAATACGTCAACAATTTCCATATAGAGTCGGTTTCGTTATGAAAACGTTTCTTAGATTAATTTTGCTCATTTGAAAAAGACATTAGGTACAAATTAAAACGGCCACTTTTACAATTGACGAAACATGAAAAGAACCATCTGAATTTTAGAATTTACTATCCTGAATCATTCAACAGTGCTTGACTGGGGACAGTGTTTTTGATAAATTTTCACGGCATGCTGTAAAATTGGTATTTATTCAAATATTTTAAATTATATTTAGTCTTTGAGAAATAGATGAAATGTACTTACTGGTAACAATGTCTTTCTCCTTGAACTTTTCTTAGGATATTCACCCTATAATAATATCTTAAAGCTCTAGACATTTTGTCGTAATTCATCGATAAATGGTTTTTCTGGATTCCCCAAAGCTTTGCAAGACCCGATGGATCAACTATTTTGAATACTCCAGTTTCACGATTTTTCCAAGATATGTAACTTGTGTATCTTTGAGCAGGATCATTGAGTAATTGTTGTAAAAAATCCCACAGTAACCTTCCATCTGCAAATAATGAAGAAAATATTGTTACAATTGGATAGATCAACGGTCTACAGAAAAATCTAAGTTACGACCTACATATTTTCAAATATACTAGCAACACAAGAAGGTCTTCAATGTGCTGGGGTTTTTGCTATATTATATTAGATATATTTGATATCTTACTTGTATTTGGCTCAGGACAGTCACTGGGAAAAAACTCCCGACCAGAATTCTTATAACTGATAGGACTGGAAGCCGATTCTTGTGGGCTTCTAGGAAGTAGATATGGTATTTGAGGCATTAAACTGTAGGCACTAGGAGTGCTAGGAGGGCTTCCATTAAAACCTTTTTTATCTGCATTATCTTCATCTGAATCCGAAGGATTAGAACCACTGCCATTACTTCCATTCACATTGAAGATAGAGTGTCCGAAACCCTGGTTATCCGCATGCAATGGGCTGCTTGTTTGGCTGTCGATCGATGGAGCAGGACTAAGAATCACTGAATTACTTTGGGCCATCAATTGAGCAGCCAGTGAAGCAGCATGTGAAGAAGGCGAAGATTCGTTGTTTTGTGATAATATGTTCCAGTTAGGTGTAGGAGGATGTGAATGTGGTGATAATGGATACGGATGTCTTGATGTCGGCGTAACGGGACTATTTGGTAGCATCCTCTGCAAATTGTTTGCTTCCCGCACTAAGATTTGCAATACATTATGCAATACATCTCCGGAACCGGGAGCTCTCTCAGATAGATCATTTCTGGTAAGAAAACACATAGCTTTTCCATTCATTTGAAACATTTCATGATCTATAGGTTGTATATCAAATTCCCTTTCTGACCATTGCAAAAAAGTAATTACGTCTTCCCTATTCCAGAGTCTCGGGTCTGAAGGAAGCGAAGCTGGAAGTTGACTTTTGTAATCCCACAAAGGAGACGAAGGTGGATTCTGGTGAGATAAAGGTGGAAAACCTAATGGATACCTCCATAGCAGATCTGCATTGAACGATAGAGGCAAAGGAATACGGTCCATATTTGTGCTTGTTGCGATGGGAGGAAGATGCCCTGGAATAAGCTTCATTTTCAACCCTAAAACAAAGAAAATTATTTCAACTTGCATTTATTTTCAGTCATCTGTTATTGTTTTAAAGAAGTTAAACTTGTTTCAATCACATTATTCTTCTTTAGCATTCCAGAATTTTTATTCGTTTCAAATATAATCTTATTTTTTAATACGTATCACATTTGCACATTTGGACGTGACAGTTTAGAAAATAGATGACTTCTCAAGTCAACGAAAAATTCAAGTTTTTGAACAAGCTAAGTTGTATATTTTTTTGGTCCATTAAAATAGAGTTTTCGGTTATTGGTTTGTGGTTCTGTTATCAGTTGACTTCATCCTAATATGATTGAAAAGCTAGAACTGGGTATCAATTGTGAACGTCAAGTGTAGGAAGTTAGTGTCCAGTTGCAGAAGAGCCAATCCCTAGAATGAGAGGACGTTGAGCCAAAAAATGTGCCAACTTTCAGTATTTGGATCCGATGGTTTTAAGAAGTACCATGAAATATGTAAATGTCGGTGAGCTCTCAAAATTTGACTTTCATTTTTCGTGTTAATTTGAACTCGCTTCACTTAATAATCGGCCTCTGTCTTCACTTTCACCTGATTTTCTAGATTTGTACTCACACCAACCCATTTTTTTATCCGCAGAAATTTGACATGTTTAAAATGTAATCTTGAATATTTCATCAAATCGATTGAATCTTTATCACTAATCATTATTTCTAGGAGCAATTACAGGAAAAGTAAGTACATTTGTGAATTCCAAAGTTGCACAAAATGCAAATATAAAACTAAGCAATTGTTGAAACCCGGTTATCTGCCATTAAAATAGCGGAACTTCCGCCAGGGCAATTGATATTAGATTACCCTTCTAATGGACTAACCTGTCGGGTCGATGAACAATATTTATTGTCTACTTTCGAAGTGTGTATGCTGAGGTGGTTGAAGAGTAATTTTTTTAGCCGGTCTCTATGATGGAGAACGTCTCAACATTGTATACTGCAGCTATCTCGATAATTTGAGATGTTTTGCAAAGAAAGTAATAAAGAGTTACACAAGAGTTACAGTAAGAATTAGCGTGAGAAAAATGTTCGGGAAAATTGGGTTACAACTTTTAATGAAGTCTGGGTCAGAAGAGGCGAGGAAGATTATCTTAACAAAATCTGAAGAATTGATAGAAAACTCAAACTACGAATATCAAGATGAGAAATTGTTCCTTTGATGGACATATCCATACCCTGACCTGGTACCACTAATGAGATTTATATCGGATAGGAACAGGGCTGTAATAAACTGTATCCATCCAACAAAAAAAGCAGCCTTAACAATGATAGATGCACCACGCACACTTGCCAATCAGATATAACTGCAATAGGCTGTTACAGTGTCGAATGATCGCTCTCGTGCACTTTGCATGATAATGTTTTGAAGCACTCTGTTGCTTGGTTGGACAGAGTATAGTATTTTACAGTAGTTGCCAAAAATGTGGTTTTCATTACTTTTGGACCAAGTTCTCCATTATTGGTGAAAAATAACACTTGATACGTGTATAGGTAGTGTATCCAGCAACAGGTTACTCCTATAATTCGAGTGCTTTGTCTAAAATATTTATTATTATGAACATTGGAAGGTGAAAAGGGTACTGTTTAAAATATATGTTTTTGTCAATCTTACCGTATCGAATCGTATTTTGACATTGAGTACACTAGTTTTCAGGAAGTGTTTCAAAAATAATAGGGTTTTTTGTAGGACCTCCAACATGAGTGCATTAGAATTAATTTTCGGAACACCAAACCACACTTCCGAGGTGACTATGACTCAAAAGTAAAATTTCAAACGCTACTTCTTAGAACTTTTGACAAGGTTTTTCTGGATAATAATTTGTTGTCGGTTACTTCTGGAACAGTTTCGGTAACGGATTGTTTTGATAAATGGTAACTGATAAATCATGATAATTTGGCGATCAATTCACCGTATATAAAAAGTTTTCATTTTTCATGTATTATTACCAATTACTATTTTAGGTTTCCTTCCGAACACTAGCCACAAAATCACAGTAGGTATATCATATTTTATGAAAAAAAAAATGTTGCATCAACATTCCAATATTTCCAAATCTACGAAACTTTACCAATGACGTATTATAAAACATATTATGAAAAGGTTCAGTTTTATTTATGTTTATTCTCAGTCTGTGAAATATCTGATGTGTAAGCTGCCAGTTGTCAATCCCACCGTAAATTAAGCATCGGTGAGTTAATAAACATTTTGGTAACCAACTTCCAATATAAACATTTAGAATTGTTTTCAAGTTTTGAAAAAAACTTTTGATAAAAATTCTTAATCTGGATTCAATTTTAAAATTTCGATAAAATTATACTAATTTGTGTTTAACTATGCTATAGTGATAACGAGTCTTCAGCGGCACTGGAATTAATGAATGTTGAAGAGTACAGTGGTAAAAAACTTTTGTCTTGAATGGTACTGGTCTCATATAAAACAATCTCCTTAATTAAGAAAGTATAAGTGTGACTAAATACTTTGTTATTCTGAGAAGTTCATCAAATCAGTTCAATAAAATAAAATTCTCCTTCTGAAAACAGTTTTACTATATACAGTCCTTCTTGGATACACTTTTTTCACTGTGTTCTTCCAATAACATCTTAATATAAATGGTATGTCATAAGTTGGAGGGTAGACTCACGTTAATTAACATGGAGCAGAAAAGACACAAAATAAATAAAAAGCAAGATGACTTCTGAGAATCATTGAGAGTTAAAATGTGGTCTCGCGATCGCAAATAACAACTCTGTGGTGAGCGTCAAGCAGTGTCGGACACATAATTTTTGAACGGTACCTTAAAGGAGGGGTCCCTTAATTGAGCATACATATTTTGACGGTACTCTAGCTGGTTATTTCGATAACTAAAGTGTTAACATGTGTTAGGAATCACACGTTGAAAGGTAACACCTCGTTAGTCCTCAGATCGCACAAGTTTCGACTTTTGATGAGAGTTGTCGTTAGTAGAGAGTGACAGCTGGTTAACGGAAAAATAGATTTCAACAGTGGTTTGAATATTTTCATGTCACGATTCGAAGAAAGAAAAAACTATAAATGAAAAGTAATCATTGTGATGAAACAACTATGAAATGTGAAAAAAATGTCTCATAAAAATACTAAAATTGAGAACAGCTAGGTTTTAAAAGATGTATTGACAAAAATAAAATTATATTTATGGACAGGTTTTATAAAGGTAGTATATATATTCAACCACGGTCTATCAGTCCAGATTTTGTTCTATTCAATCGTTTGTAGAAATTCGTATGAAATTCTTCAGGCGACTTTCTATATAATAAATGGCTTATTCTATTCCTTTACTGATATTTTTGTAAAGTAAATAGTGAAATCCATTCAAAACCATCAGACTGTCACAAAATACGAAGCTGAAAAACAATTTGTTTCATATAACTACCAAATGATCTCTGAGAAAAAAATTGTGTTAGCTTGCTCTCATATAGACAAAACAAGAATTGTATGTAACAATTCTGTTACTTTTCATAATGAATATTGAAAAATCTAAGAAATTATATCTGAGTATGAGGGTGATTTCCTAACAATTAATTAGGGTCTAACGAAATCTCAAATATGTTCATTGTCAAAAATTAAATTTCTTAATAATAGTTTTTCTGAACAACTCAAATCAAGCTGAAAGCTGAGCTCAAGGATGGGATACAGTTCGACCCTCTGAATAAATGGATATTTGTTGAAAAATATTTAAATACTTTATTTGCTTTTGTTCACGTCCATCAATAAATTCACCCTTAATATATCAAATGACATCTGTGAACAATTATTTTCAAACCTTTCCTCAATTAGAATGAGCTATGTCAAAATTTGCTAACAAATTAGCAAACCTATCGACTTATCGTTGAGGATGAGAGTCGAAAATGTACCCTTAAGTTTTGAAAAAGAAATTATCAAAAGGAAAGCCTCATATAATGGAATTACCTAAATTTATTGTTCTTGGTATTCAACTACCTGAACAATTGACTATTGAGGTGTAAGATTATCTCCAACAAAAGCAAACCCTGGATTCGATAAAAAAATTCCAAAGAACTTTGTCCTCAAAAAAAATCGATTGAATTTACTGTGACGGAACTTAATTTGCCGCGATCTGTTCAAAAGGTTGTATACCCACCTTAACTTAAATTATTTTTGTATGACAGTTTTACATTATTTTTCAACAAAAATATATTTCGAAATGATTTGTCACGTTATGGTTGACTTGAATGTGTCAACGTATTTGTTTAGCAATAAAGATACATTAAGCGAGTGGACCAGAGAACAAATTTTCAGAAATCAGAAATCAAGAGGCACTGTGAAAGTCTAAAACAAACATATCAGACGTTCTGCCTTCAGATATACCCATATTAGTAATAGGAAAAAGTATTCTGTTAAATCTTTCATTCAACTGACTCGAGCCATACTGAGAAATCTCGGTTATAATCCAAGGACTGATGATGACGAATTTGGAGAATATATTTTAAAAAACTATATATCAATGTTAGTGAGCCCTGAGACAAGAGTTTTGCAGTTATTTCATTACTGTGCAGCACATATTTAAAAAAAAGTTCAAATTAATAAGGCGCTGTCAATTATTGCAATTTATTGCACTTCTCTATCGAATATCTTCGATAGTTTCTTAATATATACATTAATCTTTTTTTAATGTTTTTGCCAATTTAATTTGTAAAAAATATAAATTTTCATAAATCAATCTGTTACTCAACTCAATCAATGATATCTATACTAATATAAATGTGAAAGTTTGTTAGGATGTATGTATGTATGTTTGTGGCTCCTTCACGTCTAAACGACCGAACGGATATAGATGAAACGGATAAATACAGCTTATACATCAGAATAACATAAAGGCTACAATTTACAAAGGTTGTGTGTAATTTTGGTCATAATATAACGATAAGTATCAAGTCGGAAAAATTCTGGCTTCCTGTGATCTACCTTGGCGTGCGCTGCCTATACCGTTGGAGTTACATGCAGATAATGTATCGTAAGATTGTTTATCTTAAATAGTTCTAAATAAAAGTTCATGATAACATATATTTAGCTCTTATGTGGAAGCCACTATATGCAAAATACTGAGCCATAAATACGATTATATTGGATACTTTTTTCACAATACACATTTTAAAATATCTGTCAAAGTCTTATAAAAATTGATACAATTGTTGTTTTAGGTATTTAATATAGATAAACTACACAAAGAAATTTGGACAAATCGTTTAATCGTGATCACGATAAGATTACTTGACGCAACGCAGTAAGTCATTATGCGTCGCGTATACTGTAAGACTACGGGGGAAAATGCGCGGGGTTAGAGGAGTGGTCTAAGCGATGAAGCGCCATCGCCAAGAACGCGACCCGAACGCGGGCAGACGCGTGAGGGCAGACATCGTTGTCGGTTCTGTTAGTTTCGCTAATTTATTTATAGGTAACAATTCGATTTTTGAAGCTATTCATTACTTTTACTGAAAGTTACTTCATGTGCATGATCTACACATCCATGTATTGAGTTACTTATTTTCGAATTGATTACTTTCTTCCTTTCTTCGGAAGATTCCCTCATCCTTTTTTTTGTATCAAGATGGAGTAGTAGAAAGCCAAAAACTTTCTTTCCCATACCTAATATCTTCTTAAATAAACAACACCTATTTATTATTATGTGAATATTTTAAATTACAATGTTATACCCCTACTGATTGTATACAAATTAACATAGTTATTAATTTCAAAAAATATTTTTGAGTAAATGCTTATACGAACTGCAGAATGATAATAAAATCTTTAAGTTTGTCAAAAAGTATGGAATTGCAATAACTTCCGAATGTAAAGCGTTTCTAAATATAAAATTCGGTAGGTATACAGGTATTATTGAAAAAAACATAGTAATTCTGAGATTTACACTAACAAATGTCGTTACAAGCCGAAAGAAGAGCAGGCGCTTTCAACACTAATATTCTTCTACCTATATTTGTAACAACTAACGACTCAGTATCTGCGAACTGATAAAAGTGCAGTGTGTTTAATTTATAAATCCAGAAATGTGATAAATATATGAATGGCATGTATAATTAATTACCTGATACATCATTTGCCATCCTTTCACAATTGTTGTTGACCTTTACATTAGTCGAACTGATATCGCCTTTCATTTCATTTATATCAATATATTTTGAATTGTAGCTACTTTCCTTTCAAACTCTCATATTGTTTTCAAATTTGTTTATATTCCCGAGTATTATTATCAATATATCTGTATCAGAGCACTTTTATACATATACAATAGCAGTGAAATCCAAGATATCAAATTTGTTGTACGATTTTTGTATCTGCTTCATGTAAAGAGCACAAAAAATATTTACAACGCTGTGAAGAAATATTTTTGGTAGGTTTGTCAAAGTAGGTAAGTGTGGTAAGATTGTAAGATTGGATAAACCACGTTTATAACTTGTTTATTTCATTTTTCTAAAAAGAATAGATCGAATTCGGTATATCTACATCGTAACTATTGTTTTTATTAATTTATTTTATGAAATTCAATTGAAACCGGATTATTTAATAGTTTGTGAAGCGTCTTACTGGTACTTTGTGCTGGTATGGCAATGTCACATTATTACGTATGTCAATCGTTGTGTTGGTTAGAGGAAAATTGCAAAATCACGTTTATTAAAATCAGAGATTAATTCAACGAGAGAAGTGACACGGTTCAACTCAGTAAAATTTATTAACTTTTTCTCACTTGACATTTACTATCTCATCTTAGCTGGCAGAATTAAATCGAAATATTTCATGTTTGAAAAAAGTTGACTTGCTATAATTCTAGAATCATTACACGCCCCTCCTTTTGGATTTATTCTTTAGTATGTAAGAAATCTCAACAGATTGGGAATTTCTGGTTATATAGTTTCAGATTCTCATTCCCGTTCAGTGACTACTTTCTACAATATTATTTTGGGGAAATTTGAATTTTCCATAAGTTGGTGAAACCAAATCAAAATATTTAAATTTTGGAAAAAGTTGATTTGCTATAATTATTATTACAGTTTCCTTCTACTGGTGACATTGTTTAGTATGTAGGAAATCAAATTAGATTGGGAATTTCAGGTTCATTACAGGCTCTCATTCCTATGGAACACCGTTTTACTTTTTATTGTCACAAATATTCATTCTTCAATTTATTCACTCAACAATTTATTGTTGAGTGAATACATTGGCGTTTCATTTTCCAATACTCTGAAACAATCTTCTTCTTCGAAATTAATAAAAGCTACAAGTTATTTCATTAGTTTTGTTATTATTCAAATAATAACATTTAAAATCAAGTGTCATTAAAAATAGAGCAAATTTTGCGAACAATCGTTTTTAATGTGTCCAACAAATGCATGAATCAATTAAATTCGAACAAATAAATTGTTAAGTGGATAAATTGAGGAATGAATATTTGTGACAATAAAAAGTGAAACGGCGTTCCATACATTCCTGTCTGCCGCCTACTTTCTACTTTTTTTTTGTTAAAACAGAACAAATTTAAAACCTTTAACTGATAGGAAATTGATAAAACCAAATTACCATTTATTTGATGAAAGATAATCAACTGATGACGGCGGATATGCAGAATTAGTGCGTATTCATTCATATTATTAATATTTACCTATTATAACGAGAAATCCTCACCAAAAAAGTAGGGTAGCTTCGTTTTTACACAAAATATTTTATGTATGCTGGAGTAATATACAAAAAATTTAGCTGAATGAAATTCGGAGTACGGAAGTTAAAAAAAAGGGAGAATTTGAAAGTATATTTTTAGACTTCATTGTACAACCTACGGGGGTAGTTTCGCCCTCTAATGGAAAAGTGAGTGTTCATTCTAATAGTTGATATATGTATAATGAAAGGTATATATATTCTAATGTGATGTATGCGGAAAATATAGAGATAGGTTGAGTTAGGTCCAAATAAGTTCAGCTTCTTGACGAAGCCAATCAGTTTATGAGGTGAGTGACCTTTCAGGTCAGCTGATAACAGTGAAACTCTGCCAAACTCTGAGAACCTGATTCGGTCCGCAACGGGGCAAGCACAAAGTACGTTTTGTTTCATCACTTTTCAGAGACGACACGCACTGTCTTTCGAAATCCCAAGTCTCTCCACAGGATTATTTAGACGGCAAATATCTTTGAAAAGATCTGTAGTTCGCCCTTGTTCTAGTACCTACAACAATTGTTTGGTAACATACTTCCTGGTAGATTTCGCCAGGAATCTAAAACTTAATCCAGGTGTTCATCGGTTGTTTACCAAAGCCTTAAGCGATGCCATTGACAGGTTCTGATCCGTTCGCAGCGCCCTCCCATGCCAAGAAGAAGTCAGCAGCTTCGTTACCGTCCAGACCACTGTGGTTAGGAATCCAGACCAGAAAAAAATTATATATAGTCTTACTAGCACTACATTGCGAATAGTTCTCTCATAGGACGATTATGGCCCGAATAGAACACCCATTTTGATAAAATTTTATTATTTACGGTGTTGTTTGAATGCTATATTCGTCCATGGTGATTTGGCAAAATAGACTGTATAAATGACAACTAATTTGACAGATGTAGCTTTTACAATTGTCATAGTTCGAAAGTCTCTGTTGGAAGACCTTATACAATTTTCTAAATGATCAATTTTTCACTCTTAGCTTACAAAACTGGTAATATTTTGGGATAATGGAAGTCTGAATTTTGTTACTCTCAACATGAAGCATTGTAAAATAAATATAAATCTTAATATCAAAAAAGGGGGAAACTCCGGCGTAACACTATTAGAACTGTTAATAATCGAACACTGTGATCGTAGAATTCCCATTGTGTATTCATGCGAGGCGGTTGTCCACCATTTACTACATTGAATTGAAACCGATGGCAATTTCAGAAAATAAAGCGTTGTTTAATTTTCTAAAGCGTCTTCTACACCACTCGGGAAGAGAAACGGAGAAACGTGTAGAGATGTACTTCGACTCGCAGTTGTTTTCTGCCCCCGATACAAAGGAATTATCTCCATTTCATTTTGATTTTCTTAATTTGACATGTATTCATTGACTTATTATCCACCTGAAATATGTTTATGCCAATATACGTATATAACTGTTATTATACCCTTGTGTTGAACTTTTCCGAGAAATAGTGATATAATGTTCGGTCCGATGTTATATAATTCTTCTTTATTAAATTATTCATTACCAATTATAGGGATGATGGTGATTACATCTAACGGAAAATTGAAAGTAGTCATTGAGACAATTCGTTCTCTTTCAACACTTCCGTACAAACTACTATATTATTTCAAAATCATTTCCATTCCAAGCCACTTATTGTACCGGAAAACACGATATGCAAACGAGTTTGTAAAAACATTTACTTCACCTTGAAATAACTTCCGTGAGCGTCAAACCTACATAAATGCCAATCGTATGATTATCGTACTTTTTATAATTTGCACTGCGTCGCTGTTTTACTTCCTACTTGTATGTATGCTGTTTCTTGTCATATATCTACTAATAATTTCGTTACATGCCATTTTTAACGCATTTGAAATACACAAAAATACTGTCTTAATCTGAAGAAGTAATTCAATATTTTTCAATTTTATTTGCAGGAATCGATTATACGAAATTAGTTTAAGGACAGGAAGTCCAAACTAAATTTTATGTTTGAAGTGTCAAATCTCACGAAATCTTCCTATACAATTAAGATTTTTCGTTCAGTTTTCTCCGGGCAATTATATCATAAATCTATAACAATGTTTCTTCTTCTAATTTGGTTCTTTGGGACTTTATTTCTATACATACATACATATATTAATATTGACAGCACATAAACAAAAACTACTCAAAACTAGTCACTTATATACGATAAGGGTCAAGATGGAGGGGTGTAAGATATTTTGATTTCCGGTATAACACGAAGATAACAAGACTATATATTGGAAATATTTTGAAAATATTAAAAAAAATCTTTGTAAGGAAGCAACGACAGGTTTCTTTGTAATATCAAAAAATGTATAAAGTTGTATAGAGGTTCATATTTTCAAAAAAATATCCAAACTACAGGGTTCAAATTTTAAACATCTCAAAATCATCATAATTCGTTTGACAAAAAAAACTTGAAGGATCGAAGTTTCATATATTATCAGACACACCATATTCAAAAGTACGTGTCATCGAGTAATCTGAAATTACCATCCGGCGAATATTTTTTTCATAAAAAAATGAACTAGATTATGCGTAAAAAAAATCTGGGTAGATATGTCATGTACTTAGTAGAAAATGGCTTCCTTCTGATGGGAAAATTTGCATAATTTTGGATTGAGCTGCTGATGACATCTGCTTTGATTTTCACCTCAACCATTTCCACTGATGAACTGTTTTCCGGGATAAGTGGCCATATATTTTCCAAAGAGTCACCGTCATCGATTAGGTACTATAGTGCTATCTCAATTACGTAAACTTTTACCCAGATTGCATTTACATATCATAAAACTGTCTAAATTGTGTACAAATAGGTATAAAACATGTATACCTGTCCAAATTAAAAGAATATCGATTTTTTAACAGTTCTAACGAATTACATTTTTCTTAAACTATTTTATCTCATACTTTCTACAGACGTGGACTGTCCATTTTTGAAAATTTCATTTTTAAAAACAAACATAACCTATCAACCTTGCCACGAAAAAGTTTCAGCAAAATTCTCAAAAATGACTGTTGCCTTAATCTCTTGCAGTGGCTTACGGAAATTTTACTAATCAAACTAATATACAGCAAGCGCCAAACGTGATGGCGAGCAATCGAGCAGGTATAGACTTTCCCAGCTAAATTACTGTTGGATTACGATAAGCCACTAGCCGGCCAGAGTCGTACCTATAATTATTAGTTTTAATTAGGGTAGTGAATTGAACATGACTTTTTTAAATTAATTTTCATATTTTATTTAGTATTATAGATAGTAGTAGTAGGTAAAGTTCATTAAAATGTTATATAATGATGACGATGACATCTTTTCAGAAACAACAAATTATCCAGACAATGCCAAACGCCAACAGCATTGGAGGACAAGTAATGATACGCCTCTGTACAGAGCATTTGTATGAGTTGATGTAGTAGGGGTTACATTGAAAATGAGTTTGTGCGTATGCGGGCGGGCGGGCTTGCCATCACGTTTGGCGCTTGCTGTAATTATATAATGAAATATATAGGATCACAATCTGACAACAATGTTTTTGTTTGAATGCAATAATACTTCTGATAATTTAGTGTCTACTATTATGGAATTTGTCAATTGTCAACGAGCTGCCATCGCTTGCACAAATGCATTTTTTGGTTTAAAGTAACTAGTGGTTTAGATGAACTTGATGTTCCGATAAAGAATTGGTAATTATAGTAATTTCCAGTTTTTTCTTGTTTTTACGTTGATCCATCAGAAATGAATATTTTTTCTCTAATAATTTAAAATATGAATTTCTTTTTGTGTGATATCATCGTCATCATTCATACTTGATCACACAATTATTAGGAAGTTTATCAATATATCATAGGATCACATGCCTACATAATTTTGGATTATAGCTCGTATGAATTGATTCCCATGATTCACTATTTCCGTGGAATATAAGTCAGGCTTTCTTTTGTTTTGAAATCGCTGTACATTCTAGCCTTGTTTCCTGATTTTATTAGATGGAATATCTTCTGTATAAAATTTTTCCTGCTCTCAGTTTTGCGTTTGTAGTGACTGATGTATGCTTATGTTTGGATACATACGATGTCCAGACTTTTCTGGGAGCTTACTGAAAGCCTTCATTTTGAGAGAAATTTGTTTCGATATTTTCTCCTCACACGACTGCAACTGCATTGAGTAGACATTTTTTCAGTAAATAAGAACTATGAAGGCGATTATCACCGTAATTCATCATACTTAGTTCAACATACACATGTAGCAACGAGATTTTCACTGTTCCAGACAGATTTGAAAATACAGAAAATACATACAGAAAAAAGAAAATCTTCAACGTTTCAACGTGGTATAATTTGTTTTCTAAAGAAAGTTTTGATATTTCCTTTGTGGACTAATATTGAATGAAAAGTAGTGGCTACTATTACATTCTTTGTATCTGTTGGTAAAAATAACATTCCAATGTACCTATATGTTTTGTCTTGCGTAATTGCATCTCCCAAAGTTTTTAAATATTGAGTATACGGTTATCCTAATTTACTAGTCGATGCTTCAATCTCATCACTTTTTTGTGTAGATAAAACCAGCGGCGAACTTCGAAAAGAAAGTCGATAAAAATGAATTTTGTGTGTTGATACAGCATTGCTCTCTGGCGAAAAAAAAACTGTTGAAGCCAGGGCTTGGCTTGATAAACATTATTCGGACTTTGCACGAGGAAAATCAACCTCTGAGAAGTGATTTGCTAAGTTTAAACGAAGTGAAATGACCACTGAGAACGATGCACGCAGTGGACGGAAACTGTTACCGAAAGTCGTTCAAAAAATAAACGACGTACACCACACAACTGATTAATCTTTTAGAAAAAAACTTTCTGGATTTCTACCTAGAAATATTAGAAACCAACAATATTTTTTCCAAAAAATTAATCTCTCCTAAAAATTTGAATTGATTTCTTTCACAAATACTTTTTTGATGAATTTTCGTTACTGAAATTTTTGAATACGTAATAAAAAATAACAGACATGAAAAAAAGTGTCAAAAGAGAATGTTAGAGAAACGTAAAAATAATGATCCTAAGATTTTTGGTAATTATGATAATTATTAACACAAGTGGTTTATGACCTACCAAACTTGTTACAAAATATGGAACAACCGGTATTCGGAAAGAAGGAGATCATTATTCAACATAAACTTTTTAAAAACGCAAACAGAAACGCTGAAATGATGATCGTTAGATTTATGGTCATCATTACCATTATTTCGGCAGGCAATTTATGATCTACAAAATATAAGACACCCTGTAACCGAAAGAAGGGAATCACTAGTCCTAATTGTGATAAACACGTTTTATAGAATGTAAGAAAAAATATCGGAAACGCACAAACCACGACATTCAATTTTCATCATCATGGTTTCATTCAACATAAAGTTTTTTGAAAAATCTTAGGTTACAATTTTGTTATATATTTTGACAATGAAAGGATGATATACTATTCAACGATTTTCTACCTGTTCCTTCAGGCAAGCTTTAAATTTATTCAATTCTCTGTAAGGATTTAATTTGGGCAATACATTTTTCACATACCTAGTTATTATGAGAAATTATATCCGGGTGCTATCTTTGTCGAGATCTTCATTCTACTGAGTATCTATTCTGGATATTATGATTCAATATGGTCCAAGCATTAAAAATTAATCAAAAAGTTATTTCCAATTTGAAAGAAAAGTATAACAAATGTTTTTTGGATAACTGCAACTGGACAAGAAAATAAAACTACTATTATTCTTTTTATCTCTTATTGTTCAAGAATTTCTAATGAAATTGTTGGTGAAACAAGCGTCAAGAAGAATTTTGTAGTTCTGGTATTTGGGAACAGTGTTTGTTTTGATACATCTCTAATAATTTCATTTTATCGGAATTCACAACTTAATGTCTTCCGCTAATATTTATGTAACACAGTTGCTTCACTTCAAAAATTTTGTAAAGAAATATAAGGATCTATTATACTCTACCCTGATTTTTGTCTGAAAAGTCCGAGATATTCGAGCATTTCACTAGATATTGTAGAAGGGTCGGGACTTTTGGGATTCATGCAGGTAGACTGACGAGAAGGCGAGTTCTTGGATTTACTGACTACAAAGACCAACCGAGAAAGAACATTAATATCAGAATTCAGGTTGAATGCAATATTATATTTTTCGTAACTTACTTTTAATCATATTCAAACAACTCTAAAATTAAGTATTGTCAATAATACTGTCGAAATGAATAAATAAACTAAGATAGGTAGTCTTGTGCAATTCAATAAATATTCCATATTCTGTGCTATTTATATCAGTTTAGGATTCAGTTTAGTTCAATCGGTGATAGTGATATTATTTACTTTACATATAATAATTATTACACTGACCCGTTACTTGATGAAAATTAATAACACTATCTTTGATAATAAAATAATTACCTCACTAAGGAAATCACTAAAGGCATGTTTCACAACACAGTAGCTTTCTCAGTCGGGTGGTTCAAATTTAGAAGGTATTTTCATTAATTAGTAATGAGGGGAATATTAAGAAATTTTCAACATTTAGTAATATTCATTTGTCAATTTCAATCTTTATTGACAGTAGTTTAATAAGTCCAGTGGTCAAATCCAGAGACTTTCAATTGGCGATAAATGATCTAACAATTGTCCCATAGTACGTCAATTGAACTCCATTATGGACTAGTCCGACTACAACTTGAAAAATATTACGAGAACAATATACGCCTAGAAATTTCGGAAACGAGTGCAATACCTGGAAATGCATAAATAGGGTCCATAGAATTGATACCACAAAAGTACACCGGGTCTTAGCCGGCTAAAAAGGTCCAACTTAAATGTATTTCATCTCTTTGCTACTATGTTTCCAATCACTTCCATAACTATACTCGGGCTATTTAAAAAAAAAAGATATTTTCATTCTATGGTTCCCAAAGGTGAATAAGTATGTATGTATCTGTAGAGTAGGGAGGGTGAGTGTAAGCGCACGCACTTAGGCCACATGTGACCCATCGTACATCCTCCCGAGGAGTTGTCCTCCTAGGTCATCGTCCATCCTATCCTTTCCAGGAAGGTGGACAGGTCGCTGGGAGACATCTCCTTTATATCGGCAGGTGTAGGCCAAGACTCGCCGAACGCACACTCTCTTATTAACGATAACTCCGGATACTCGCACAGGACATGCCTGACAGTCTCATCTTCCTGTTCACACATCCTGCATAGAGGTGTGTCCACTAGCCCCATATTATGGAGGTGTTTCCTTAGTTGACAGTGTCCTCGAGAATATTCTTTTAAATCAATTTAAATCAAGAAATATATATGACAGATAATTGGAAGTTTCGTATACCTGCAACGTGTTCCCTGATAACATTGATAAGACTGCTCCTTTCTAAAATGAATGGTGCTTAACCAAAATGTTCCCCTTGAAAGTAAAAAATATAAACAATCAATTTATTTACACTGAGCATTAGTGGCGACCTGTTCCTTTTATCCACCTTTAGGTTGATAAAACTGCAAAATGTTGTGCAATTGAGAAATTCGTTTAGCATTCAAATATTAGAATAATACCGATACGAGAAGAGATAAAAAAATTAGAACTGAGTTTTTTCTGATCTGAATAGATACATTTATTAACCTGCATTACTACAAAAAGTCGGGCAGTGTGTGTGGCGGATATTTTTTAGAGAAAGTTCTTCGTGAAGTCATCAGATTAGATTATTGATTATTAAAATTGCTGAGTACCTATTCACCGCACCTCAGTGATTCATTCGGTATAATACCTAACTATAGAAAAAGAATAGATTCAAGTCAATGAATAAATTCGAAAATTTCCAAATCAACTATCTTCTCTAAAAGTTCCACGAATAATAAAAATATATCATACCCGTCGTGATATCTTATGAACCGTAATCCAAAGTAATCCAGTGTTACACCTAACAACTAGCACTACCCTCGTAGCTTTCTACGTCCTGTTGTAAGGCAGAGCTATCCGATATATTATCCCACACTAAGTCACATTCATTTCTAGACTAAGGAACAGGAAGGGAAGGGGATATTTTATCACCTTATTCCAAACAAAGCGATGTATTCCAAAATATTCAGGTCACTGCAACATCAACACGTCAAACACTATGTAACTTGATTACGTAATTCCGAATTTAACGTAATAGCACACACTTGTCAAATCTCGTAATCAGTAAAAAATTCCTACGTGGGGTAACTGTGACAGCCTGTGCTCGACCGCCACCTTACCACTATCGTTTTGGAACTGTTTGCTGTTTGTGTAGTTTCTATCACATCACATCACAGACATCACGTTGACTGTTACCCAGTTGGGATGGTTATGGGGGAGTGGGGTGGGAGAAGTGGTCACACACATAGTTATTTCAATGTTGTCAGATTTACACACCGGATCTTCACTTGTAGAGCCAAATGTGGTGTGGGGAAGAAGCCAAGACTTCCTATTTGTAACGCATGATGTGATTTCCTTACGAGGGGCGTTGAATAAGTTTGCTTCAACACATGCTAACTGTGTGGTACTGAAAAATAAGACGCATGCGCAATTTATTTAATATTTAGATGTGGCGAATGACAATAAATACCTTCATTGCAACGTTTAATGAAACATCGAAAACAAGTTAGTCAATTCATTTTTATGCAGTGTTATATATTGTGAGTGACTTCAGATCATCCGTTAAATGTGAGAAAGAAATATTAGCAATAAACAACTGAATGTATATTACAGACCAGCTTACATTTTTGGCTTTTTGAATTTTCGATAGTGAAAGTCGTTTATATTGAATATAACGACATTAAGAAATGCTACCAAAGATTCCTATTATTAAACTTCATTCGATTTAGCAAAAAAAAACTGATCTGGTAAAGAGACACCGTAAAATTCATTCTGTTCGACGAAAAGATAAACAAACGGTTAATTGAATTATTGATGTATGCTTATGAGTTCGGACAAAAAATTTATGTCTTTTTGGGAATATAACCAAAAACAAATAACTAAATTTCATGGAATCGGACATAAGAGAAAACAATATTGACGAAGATATTTTCTTAATTCATCCCAACATTAAATTTTTACAAAGTGATGTTGTACTTCCAAGATGAATGATGTTGTATACTGTATACATGTTTTTGCCACTGCTTATGTACCACTTAAACAACGTTTTCATCAAATATTAACAAACTGGATGTTCAAATAACCTCTATCTAATGTTGTCAAGCAGTTATTCCTACATTTTTATAACATCAGATAAACATTTTGAATCATTCGTTTTAGAAATGTATTAAATAGCTCATCAAGACACTAAAATAATGAGCTGAATATATATTGATAAAATAACCTTCAGTTGAATTTTATTAGTTCAGACTTCCATTGTCTAATATGTCAAAAAATGATTTCAAATCCCTAAAAGAACAAATAACATTGGAAATTAAAATGAATAGCTGAAAATAACAATTATATTGAGCAAAAAATCCTGAAATGAAATTATAATAAAATAAAACTAAGCAAGATATTCAACAAATAAAATGCAATAAAAATTAACATTCAAGTCAAGTTCTTCACGACGTTTCGATTGTTAGTATCCAAAATCGTCTTCGAGTCTTCGAGTGAAAGCACTCGAATGACCTATAAATAGTCACAATGTATCGATTCTTAATTTATCTAAACTGATAAACATTTTCAACACAGTATATAATTTTCCAGTTGAAAGCCTGAAAAACAACTTTATTCAACTTCATCTTCACACATTTGAAAGAGTAAAATGAATAAAAATTAGTAAAAATATTTCATTTTCAGGGAGATTTAGCTTGATAATAAATATATACGCCTTTGGAATTGTTTCTCTAGAAGATTGGTAATAAAATTTTTTAAATGAAGAAAAGAGAAATGAAACTTTCTATGTTTTTTACCACTTTTATTTGTAACTAACGTTACTGCAGTTTCGTCCTATACGTAGGTACAGTTACAAATAAAAGTGGTAAAACAATAGAAAGTTTCATTTTTTTTCATTATGATTTCCTACCACGTAGTAACGGCTACATCCATCAATTTATTGAAATTTTCCAAAGTTTACTGTTTGAATATTTGTTTGAATATTTGCCAAGCAGTCAGAATTTGTTTGATCTGCATTAAGCCTTTCAATACATAACATATTGAAATACTTCGATGTGAGATTTTTAAAAACCAGTTTTACGAAACAGCTTTTGTAAAATGTTTCGGTAATGTCAAACTGGTTTGTGAAAATCTCTTTTTATTATTTTTTCAATAAGTTAATTAAAAATTTTCATCAAGTATCAGGTAATTCCATCTCCAACGAAAAAACATTTTTTCATCATTGAATTTAATTGAAATGAATTGAAAATCAGTACACGTCTCAGTAATGACTTCAAGTTAGGTTGATTTAATCTGTTTCTGATTACGATTATCAAGTGAAAATAAGGATTCATCCTCTCGCATTCACATTGGATTTGAATCGCTGGAGATTATATCCATTTGGAAAAACGTTTTCAAAAAGTTCATTCCACATAAACGCAGGTCTCCAAATGAAAGAGTTCTTGAACATTATGAAATAAATACCAAAGTACCTACTTATAGTATTTAAACTGAATATACCAATAGTTAGTGATATAGAACTGAGGCATTTTCATCGAACAGCTTCTAAGAAATGATAAAAGGTTTGCAGTAGGTTTGACATTTTCTGGAATTTCGGCTAGCAATATTTTATACCTAAATTTTATCAGCATCTCCTCGAGTTGAAATATTCAACAGGTGCAAAAGTGAAAAGGTGCAAAAGTGAAAAATAATGATTCATTCAGAGTTTGATAAATTTTAATTGAAATGTAAGAAAAACAAAATAATTTGAAAGAAGCTGAGTGTTTGCTTTGGCTGAGATATTACCTTTCTGAAGTTTTTACTAATTTTTTGAGGCGCTGTTTGGCAAAACGCAACCAGTGCATCACAACCAACTCAAATTCCTTGTCCTTGGTATAGTACGGAAGTGTTTTTATAGCATCTGCAAGAGACGAATTTAATTTTCAACAATTATTTTTTAAAACATTTAATGGGTATATAAGAAAAGATATTTGTGTAACCTTATTAATTAAATAAAGGTTAGAGAGGTCTATTCTCTTTCAACCAATTACTAATTTTCCAAAACAGTAACACTGAATGAGTCTCAAACAAGATTTTCAAAACAAACTAAAAAAATTCATTAACAAAATGTAATTATAGCAGAAGCATGAGAAGAAAAGAGGTAGATGATCAATTCAGCATTTGTGAACAATGAAATTTTTCCACTCTATTGTAGAGATCCTTATTACCACATTTAACACATTTTATATAGGTACTCGCCTGGGTAATAGATAATATAAAATGATCACTCAATTCTCAAGATTGCTACCACTGTCATATCTCCAACATTGAAATTATGTTTGTCCTGTCCAGGAACACACCATTGCCATTTGACCCTTCAAAATAGTTGGCAGATATCTTCTTATTGAATTTGTGTATTCTAATACCCCAACCAGCATTAATTTGTTGAACTATAAAAAATCAAAACTATTTTGAGAAACTTTTTCACGAGTCATTTGAATGCCTTGATGGATGTAGCCGTTACTAGGTGGTAAACCATTATGAAAAATGCGTAATATAACTTTATACATTACAAGCAGAATACTTGTAGGTATAGTTCAAGTAAACGATATAGTGCAACCTACCTTCCAACAGCTCCCCTTTAATATTATAGTTGGGGAGCTAACTAATTTCGTTATTCAATAATCATTTCTGATTATATAGGAATCACAATAACTATATTATATATATTTGTTCCGTGGTTCTTGAGTTTTGGATCTTCTTGGAAAATGGAAAGTTTTCTTTTATTTATGAATCATGACGTTTCACCCCTGGCTAGGGGATTTTTCAATTGTTTATTTAAAAATTTTGTTATAACACATTGGGCATTTGACTGGTTTCCTGAAATAGAATACAATTTTTATTTCTAATCCCTTTCCTTTAAATTGATACATTTGTTGAACGTTTACAATCTTTTGTTTTGTACATACTTTGTTTAAAATTATTGTTAACTTTTCAAAATGCAAACAATATTGATGTTTTGATGTTTTTGATATAGTGCAACCTACCTTCCAACAGCTCCCCTTTAATATTATAGTTGGGGAGCTAACTAATTTCGTTATTCAATAATCATTTCTGATTATATAGGAATCACAATAACTATATTATATATATTTGTTCCGTGGTTCTTGAGTTTTGGATCTTCTTGGAAAATGGAAAGTTTTCTTTTATTTATGAATCATGACGTTTCACCCCTGGCTAGGGGATTTTTCAATTGTTTATTTAAAAATTTTGTTATAACACATTGGGCATTTGACTGGTTTCCTGAAATAGAATACAATTTTTATTTCTAATCCCTTTCCTTTAAATTGATACATTTGTTGAACGTTTACAATCTTTTGTTTTGTACATACTTTGTTTAAAATTATTGTTAACTTTTCAAAATGCAAACAATATTGATGTTTTTTTTGAGAAATTGGAATGAGCGTTGTTTTCTTGAAAATGATAGGTGGAGGGATCTTCTGCGTGTGTCGTTTCGTTGATTGACATAAATACGTCATTTCCGCCCTCATCTCCCTCAATCCTCATAAATACGTCATTTACGTCCTCATCTTCCTCAATCACCAAAACGACACACACAGAAGATCCCTCCACCTGCCATTTTCAAGAAAACAACGCTCATTCCAATTTGTCAAAAAAAAAAACATCAAAAACATAAAGAACATGACCAGAACTTTCACTATCAATCACTATCAAATAAGAAGAAGAACAGCACATCAATATTATTTACATTTTGAAGTGTCATCAATAATTTAAGCAAGGTACGTACAAAACAAAAGATTATAAACGCTCAACAAATGTACCAATTTAAAGAAAAGGCAATAGACATAAAAATTGAATTCTTTTTCAGGAAACCAGTCAAATGTCCAATGTGTTATAACAACATTTTTAAATAAACAATTGAAAAAGCCTCTAGCCAGGGGCGAAATGTCTTGATTCATAAATTAAAGAGAACTTTCCATTTTCCAAGAGAATCCAAAACTCAAGAACCACGAAACAACTATACCAAACAGGATTCAAGAACCTACTCAAGCCGTATATATTATATATATATATATATATATATATATATATATATATATATATATATATATATATATATATATCTTCTAGGCGCTCCTCAAACTAGTGCCTAGGGATGCCTAGAAGATGACAGTACAACCAGCTGTCGAAAGCGCTCGCAGATAATTAATAGAAGATGTAAAGCTTCAAATCCTTATTGTGAAATTTAATATTAAAATACTGAAAATAAAGGAAAATTAGTTGCACCATATAATATATATATATATATATATATATATATATATATATATATATATATATATTATATGTAATACATATTTCGTTTATATAGGTGAGTTGGAAAGTAGGGATTCAAATAACAGGGTGATAATTGAAAATACTTCTGAATACTACTTACTCACACAATCGATCGCATCAAAAACACTTCACTAACTAAATCAATAATGAATTTATTTCCACCATTAATATGGAAGTGTCTAATCTCCATATAGTCTTTTTCAACTAAAATTACTATTTTAATCCTTTTCTGCCAGTCTTCTTCGGCCTGATGTTTTGTTTCAATTTTCCACAAATCAACTCGATGGGATTGAAACACAAAAATGGGGTGTGTCCATACTTTTCAACAATACTCTCAAGGGCATACACTTTTTCAAATGTTTTTGTCTGTAAAACTTCAAGTAGTTGGTTTTTGGTATAGTAATTTTCAAAATAAAAATTGTTATCCATTAAAAAACTTTGTATTTCATCTTTCCTCGAATTTTTATTCGGTACTTTGATGAGCTGTCGCAAATGATAGAAAGCGTTCTCAAGAACTATTACACTATTCGCATCCAAATTTGGGATCAATGTGTTTTCAAACAATTCCTCGAAAATATTAGCTTCCATGTTCTCATGATAGTCAACATTGCAGTTCTCAAATTTTTTTTCCACATAATATCAAAACATTCGGAACCCATTCTTTACTTCCTATACAATACACAATGATTAGTCGCGATCGTTTGTTTGCAGGCATGTTAAGCATACACATTCTCGAACCATTAGTCCACCCTTTCGTAACTGTGTCGTGAGTGTCATACCAAGTTTCGTCCAAATAGAAAATTTGCCGTCGTTATTGTCTATATTTAGTTATTTGTTCTAAGTATTTGTTACGCAATTCCACTATTCTTCTGCTTTCCATAACTGCTTGACGTTTGTTTATTATTTTAAATCTAAATCTTTGTTTCTTTATCCAATTCTGAAGAGTTTTGTCACAGCAGCTTCTGTTATGGCCGGAAGTATTCAATTTCTTCCTTATGTACCAATATTGAATTTCAACACTCAAATCGCGATCAGTTCCTGAACTGAACACGACAGCGATTACCATCCCCGCATTCCCCGATTTCTTTTCGTCATCGTAACATGACTTCATATTCAATTTCAGCCAATCATAAAACTCGGTTAGTAATAATTATTCATCAAGAACCGCCAATTGTACAGTCTACGTATACTACTTCGCAGCCGGTTCGTAGGATCATCCCATGTTCGATTGATGACCTATTTATTTTGTAGAAATTCATATTGAATATGGGATAAATAACTTTTGTCTAATTTCCACTTAGATATAGATATAGGATGAAGAATAGAGGATAAAGAAAATATCTTTTGTCTAATTTCTACTAAGATTTTTATTTGTTACGACCGCTTACGGTCTATTAAACCATTTTCAAGTAAACTGAATATAGGATAGAGAAATTACCTTTTTTCTAATGTCTACTAAGGTTTTTATTTGTTACGACCGTAGAAATTAGACAAAAGTCATTTTCTTTGTCCTATAATCAATCATGTAATTTTATACCTTCATATTTCTTGGAGAAGAATTTTTGAATATAGTTTTGTACGCATTTTTCTGTCTTGAAGAACTCCTTTGTTTCTTTATTATACTTCAGCGATAATATGAGAAAATCCGTGTTTAAATACCACCATATGCCCAGAACTTTTTCTGTAGTTTCTACGGAATCCATATTCATGACGATTTCTTCTGGACTCTGAGAGGAACAATTCATTGTTTTTATCAATATTTATGAATTTGAATGGCTGCTCCTAATTTCAAAGTTGGCCTGAAAATGAATGTAAGCATCCTGTTTGGCAATCTCATAGCACTATTCCCATCATGCATGGGATGGACTCGACTGATGAGAATTTGCAGGAATTTGTATTTTTTACAAATTGCTTACAACGGGGGGGGGGGGGGGGTGCACCGAAAGTCAAAACTCTCATGACATATGTATCCAGGGGTCTATTGGGATCACCATCTCGCCAGAAGAAACGTTGTACATGTTGGTCCTCGTTTCATACTCCACTCCTCAAAAACATTTCGTTTATCAGTAAATGGAATTCTTCTCTCTTGAAATATCAGTAATAATACTCCTAGAAGAAAACTAATCGTTACCTTTCAGGAATGATGAATTCAGTGACATTCAATTTACTGTTGGCGCAGCATTCCAAACCAGTCTGAACTTTCCTGATTTGTTCGGAAACAGGCAATTACCAAACTCTTTCAAATTGCTAAGCCAATTCTAATGTAGTGAGCTTTCTCACATACTCTTTTTTGATAAGGTCTTCAACATGCCTCATTCATTTTTTTATACATTCCCGCCTTTGAAGGGCAATTTCACGGCTGCCAGGACCTTTTATAGTAGGTAATATATTTTCAGATCAAGCCAATTCTATAACATTTTTTCTCTTGAACTATTGTAGACTGCAGGATGTATTCTTCTGAGTTCTTTTGAGGAAATAGTATTTGTGGCTCCAACTCCAAGACTTTCAACTATGAAAAATGTCTTTAATGTGTCGTAGAATTCTCCATCACTCACTTTAGTTCTATTCACTGATAATTATAATGTAAGTTTTGCTACCACTAGGATTTGTTGCGGCAGGCTATAAGATTTTACTGTTCGTACAGAACCTAGCGCCTGTAAAATTACCCATGATTGAGGGACGTATTTTTCGTGAGTTATTTTCAATACGATTCTGTTCACTGATCCATTTCAGACTCAAAGGTTCCGTTTCTCCTTTCATTACGAGATCTTTAGCGATATCTTCATCTACCATATATATTGATAATCCTACTTCCGAAAAAGCAAACGTTGTTTCTTCTCTATCTCCATTTTTGACGGTAACGTTAATATTCGGAAACGAACACTTAGTGAAGAGTTTTGATGATAAACGTTAACTTCCGATATTATGGATGCATTCGATATGGATGATGGATTCTGTCAAAGTTGTTATGAAGAAGTGGATGATGCTTCCATTGGCAGTGATCCTCATTACATCTCACTAGGAATTCCCATGGAAGCCATGTTGTTTTAGACACAATCTGCACAGTTTCAAGTTTTTGACAACTTTCCATTCATCAGGTATGAAACATTCTTGAATTCTGGCAATATATATATATATATATATATATATATATATATAATATATATATATATATATATATATATATATATATATATATATATATATATATATATATATATATATATATATATGTATATATATATATATATATAATATATATATATATATATATATATATATATATATATATATATATATATATACAGGGTCCTGCAACAGTGGCGCGGTGTTCCATATCTCTATATAGGAAGCAGATAGGAATCTAATTTTCTATAATATTACCTTATTGCTCGAGCTCGACAAAATAAAAATATTGGCGGTCACACAGGGTGTTCGATTTTTTCTGGGCGGATCCCAACTGTGTCTTTTTAAATGGCAACCTATATTTTTTATCGCTTTTTCGGTTTCTTCATAGAAAATAAAATAAACTTTATGTATATCTGCACTTCGAAAATATTGACGGTTTTCGAGATATCTAGCATGACAGGTTTTTTTTTCCAATATTCGTCACTCAGAATATTTGAAATTATAAAGTGGTGCCAAGTCCAGTTGAAATTTTTTTTGGTCAAATATTCTACATTGGTAACTCTCTCAAACGATATATGTGAAATCGACCTGTGATATACAGGGTATGAAAAACCGCTTGCCAAATATTGTAAATGAAAATTTGCAAAATCTTCCTTATATTAAATGGAACACCCTGTATATTATTGATCCATAAGAAGCGCCAACGAAACCTCTACAAATTTCATTAAGTATTCCCTATGGCTTAGTTCAATAGTTTTTCTTAAATGAGCATTTCTTTCGAAAAATGGTCATTTTTTCAAAGCGAAATCCATTTGACGACTGATAAAAATATACGAAAGATATCTTGTTTCAATTTTGTACATTAGAAGGTGTCCAAACAAATATTTTTTAACGAAATAAATGTATGTACCTATCACTTTTTGCTAAATGGAAAATTATTTTTTCATTGGATGCAGAATTTCACTCATAAATCGTGCAATATCAAACCAAACAAGTTAAAAGAAAGAAACATTATAAACAACTCTTTTTTTCATGTTATTATATTCATTCAGAGCTTGAGTTCTAGATATTCAAATTTGTCAACTGGCAAATTACAAAACTACAAAAGGGAGAGTTTAATTAAGGTTGATAATGAAACTTTTATAAAATATGTTCAACATGTCTTCCATTTTCTTGAATGCAGAGCTGAAGTCTATGTTTGAAAGACTGTTCTACCCTGCGCAAGACAGCTGGTGTAATGCTGCGAAAAGCATTCGTTATTCTAAGTCGCATATTTTCGGGAGAAGTTGGTGGCTCAACGTAAACCATATTTTTTATGTATCCCCATAAGGAAAAATCTAGTTTCGTCAAATCTGGTGATCTAGCGGGCCACCGTACAGGCCCATTCCGTCCTATCCATTTATTGGGAAATACTTCATTTAGATGATCTCTCACTTCTGCCGAATAGTGAGCAGGTGCACCATCATGTTGTAACCACATTCTATTGCGGAGGTCAAGAGGAATATCATCTAACAAACCTGGTAAATCATTTCGTAAGAAATTGAGATACATTGCACCATTCATATGTCCCTCAAAAAAGTATGGACCAATTACATATTCTCCAATGATGCCTCCCCAGACATTTATCGACCACCTATGTTGATAATCCACCTGTCTCAATAAGTGAGGATTTTCTGTCGCATAATAATGGTAATTATGTCGATTTACAAATCCATTTTTATGGAATGTCGATTCATCCGACCATAAAATATTATTGAAAAAATATTCGTTTCGACGAATTTTGTTCATGGCCCAATTGCAAAATCTCACTCTTTTCTCGAAATCAGCATACAGTAGTTCTTGATGTAACTGAACGTGGTATGGATGCAAGCGATGTTTCTTCAATACTCGTTGAACTGATCTCTCACTTATATCCACTATTTCCCCAATTTGTCTTTGACTCCTACTAGGATCTTCTTCAACAGCAAGAAGAACTTGCAATTCATTATCTTCATTAGTAGCTGGCTTGATGCGCTCATGTTTGGAATAATTAATAGATCCAGTTTCAACGAATCGTCCCAAGACCTTTCGGATGCCTTTCTATCTGGATACCGTTGAGAGTAAATTCTACTTGCCAATAAACAATTCCTGTCTGATTCACCTAATATGAAAATCATATCAATCAAATCACTTTTTGATAACAACATTCTGATGAAATTATACGACAGTTCAACTTCACGATTGACTAAAAATTTCAATATTCATTTGCAGCCAAATATTTTGTTCTGTCATTTGCCAGACTACTTGATTTCCAATAAATATTTCATTCGCTGAAAGGTTGTTTTAGACCGAAAGAATATGGCACAAATTCCGAGATTTTTGAAATTATTGTAACTATTCAAGAACGTCCATTTTGTGGTGTAATTCGCAACTTGTTTATCTAGCAACAGGTAATTTTAGGAATGGGCGATATTTTAAGGAAAGGGTATTTTTTGTATATTCTTATCAGTCGTCAAATGGATTTCGCTTTGAAAAAATGACCATTTTTCGAAAGAAATGCTCATTTAAGAAAAACTATTGAACTTAGCCATAGGGAATACTTAATGAAATTTGTAGAGGTTTCGTTGGCGCTTCTTATGGATCAATAATATACAGGGTGTTCCATTTAATATAAGGAAGATTTTGCAAATTTTCATTTACAATATTTGGCAAGCGGTTTTTCATACCCTGTATATCACAGGTCGATTTCAGATATATCGTTTGAGAGAGTTACCAATGTAGAATATTCGACCAAAAAAAAAATTTCAACTGGACTTGGCACCACTTTATAATTTCAAATATTCTGAGTGACGAATATTGGAAAAAAAAACCTGTCATGGTAGATATCTCGAAAACCATCAATATTTTCGAAGTGCAGATATACATAAAGTTTATTTTATTTTCTATGAAGAAACCGAAAAAGCGATAAAAAATATAGGTTGCCATTTAAAAAGACACAGTTGGGATCCGCCCAGAAAAAATCGAACACCCTGTGTGACCGCCAATATTTTTATTTTGTCGAGCTCGAGCAATAAGGTAATATTATAGAAAATTAGATTCCTATCTGCTTCCTATATAGAGATATGGAACACCGCGCCATTGTTGCAGGACCCTGTATATATATATATATATATATATATATATATATATATATATATATATATATATATATATATATAATAAGAAAATTTCTCCTTGAGAAATAAGGTTGAATTTCCAGAGAAAAACAGCAAAGAAAACAACATTGTCATTTATGGAATAGGTGTAGAAGAGGACATTTCAGTAGAAAATGTTGTTCAAGAATTAAATAACCGTCTTGAGATTGATATCACTTACAAGGATATAAATAAGATATACCGATTGGGTATGTGTTATTGGGTATGTTCTGTTAAAGTAGAATTCATTTCCTACTTAACGAAAAAGAATGTACTACGAAACGTTAAAAAGTTAAAAGATTCTGGTATTTCCATCGTACACGATCTCACAAAAAAGGAATAAGAAGAATACAGAATTTTGAGAAGACACTTAACAGAAGAAAGGGGGAGAGGAGAAAGGAATTGCTACATCAGAAGAAACAAGTTGGTGATAAATGGCAATGAGTTTACAGTTGAGGAGTTACTAAGAATCGAAAAAGACGAAGTTGTACCAAAGACAAATAGTACTCCTGCTACACCGACGCAGAAACTGCTTCTACACTCGGAAAGTCCAGAAGAACAGCTACAAATCTCATTCGTGCTTTCGAGAGAAAACGAACCAAGAAAAACCAAGCAAAATTATGAAACTTCATTCTAACTCGTCTTCAGTAAATTTGGAAAAAAATCAAAGTAATAGCAAAGAAAAACTTCATTACACTATCATCATCCATTAATTATAAGTCTTTGTTGTTTTCATCAAACTATCATCTTTCATTTTATATATTGTATAAGCAATATGGATCAGTACATTAGAGATTATGAATACAAAACAGTCAATACAATCGAGCTTGAACAAATGTGCAGTATATCGGATCACCCTGTTGATACTTGCAATAACAATACCTTTTCATTCGTACACCAAAATATTAGAAGCATAACAAAAAATATTGATGAATTTGATTTATATTTAAGCGAAACAGATACAGTGTTCTATTGTATTATTCTAACAAAAACTTGGTTGATTCAAGACATTAATTTCTTCAGTAAAAGTGGGTACGAGACTATTTACAATGAGGTAAATATCAATAAAAACGATGGTGTTGTTGTGTATATAAGGGAAAACTCAAATTACGTGTCGAACATTATCAGCATTGGTGAATGCAAAGCAATATAAATTCAAATCAATACTCGAAACAAATAGAAATTAATAATCACATCTCTTTATAGACCTCCTTTCACGAATGTTATACCATTTCTGAATCAGCTTAAATTTTACCTGGAACAAACAAGAAAAAAACATCAGATTACCATATTATTGTCGGGGATATGAACATAAATATCAAACTTGAGGATGACGAAATTGTATCAGAGTACTTGAACATAATGTATGAAAATATTTTGTATCGATGATAATCAAAGATACTAGAGTACAAGGTAAGTCTGCTTCATGTATTGATCATATTTTTTTGAAATGTAAAACACATGAGTTCAGAGAAAAATGTAAGCCAATAATTGTGCGCTCAAATATCACAGATAATTATACTCAAATAATGAAAATGCCCATTGAGTCAGAACCTCTTCAAGCCTCAACAGAATCCTATATTGAATACACTGATTACAAGAACTTGAAGAGAGAATTATGCGAATATGATTGGCGTTCATTTTACGAGATGGCAGATATAGATATGGCTACTTCATTCTTCATTGAACTTGTAAGTGAACTGACAGGAAAACATACAAAAATAATCAAAAGAAAAAAAGAGGATGAAAAAAGTAAAGTTTGGGTCACAAAAGCCCTTATAAAATCAATAAATGAAAAAAATCAACTGTATAAGAAATATCGGGAGAACCCGAAGATTACGTTGAAGAATTTAAAAATCACCGCAATCGTCTGAATCGTTTAATGGAAATTACGAAATTAAACTATTATAAATCACAGATTGAAAAAAACAAACAAAGCTCGAAACACCTTTGGAACACAATAAATAGTATAGAATGCAAGAAAAAAAATCAACCATCAAAGAAATTATCACACACAATGAGGTATTGACCGATGACCTTAAAATTGCAAATGCCTTCAATAACCACTATGCGGCAGTGGAAAAAAGCTGGCCTCATTATTTCAAAAACCGAGTACAGACCCAGTACCTAGAAAGTTTATGTCAAATTCAATGTTTCTTTCAATTGTAGAGGAGGAAGAAATATGTCAGATTATAAATACATTAAAACCAAAAAAATCACCGGGAATTGATAAAATTAAATCAGAATGTCTTAAGGAAATTCAAAGAGAAATCGCCAAACCCATGGCATATCTTATTAACAAAATGATGAAAGCTGGTGTATGTCCCTCCATACTCAAAGTAGCCGTTATCAAACCACTCTATAAAAAAGGAAATAAATAAATAAATCAATATCTAATATTGCGAAAATGTTTGAAAACGCTCTCAAGAACAGATTTAACGGTTATATAAAGAAATACAACTTGATATCAGAAAAACAGTTTGGGTTCCGGGAAGGCAAATCTACCTAAGATGCTATAACCTGCTCAACATCCCAAATTTACAAAGCGATAGATAATGGAAAATCCAGTCTGTGTATATTTTTAGATCTCTCCAAGGCCTTCGATACTTTGAGCTATACACAGCTACTCGAAACCCTGGAAAATATTGGAGTTCGAGGAACAACTTATAATCTAGTAGAAAGTTATCTATAAGAGGAAACAATTTGTACAAATTGAACGTAAACTCAGTTCAAAAGAGTTAGTACAATTTGGTGTGCCACAAGGCACTGTCCTTAGGCCACTATTATTCTCAATATATCTTAATTTATTAACTTTAAATACTACAGGAACTATAATCAGCTTCGCAGATGAGACTGTGATAATGTATGAGGATGAAAATTGGAATGACTTGAAAGAAAAAGTGGAGTCTGATATGCCAAAAATAATTGACTGGTTTAATCATCAACTTTCAACAATAAACTTTGAAAAAACCAAATTTGTGACTTTTACAGCTTATAGAAATCATTTACCAAATTTCAACACCCTCAATATTCATAACAACGAGTCGGTTATTGATATTTACAGAACAGATACTATTAAATATTTAGGAGTAACAATGGATAGTCATATGAGATGGGATGTTCACATTGAGAAAGTTACAAAAACCTTAAGAAGTATGCTGTTTAAATTCAAATATTTGAGTAAATTACTTGACACTCACCACTTGAAGATCATTTATTTCGCCCTAGTGGAATCTCGTATTCAATATGCCATATTGAGCTGGGGTGGGGTCGCTGCTATTCACCTGAAAAAGTTAGAAACAGTACAGAAACGAATTCTGAAAATTATGTATGGAAAAGAACTAACCTTCTCTAGCAATTTACTCTTTTCACAAGCAAGAATATGCGACGTAAGACAAACATTTCTTAGACATATACTTACGCATATACACAAAAATAGATATCTATTGAATAATATCGACCACGAACATTTTACTAGAAAAAAAAATAGAATATTATGTTAAAACATCTCTGAGCAGTACAAAAATCGGACAACGAAATAAAACTTACCTCATTTCAAAAATCTTCAATTTTATGCCCACTGAACAATAAATAAAT
This sequence comes from Leptinotarsa decemlineata, assembly GCF_025532065.1. NCBI lineage: Eukaryota > Metazoa > Arthropoda > Insecta > Coleoptera > Chrysomelidae > Leptinotarsa > Leptinotarsa decemlineata. Next base: position 2,896,559 of record NW_027412574.1, read on the forward strand.
ATAATGAATATAAATTCTTGTCAAATGTTGAAAAAAATAATCAGAAAGTACGTACCTACTTAACTTGAATCGAGATCTGGTTCGCTCTCTCATCGACTAACTGACCTTCTGAATCTTATGCTATTATTAAATTTTTATATGGATCAATTTAGTTTGTCAATTCTAATAATTCGCAAATTTTTTGTTTACTGTTTTTGTGTATTGTTAACTTTATCGTAGTCATATCTAAAACAAGTGTCAAAATGTTAAGAATCAATACAGAAATTAACAAAGTGAGACCAATTTAAACCACTGTATATTGTGAATAAAAATATATATATATATATATATATATATATATATATATATATATATATGACTGAATTGGGTAAAGCAGCACATTAGTAGCTAAGTTATACATTTAATCTAATCAGTATTACCAAAAGGAGGACACCTTCAATGCTGATTTAAACTCACAGCTTCTGTCACTTGACGCATTCGTAGCAAAACCATTTCATACAATTTGTACATTCAACCATTCTTTCATTGAGATATGGTCACATATAAGACAGTGGCCTCGACTGGTTCTTTCATTTATAGATGGCCAATTCAAATTTGAGCTTTGTTGAGAATATGTAGTTTGAATAGGTTACTGTAATATATATATAATAAACAATAAACCACTGTAACTAGTTTCACTAGCAAATCGTTTTATTCAACAGGTCACCTTTATACATGTGACAATGTATAATGTATAGGTACACATAATACTGAAATTTCTGGAAAGAATGTAAATAAGGAAGATACCAATTTAAACAAATTTAAAAAAAGAATTTCAATATCAATCTTTATTTGAAATTTTGTCAGATGATATTTTCATACATACAGGACGAATTTCAACATTGAACGATTGTAATTGAAATACTCACTTTAGATTCCACAAAGGGTTGAAAAAATAAAGAATATAAAAATTTTATGGAAAATAGAAAAATAATAATGGTTATTTGTAATAGTAAGTTAATGGCGTAGCCCATGCCACTGTCCCATTGGAGAATTCCTTTTTTATCGAAAAATATGTTTTATTGTTTAGTTTATTGAAAGTGCCACTGCCTAACTAAAACTGAAGTAAGATCGAATTCAATACAATGGAATTTTCAATAATTTCAAGGACAATACAAGAGTTTTTATTTTTTTATGAAAAACGACGTATCGTAGGAGAAATCTCAAAAGGACTTCCTATCTCGAATTAAACGTGAATTTATTAAAAAAAATAATGAAGTCAATTCACGTTACCACGCCACAGGTTGAAAATAATTTTTTTATTGAAAAATATAAACTTCTATCCACTATTACTGTTTATCAAATATCACTGAAATATCACAAATCTGTTTAAAAATATGTTTTTTTGTTAACCAGGTCGCACCTCTACGAACAACAACTCTCAGATGTCGTTAGAAACCTGTCGAAACTTGTGCGACCTAAGGATTAACGAGGGATTACCTTTTAACGTGTGATTCCTAACATGGTTTCAGATATATTGAATAATTTCCATTTTTTCTCGAAACTTCTACACCTCGTGTTCTCGTAATGGAACATTTTTGGACTATATTTAACATAACAACCCATCATTATTTTGTCATTGCACCCTTGAGTATTCACATATCAATAAGGAACATATACGGGTTATTCTCTGAAAGACAGTTTTTGTGGAAAAAGTCGATGCTTCTTACTATCTTTTGGGTATATGAAAATAGATATTTCGAAATAAAATCTCGAAACAACGTACCTACACAGTAGGAGGTAAATGCCAGTCGAAAAACAAATACTCCCCTGGCTAATACCACGTTGTTAGTCAATGAAAAAATTTTATTTTTTCACTCAGCTTTCTTTAGATCGTTGATGTTTCTTTTTTGGTGAACTTCCTTTTGAAGATGATCACATGGTGATCGAAACACGTGTCGAGGTGTTAAAATAACGGTTTGGTGTTGAGAAAAAACTCTATTAATATTCATTACTACACCAAAGTTTCCAAACAGTGCATCACATGAACTTTTTAGTTTGCCCGTTATTACACAGATTCTCTATTGATTTAGCTTTCGTTAATTTTTCATATTTTGAAAGGTTGTACAAAAGACTATTTTGGGGCATCTCACCTTGAACTAACAGATTGGATATTTCCGAAGCTAAAGCACATAAGTGTCAACTCAGTTTTTTATATTAAAGATGGCACTGCGGATCGATAGCAGCAACTTTCAAATATGTATATGGAATCGTTTAGATTATTTCACTTGATTGTTTTTCATGTAGAGAATCGTTTGAGAGATATTTAGGATTCCAAAAAATTTTTCTGAAAATTGTAACCACGTGTTTACGAAAACGGTTTCCAAATTGATAGACGATTATTAATACGAATTCATTATTATTTTATGAGTGAAGCTATTTTTTGAATGTAATTAAAAAATTAACATTGTTTCGTCACCAGAATTTATAAAATATTTATTATTTTTCAATGAATGTTAGGTATTACCTCACTGCATAAAGTATCATTTTTCATAAGCGACATTTTGTTTCAAGCAGCATCCTCTGGCTTACAGCCGATTTCATTTTCATCCCAGTTTTTCACGCCACTGGTCTGAGGTCATTTTTTACTTTTTCAGAGTAATTGTTCATAACTACCAAAAAGGACTATCCTGGATAGGAAGAACTAACAAATCTCTCTGGTTTGGATTCCTGGTCTTACTAACTGAAAAGTAACGAAGCTGCTGACTACTTTGCAAGGGAGAGCGCAACGAGAGCTTTCGACGAACCAGAACCTGTCATTGGCATCGCTTCAAGATTTGACAAAGAAACTCTGAACACCTGAACTTCTGAAAAGGTTTTAGATTTTTGACAAAATATCCCAGAATTGACCCATTACAAGGCAATTATACATCTTTCGAAGTATGTTACCAAATAATTGTTAGACTATAGCAGGGATGAACTACGTTGCGCCATAATGCAATGCATCAGGACGGTATAGGACGAGACTGTCTTTAGTTTTTTATAGCGGGGCGCGAACTAAGGCAGGCAACGGACAAGCACATGCCAGGACAGGAACAGGACGCGCCCCCATAAAAAACTAGAGAAAGAGAAACGAAACTTTACGTCATGTGCCCGTCCCGGCACACAATAAACCCTTGCGGGTTACGGTGGAGGGTCGAATAGACCCACTCATTTTTGACCTGATCTAACCTAACCTGTCTTGGTATGTTCCCGTCCTGTGCCGTTTTGTCGTAGTGTGCATGTAACTAAAGCCACGTCACTGTTACCTGAATCACCATATTCTTGGAGTACCAGAAGACTGCGTTAAACATTGTGTCTGTCTGCTGCAGACTGAATCAGATTTCCAGAGTTTGAAAGAGTTTCACTCTTGACCTGAAAGATCACTCACCAAATAAGTTAATTGGTTTGGTTACTAGGGTTAGGTAAGGTTAGGGTTAATAGATCCACTAACTTTGTAAAAGTTGGTTTGCCACTAAATTATCTACTGAATGAGCGGTAGTATTCAGAATTTCCAACTTCACTATTGGTCGGTAGCCGGTCGGTTCGACGTTCACTCACTCAAATCGGCACCCGCGTTTGTCGGTGGTTTAAGCCGCAAGCTGAACGATCGATTTACACTTGCTATCGTCCAACTCGTGTTAGAAATCACACGTTAAAAGGTAAAAACATAGCTCGCACAAGTTTCGACTTCTGAGGGTTGTCGTTCGTAGGGTTGCGACAGCTGGTGATTGCATTGACCTTGTAATTGCATTGGGTTTTTAAAATATTTTGACGCTGGAAAATATGAAATGAAGATTCAGAATTAATTGATTGAGACACTGGTAGTGAATTCAACAAAAAACATTACAAATATTCTTCGAAATTATCTTCTTCAGCAATATTTTCGTGACTCTATATTTTTGAATGGATCCATAGGTCTACAACTATCAAAAATCTCCAACGGGTTATGTCGGGTGATCTCGCCGGTCATTCTAATAGTCCATATGTTCCAATCCACATTATTACGAAAAGACTATCCAAACATTCCTTGATACTTATGTGCAGACGCACGATCTTGAAAACCCAATATTCTGTCGTGTTGCTATCAGAATTTCTTTCAATAACTCATGTAATTGCTTGAGTCTGTAGAAAATAAAAATATCTCTCCTCGTTGAGGTTCGTACCTTTGTAAAAATACGTTCCTATCAGATATATATTGATCAAACCGCACCAAAAAGGTATCTCAAATAATCAATGATTCCCTTTGTTAGGTAAATATCTAAAGTGGATTAGTTTGCAAGCAGTTATGGCAATTATGCCCATTTATCATGCCGTTATTGTTAAAAGAACATGTCTGAAAAGACATGTCACCTCACAGAATATATTTTTTAATTGAATTTTGTTCTGATCGTGAAACTCATAAAACTCATGAAATCTAATCGTCTTTAAGAGTCTCTGACTCTAATTTGTAAACGAGATTTACTTTAGAAGGACAAATTTTGTTCTTTCTCAATTTCCTACTGCAGGAGCACACGGCACGGAGCAGAGCACTGACGGCAGAAAGTATGAGGAATTCTAACAAAATATGATACAGAATTAGATGAACATGCATATCAAATTTCCTTGAAATATATAAATACTTACTTTTAGGAGCTACCCAAAAAATATGTTTATATGTTAAGTAAATTTGAACGATTTTCAGAATGTTGCTGCTGGATGTTTGAAAAGAGAAATAACTTTGCGGTTTTTGATCTCTTGAATAGTTAAGATGAAAAAGGAAATACCTAGGATTTTAAAGGCTATCAAAACATTCTTAGAGGCATTTGGTCTAGTTTTTCGAGTATTTCACTTTTCTTAGCTGCTAGTTTGCGTGGCTTGAAAACCTGAAACGAGTGATATAATAAGTAGGTCTGTTTTTCACGTATGATTGTGTAATTTGCACCCAGATTTGTGAAAATCATACTTGTAAGCATTTTTGCACAATTTCATATATATGTTTTATAATACTCTACATGCTACGTATCAAAAAGTTGAACTAGATGTAAAAATGCTTTTTTTGATTTATGATAAACGAATACCTGAGATATCATTATTATGTAATTAAGATTTGTCCTATAAGGCATGGACTATGATTTGTTAGGAAGTTTAAAATGTGTACACTAATTTCTTATCGACCTTCTTTGAGCATTTTTACTTTCCCCAATCTAAAAAAATATACAAAATGGAGAACTTTATACAGTTCACCCCGATAAGTAATTTCAGAGTATTTCAGAAATATCCTATAGATATATTAGTAACTGGCCGTATTCAATAATTTTGAACATCAAAAAAAAACTGAGAAATTATATACACATACTTTTCTTAACGTTTCGACTAAAATCTGCTTCAGTCTTCAGAATTGGAAAAATCTAATGATATTCCGCTGATTCGATTTATTTTCAAACATCTCAGACAGATGTCAAAAGAGTTTTGATGTCTAAAATATGTCAATGTTGTTGATTGCCTTCTGAAATATTCGATGTATTCGTACTACATGGTGTTATCTAATAATCATAATAAACATTAGCCTGTTGAAATTTCGTTACTTTCCATACCTTTTTTCAAGACGTATAGCCAAGTGGACTAAATTGGACACATTTGAAGGGAAACTAGATAGATGTGTCTCAGAAACGATGATAGATATCGATATGCGGTTATCACCATTAAGTTTGTGATAAAATTTGACTCTCAGACACAGCCATCAGTTTTTATTTATCTAGTTTAAAAACAGGAGTTTCCCTTAAAAAGTGTCCACTTTGGCCCCCTCTGTACAATCCATTTCTAAGAAGCTATTCAAAATACACGTTTCTGCAGACATGAGAATATAAGCTGAATCTTTGAGCTTACGTCTCTTAGAATGAAATTCATTGCCATTCATTCTCATCTTGTTCCATCCAACACGAAATTCACCGTCTGACTTCAAAACGTCTTCTGACAATGTTGATCCTGTTAATTCTCTATTTCTGATATAATCTCGATGATCATTCTCACGCACTTTTTTATTGCATTAATTGTTGAATCTACGTATGAATCTGGAAAAGCGTTCTTTTTCAGAACAGATCAGAACAGATCGTTCAAGTTCTGTTGTAGTAAGGATGTTTCTATGAACATTTATATCAAACTGATCTGACGACCTCTGCAACATTACATCAAGAAAAGGAAGTTGATCATCTTCTTCAATCTCTATTGTGAACTTTATTGTCGGTTCCTCTTCATTAATATAACTTAAAAAGGCATTTACATGGCTTTCATTTTCAATTTATAGATTTCCATGCATTCATAAAGATTGAATTTTGAACCTTTTTTTGTAACACGTCATTGTCGTAAGCAAAGTCATTTCTCTTTTTCAAAAGATGTTTGGCACCACAAGTCTAGATCCTTTTTTATCTAAAACAAGCGATTTAATTGGTGGGTTCATCAAATAATTTCAATGTCCTTTGACGCTTACTAACGTTTCTTGAAGTGTATGTAGTCTAATCAACAAGTTCAAAAACATGAAAAATAGAGATAAAGGTCCTAAAAATATAAGCGATAGCTCATTCGATTCGGAATCACCTCTAGAAAAATGTTTTTGAAGGATTTTGGTGCAGGTAAAAAATCGCAATTGTTATTAACAAAATAAGATTAAAAAATGGTATTTAGTTTTTCGTTAATAACTCAAAATAATATTAATATTTAAGCAATTTTGGAGAAAGCTCGTTGAAAAGGAGGAAATTTACGATAAAAAAGTCCTGACTCCCGAAACTCTATCTCCATTATTTATAATTTTAATTTGACTTTGAAAATAGGGTTCCGAGCGGCTGTTACGGCATGCGCGCGTTGCCGCTAAAGAGAGTTTATCAAAAAAATATTTTTTTATAACATAAAAATTTGAAAAAATTCTAGTATCTCCTTAACACTTGAATGAATCGAGTCCCGTAGAAATAAAAGTTTTTTCACCATTTTTCAAAAAGTTATTCAATTGTTAACTAACAAATTTTTTCCCATTCTCCGTTGGCATAAATAATAAAAGGTATAAATAATTGGCCTATAAATTTTAAACTTCGTGGAGCCCTTTCGATATATTTACTTCATACGATCCTGCGATAAAAGTTCATGAACATTTATTAATTTGTTAATTATGATTTTTTATAACTATTGCAAAATGAAATATCTAAAAATTGTTGATAATTTTTTTTCAATTGATATTTAGCTATGTCTGTTTTCACATTAAGAAATGGCAGTTATTAACATAGGATATGAATTTTTTACGTAATTTTTTTATTAAATTGTTTCGAACAAATAGAGAAATTCAATATAAAAAAAATTTTTTTGGTATTTTGTTATCTAGAGATAATTATGATTTTGAAAAAGAAATTGTTTTTCTTAATTAAAATTTTTAATTGTGTAAAATCGATTTTTCTATATTTCGATTGTTTAAATAATTAGTTAAGAAATTATTTTGCTATTAAAAATCATAATTTACACTTCTAAATAGTTTGGCAATTTTTTTTTGATTTTTTGTAAATTTTTTCATAAATAAAAAATTTTAAACAATGAAAAATTAAATAAAAAATAATCATAATTATCTCTAACAGCATAATAGCACAAAAGAAATTTTTAAAAATATTGAATTTCTCTATTTGTTTAAAACAATTTAATAAACAAATTACGTAAAAAATTCATATCTTATGTTTATAACTGCCATTGCTTGATGTGAAAACGGACATAGCTAAATATCAATTGGAAAAAAAAAATTAATCAACAATTTTTAGATATTTCATTTAACAATAGTTATAAAAAATCATAAGTAACAAATTAATAAATTTTTATGAACTTTTATCGCAGGATCGTATGAAGTATATATATCAAAAGGGCTCCACGAAGTTTAAAATTTATAGACCAATGCTTTATACCTTTTATCCCATTCTTTTTGCCAACGGAGATTGGGAAAAAATTTGTTAGTTAACAATTGAATTACTTTTTGAAAAATGGTGATAAAACTTTTTTTTCTACGGGACTCGATTCATTCAAGAGTTAAGAAGATACTAGAATTTTTTCAAATTTTTAAAATGACATTTTATGTTATAAAAAAATGCCGTAACCGTCGCGCGGAACCCTATTTTCAAATTAAAATTAAAATTATAAATAATGGAGATAGAGTTTCGGGAGTCGAGACTTTTTTATCGGAAATTTCCTCTTCCTTAACGAGCTTTTTCAAAATTGCTTAAATAATAATATTTTTTGAGTTATTAACGAAAAACTAAATACCATTTTTTAAATCTTATTTTGTTAATAACAATTGCAATTTTTACCTGCACCAAAATCCTTCAACAACATTTTTCTAGAGGTTTATTCCGAATCGAATGAACTATCGCTCATATTTTTAGGACCTTTATTTCTATTTTTTATGTTTTTGAACTTGTTGATTAGACTAGTGGGATAGATCTGGTAAACAAGATTTTGCAATTTTCCACAAACCGTCTTATACGAACATTGTCATAAATAATTCTTCGACACATCCCTATCAGCATAAAATAGCAGCATTCGATAGTATACTTCACAGACTACTGAATATTCCACTGTGGGAAAGTAATTTTCAGAGAGAACTGAGTTCTATCAAACGAATTGCTGTCGACATTCTTTGGGAAAGTTTTTGGTCTGCTACTTCTCCATCTTGATACAAAAAAGTGGGTATCTTCCAAAGAAAGGAAGGAATCAATTTCAAACAAAATGAACTGTATACATGTGTAGATCATGCAAAGAGGTTACTTTCAGACACAAACTGGAAGAAAAAGCTCTCTCGAAACAGTTATTCTCAGACAAACATTGAATTACACAAATAAAAAAAAATCGAAACAAATACTTTTATACGAACGCTGAATTATATGAAAAACACTTTTCTCTATTCCGTTTGTATTCCAAACATTTGTTACAAAGCAGTTACTATCGATTTCATTCTTTTCAAAAAACTACGGAAACAAGCTATTTACTAGGTTTTTTCCACTTCAAAAAACGATAGTTCGCGTCACAGGACATACTTTGGTGAACTCACAATATCATTCCTTTTTTTTTAAAGACAAAAGAAAACAAATAACAAGTTAAAGTTTTTTTTTCAAACGATAATGAAAAAATTTCCATTATACCTATATACTTCTTTTGGAATGACAATCCCGTAATAATACAAATTGATATTTCTATTATATCGGAAATATAAATGGAAATGTGTTTTGAAATCAGGTTCAAGGAAACGCGCGTTAAAAGATGAGACCTCGTTAATCTTTAGATCGCACAAGTTTCGACTTTTGAGGGTTGTCGTTCGTAGTGGGGGGCGACAGCTGGTTAACAGAAAACCAAAAATAAAGTTTTTATCATGTACGATCTTCTGTTAGTGAATGCTTCTATTGTCTTAATTTTGGGAAAATTCAACCGTTTGATGTTCAGATAACAGCTCTGGACTTCATTGGACGAAGCACTGAAATAAACAAAGTGACCGTAATGGGCTCATTTAGTTTTTTATTGAAAATTATATATTATAAAAGTAAATCATCTCCCAAGTATTCCACAAAATTTTCGGGTTTATATGTCAATTAACAACTGAGCAAGAGCAATTGAAAATGTAAGATCGCTCGCGGTACATCTTACGTCACACCAGGCAATGAGCTTCGAGCGGTGGCAACCGGGAATGTAGTTGGAGATTATGAATCGCTGCTTCATCAATTCAATTTAATTTTCTTCGAAGTACCTAATGTATATATCAATTCTGGGTAACTGGCATTTTTGAGACAAAAGTTCTATAATAAATAAAGAGTTTCTTGGAATTCAAAGATATAATTTTGGATTTTCCTCTATGACGTACCTAAATAGATCTTCGCTCAATATTGTTTTTTGAATTCCAGTTTTGAACAAATATTCCAGATTGAACTGTAACAATAAACATCAAAAGGCAAAGTTATTGGATAAATCACTCAAATGGGGAAACATTAGATATACGAATTTTGAGCCAGCTAACTTTCATGAGAGCTGAGGAATATTTTGGAACGAAAAAATTGAACCTGGAAGAAAAAATGAGATTCCAATAGATTAACAAGCATTTCATCTTGAGAGGTATTTTTAAAGATCAACCATCGACATCTCAATAATATCTACGACATACATACTGTATGTTCAAATTTCAAATACGGAACAGATATACTCAAGTTTCGTCGACACGGTGATTCAGAATCACCTTCACACAATTAATAACATTCAATAAAACATTAACGAAATTTTTACCTTTAACTAAATACCTACTTATCTCAACGCTTGTTTGACTGATCAAACTAAAGCAAATTCGTCACTATCATTGTTTTTTCTAGATGAGTCCTAATCATAAGAAAATCAATATCGTTGTAAATTATCACGAAAGACGGTGTTGCAAAATTTCTTCAGATAACCATTTCATATTATATAATAAATTCTATATCGGAACAATGACCGCGCTATTGGATTGTTATTCAACGGTCGATATGCAACTCTCACCAATGTATACATAAAAAGACCCACCTTCCTTCAGAACACACGATTACAATTTTGAACAGCAAAAAATTCCTACTCGTAGAACGTTACGTAACTTGCTATGTAACCTATTACATTATCAAACTACAAACCAACACTTCCGTATCGAATACACTGTTGTCTACTTAAAATGTTCGCTTAAGTTCCACGGGAGATTTTTTGAGAACCTTAAAGTGATGTTTTAAAGAATACGTAAGAACTCAAGACTGTATTGGCAGTTGTATTGGCAGCACTGAGTTAGATTTAATTCAATAAATGTTATGTATTGAGAAGTGCAATGCAATCAAATAATAATATGAATAACTGAAAAACTGTTACACATAAGAACAATTCACTTCCAAGCACAATATTAAATATTGGATTTTAACAATCGTGGGTCGATACCAAGCGCACATGGTTTTCTGTGCCCTTACATTTTTTCAAGCACTCTAATTTCAATTCACTATTAACAACACCTTTTCCCTTTATCAGTATTCTCCAAAAAATATTTACAAAAATAGATACAAAATTCACAAATCAATAACCAAACCTTTTTGGAGGTTTAAATTGACTTCTACGCCTGAGTATCCTAGACTCAATATTTGCTTGTTCGGTTTCAATCCAATCAATGTCCATTTCACTGACACCTTCCTTCCCGACAACTCTAGTATTATGATCTATGGATACATTGTCTTTTTCGAGTTCTGAACGTGGGATTTAAGAAAATGGGAATTCATTGATTTGGTAAGTTTTAATTTTTCTTAAGAACAAAACACAAGCACTATAGGAAAATCTTTGAGGCGCTCTCAGAGCAGTGCCTGTGCGAAAGTAATGATTCACGTTGAAAGAGTTCTTAAACACTGAAGTTCAAGGTGTACTGAGTTGAATCCCAAAACGATGAGCAGCCACAGTCCTTCGTGTATTTATGATATGTACTGCTCTTGACGGAATCACATGTGCCAATTCATATAAAGTTCTTATTAACCTTGAAAACAAAAAAACAGACACTACTATTGAAACTCTAAAGGAAATAAAAGAGGAACTGCAGGTGGTTAATCACAAAGTTTCTACTCTAGAAGCTGAAAATACCAAACTGGCGGGGCAAATCCAAACTTTGGACACAGAAGACACAGAAAAAATAATATTATTGTATTGTATCGAAACTTCAGATAAATCTGAGACACTGACATATCTGAATAACAAGTTAGACGGTGATATAAGAATGTTTGATTTTAATAACGCCCACTTTTTTTCGACTAAAAATAAAGGAAACGCTTTGAAACTAGAACTTCTATCGTATATAAAGAAAGTCGAAATAATGAAAAATTTACACAAACTCAAAGGAGAAAATATCTACACTGTTGATGATCTGAACCAAGCAGATCAAGCAATCAACAAAAAACTCAGGAGTTATCTGAATACTGCAAAGAAAGACGGAGTAAAGGCGGCCATCAGAAATAATCAGTTGTATATCGACAATGAACCCTATACTCTTGAAGCTCTAATATTCGGTCCTGACATCTATACCAAATACCTGATCAGTGCAAGTGGGCATACGTGTAAAGCCCTGTTTTCCTAGCGACGCATTTTTCGCGTCGCGTGCGACGTGTTACGCTCAGCTTAATACGTCACCTACTCCTCCATAGGGATTCAATAGGACTGTTTTCCTAAAGAGCGCAACACTTTCCACGCCGACGTGATGCGCTAAACGTGTTATACCGACTGCTTGGAGAATTTGGAGATGAGTCTATTCGGTTTCACGCTGCGTAAGAGTTAGGTTTTGTCCGTCTTGGAACGTTCATTTTGTTGTGTGTAGTGTTTGTGATTTGACTGAAATGAGGAAAAAAATGGCAAATATGCAAAAACTGCGTTTTTCGGCTGATAAAGACGAACTTCTGATAGAGTTTGTTCAACGCCACAGCATTTTATATGATTCAAAAGACCCAGAATTTAAAAACAACGTGAAGGAAGATCTGATCTGGAATGAAGCCGAAAAAGTCCTCATGAAATGTATTTTTTGGTTCAATAATGAAATTCTCATTAAAGAATTCATTCATTTGCGATATCCTGGCACAAAAGTTTTATTAATGAAAATCAGAAAATCCATTTTTAGAACTCATAATTCAATAACAAATAGTAGAAGTGGTTTCTCTAGGAAATGGATGAGCCCAACCAGCGAGAGTTTCTAGAAAAAGGGTACGTAGTGGGACATGTTAACACAGCTACCGTTCCAAGAATCATTTATCACTTATACAATCATTTTAGTGTTTACTTGAAAATTTCAAAGCTGAAATACGCGAAAGTTGTCATTTAAAAATCAACAAGTTGTTTAAATTAAAAACTTCATAAAATTTTCTGTAATTCTTATTTATTATTGCAATATGTATAGATGTAAATGCAATTGTTAATACATACATCTAATACGTTTAAAAAACTTTTCTTAACAAAATAAAATAAAATCGCGTTACATCAAATTTTCACGTTATATATGAGGTTTTGCGAAATGAGGTATGACAGAATATTGATAAAAACAAGCTTTGAAACTAGTAAAATGTATTTAATACAATTACATTTACAAGGATAACATGGTATGGATCAGACACCACTGCCGAGGGCTAATTATTATTACCTAGCAGAAGTAGTAGTTTTTCAGTCTGAATCATCTAGGTTCATACTGAAGTAATCAGTGAATCTACTTCTCACTTGAAATCCATCGGATTTTGAAAACCCACCAGTACCTGCAAGAGGAATCAAGTTTTGGGGTTGTGAATCTGTGAAGTTAGGAGTTGTATCTACTCTGAAGAGATTCTCAGATAAGTATTCATCCCTTAGCAAGTTGTGCAAGCAACAACACACAGTAACGACTGAGTCAACAGTTTCTGGCTTCAAATGTATAGGAGTAAAAAAAAATCTGAAAATTGCGCACATGATCGCTAAAGTATTTTCAGATACTCTTCTGGCTTTGCTCAGACAGTAGTTGAACATTCTTTTGTGTGCGTCTTGCAAAATTTATGCTTTGGAGTACGGCTTCATCACGTGCTCACTCAAACTGAAAGCTTCGTCATCAACTATTACGTGAGGTACCAAGATGTTGGAATGCGGAAGGTTTTTCGGAGGCGAAAATATAATTTTGTTTCTCACTAACAGTCCCATTTTCGACTTATTAAAAATTCCTGCATCACCCTCCTTTCCATACGAACCCACATCAATAACTACAAATTTGCAGTTAGCATCGACCATTGCGAGAAGCACAATTGAAAAAACCCTTTGTAATTGAAATAAAGACTTCCTGATGAGGACGGAGCCACAATCCTTACATGTTTCCCATCAATAGCTGATACACAATTAGGGAAACCCCAACGCTTCCAAAACTCCTTGGCTTTCTGTTCCCAGTCTATCTTGTTAGGAGGGGGCGAAAAAATCGGCACAAGCTTTTTTTGAAGTACATCCAACACCTTAGGTAGGTATTATCGTGCTTATAGCAGACGGCGATATGCAGTGATCTGTACGACTCTTCCGTGGCCAGAAACCTGAAACAAAATTAATAATAAGGTGTTATAAATGTCGTGTTCAAATGGAGTTTCAACCATTATTCAAATATTACACTTTATATAATTTTTTTTTCGGATTTATATAGGAGTCTTGTTTTGTGTGTTACAGGAGGTGATTTCAAGAAACCGTTGAGAAGTATCAGAGACCAATAAATCAATAGCCAGCTTTGACTGCGGAAGGCAGAAGTGATTGATGAAAGTGCTCCAAATCAACAAACCAATGAGGATCCGTATGAACCTGAAAGTCAAAGGCCTGATGCTGCTTCATTTCGAGTCCCAAATTTTCAGGTGGTGTTTTCTGATACGTGTGGACGGGTGTGGTCGTGGAGCAGGATCGAACCTCTTCTGATGACCAGTGCCGGCTGCTGCTGACGCAATTTTTGGTATATTTTCTCACAAAAGGACCATGCCGTGATGGTTTGGCCCTGTTTCAGAAAGTTATGGGAAGTGCCTGGATGGCTCATCGGTGTTCAACCGCTGTCCTGAACGTCTCCTGTCACGTCATTATATGTGACGATCCGAGCCAAAAAAGGATAATTTTGGTTGCGCAAAAGCAAAGAAGAACATATCTCGAAACGTGACAATTTCTGTCGATCGTTCAAATTGTGGAGCAGCCAATTTTCGAGCTTTTTGACCTTTCCATTACGTTTCAAACCATCAAAGACGGCATGAAAGCTAATGCTCAGTTCTTTCGCCATCCCACGCATCGTTTGTGATGGGTCGGTCTCCTCCTGGGTCCTCAAATCTTCGTCCTGGATTACTGTAGGTCGACTATTTCGGGGCTGAAATCTCTGGAACGAAATTTCATAAACCAACGTCGTACAGTGCGTTCATTAACACTATCATTACCAAATACCTGACTAATTTTTCGGGGTGTTTTGACAGCGTTTTAGTTCAATTTCAATTCGTAGAGAAAAATTGTTCGAAAATCGCTTGACAACAAATAAATGAACATTATCAATGAATAGAGTACAAAATTTTCTATCGATCAGTATAAACCACGACACAGTAGAAAAATATTTATTGAGATATGGAGCTTCAAAATCACATGACATTGAAATGGACAAAACTTTTGAAACAACCTACCTGATGTATTCAAAGTCCTGAATACAAAATATTAGTAATCAGAAATAGACTTTTCAGTTTCCTGTCTTTTAGTCTTTGAATTTTCAGTAGGAAATGATGAGATTTTTTTATTGTGGCACTAGGTGACCTTTTACCCCTCATCTGTAGCAAGTGCAATGTTTCAATACTCCCTCGCTGGTTAAATGGTTTTTTAGCCCACGAAAAACATTTACTTACTAATGGTTGCTCAGAAAGGAAATCGTTTTCAACCTGGATCTTGTCTTGATTCTTACCATCACTTACAGTCTTACCGTCACCGTCGCCGTCGCTCTGTTGAGATGTTACCTTAACTTTGTTTACTGCTTGACCTCTGGACTTCTGACCTCTGATTTGGACCAGTGACGATGAAAAGTGAATGCGACTACCTTCTGATGTTCAAAATTCCAAAACTCTGATTTTCTATGGAATTATGCTTCTTTATAGTTGAGACTCTGACTGAATCTGCGTTCACTTTACAATTATTGTTTGAAGCATAACCGAATCACCGAATCCATTTTAAATAATGTATCCATCAATTTTTCATCGTTGATGCCCGTAACTAATATGTCTCTCATTAAAACATCTAGTTTGGCATTTAATTGGCAATTGGAAGCTAAACTTTTTACTCCTTCTACTCACTCGCTCATTAATAAGTATGTGATATCACTGGCGATAAATGTTCCACCAATAATTTGAACAATCAAACTGTTTACCGGCGTTGCCGGTTCACACACATTTCGCACTGAAGCATAGCGATCTTCTGATAATGTGTTTTGGAGGATCGCTTTTTTTCTGTCCTCTTCGGATATTTTGTTGGCATTGAAAAACTGCTCTAGTCTCTTTTTGAATACGGTGGAGTCCGAAATTTTCTGGTCGAAAATGTTCAAGGTTCCTATTAGTCCAATCGATTCCGACTTTTTTTCACATAAAACAAGTATTCACACTTTTCAATTTAACTTCTTTCACTTGCATGTAGATTTGTTTAAAAACTTCTCGTCGCCAACTGTTATATATTGAGTAGTACAATGCAGTAAGTATCAAATATTAATATAAATAACTGATAAACTGCGATACAGAAAAACAATTTATTTACCAGATCAATATAAACTATCGGTTTTCAACAATCGTAGGTCGATACCAAGTGTACATGGTTTTTTGTTACTTTACAGTTTTTATAAGCATAACGATTTCAATCCACTGTACACCACAGTACATGCATGAGCACGTCCATTATTCTTCTAGATAACATTTTTACTCTTACGTTTACGGAATTGTATTATTAATAAAAATAACAGGAATAGTTCAATAACGAAATTTTTTACTGTTGATATTTTACAATAGTGACTTTGCGATTATCATTGTAGTTTCATAAAGAGAAAAAATCTTTTTCATAAGGACCTTTTCAAGGACTTTTTCTAAAGACCTAATTAATCCTTATCTCTCACACGTTTCGACTTCTAAGGGTTGTCATTTGTAAGGAAGTGACAGCTGGTTAACGGAAAAACAACAACACAAATGTATACTCCAATTTTAGTACATACTCGAAAGTATCAATGTTACTCAGAATTTCAATATGTTTTTCTCATTCCATTTGGGTATCAATTCAATTCAATTAAATTTCAATGATACCTTAAAAAAAACACTTGATTTTTGTAGCAAACTTGAAATATTTTGAACGAAAATTTCCTTGTACTGAAAACGAATGATATTTGTTATATTCACGTTTCTGATCATTGAAAATATTTATATTTCGTGTGTGAAAAGTATAGTATTCATTGTATTGAAAATAATTTTACTATTCAATTTATCGGAAAAGAGTTCATTATTATTATATATATTTTTTATAATGAGTGAAAATTAATATATCTCTCAGAATTTGTAAATTGAAAATATTAAAATGTATCTTATTCATTAATATATTGAAATCTGTTATTGAAACTATTTACGTTTAGTATTTCTTCTAGATTGTCTCAGGGTTAGTTAAAATAATATCATCAAATTTATTCTCAAATGGAACATTGAAAAGTTGCAGAAGTAGGCATAACATTAAAGAGGTCATCTATTACGTTTTTGAAATTGTTGCACCTATTTGAACCTAGAATCTGTTTGCAACAATTTATATCAAATGAAAACTAACTAACCAGAAATGAAATTATTTTTAGGTATTTCAGGAAAAAAATTTCTGCGGGTACTCAAAAAAGTGACAACACCGTTGAATATTGTATTGATCCACACAAAAAGAATAATGAAAATGCTTGATAATAATCGCGAATTGTCATTCACACAGGCAGGACAACACTATATTTATGAAGAACAAATTTAGAATATTGAACGAAAGTAATTTTTTGTGGGGGAAATCAGATAATATTATCGACCTTCTTTGGATATTTTCACCTTGCACAATCTGAAAAATATGAAAATTGTAATGGAGAACATGTAATGGAGAACATTCCTATATTAGTAAACTTTTTAGTTTACTCCGATAAGTAACTGCGTGAATTCAAAGTATTTTTCACAAAGAAAAATGTTCTATTTATTAGTAACTTGTCGTATTCAATAATCATGCCTATCAAAAAAAGAGCAGAGAAATTATACTTTCACTTATCTTGACGTTTCGAACAGAACACCTTGTACTATACATCGAATGTTTCAGAAGTCAATCAACAACATTCACATATTTCACATTTACAGATTCTTTGATATCTGTCGAGGATATCTGGAAATAAAGAGAATCATAGAACAAAAAACTGCTAATACACATAGATTTTTCGAATTCTGAAGACGGAGCCTACATATTTTCGCAACATCATAATGCGTCGAAATGCCATTACGTCGAGAACTATCCCTCCCACTTACGTCAGCAAAATACTAAAGCTTTCGACGAAATGACAGCAAAATTTGACATAGTGACACTCTTTGCCCCTTCGAAATGCTGTATACAAAATATTTGTTCTGTTTTGGTTATACGGGGAAATAAAGCAAGTAGCGTTTGATTTAAAGCGGAGGGTAGGTACGCACTTTTGCGGATCTATCAGAAAACTCCTGTCTCAGAAACACGAACTGTACTTTTTTTCCTATATCCTTCTAACCATACTCCTTGACATGAAGAATGTAAAAAATGAATTACCAGGTGTTTGAGTACAAAATCAATGTTAATTTTTTATATAGTTCATTATTTTTTCTGATGAAGACAAATATTCTCAGTGTCCTGTTTCCCAAAAGTTCTGTTCCACCTTATTGATTGAAACTCATCCAATCTATCCAGAACAAAATACTGTGTCTCGCTGCGCGTTTCACTAACCATGTTAGCATCATCAGGAGATGGCTAAAACTAAATCTAACGGCTATGTTAATATTTGTAATCTAGACAGACCATTACCTTACTTGATTTGGTTCATTTAATTGATTCCTAGTGTAACTCATTATGTTATATTATTATTTTTCCTAATGTTAATTATTTTACGTTATGATACCTAATCTTTACTTTGGAAAGCATCTGAAAACCTGTTGCCATGTATCCAATAATTTCAAGTATTCCTCACTTATTCTGTGGTAGTTTTGTAAGACTTGTTGAGCAGCACTGTACTTATCTGTGTCGCTTGGTTTGGAAAACGCGCACCGAAAGACAATATTTTGTTCTAGTGTGGGAGAAGAAATTTTAATTATATTTATTTTACGCAAGAGGTTCCAATTCTACCTATCGTGATAGGATGCTTATGTTTATATAAATCTGAATTAGAATAATCAAATCTGCCTCCAACCCATCCTGAATGAAAGGTTTTTGTTCATTTAATTTCAGGAAACACCGATTTCCTGTTTAGTGTCGTTGAGTGTCATCTTGAAAATACTTCTTTACTAGTAATTGCTGCTTGTGATAAATCCGTGAATGACATAATCTCTTGAGGGAAATAAGTTCCGGTACCGTTGCTTTCAGAATTTAATTCCAAGAAGTGCATCTCATAACCAAATTGTATAGTAAAACCCCGAAGAGGTGAGGCATATGACTTCCTGAAAAATCTTGTTTTCTCAGACTTACCTAGTAATGAAACTAATGCTCAACTCAAGAAGTTCACAGATCCAAACTATTGGTAGTAGCAGAGAGGTACAATTTTTATTCGTCACAACAGGAAGCAAATGAGACATTCAAAGCGTTAATTATTAATCATACCTAAATTGAATAGGTTTTCATTTTATTGTGAGACATACAATGGCTTCTTCGGGCGTGGAATAATGATTCTTTACTCATTTTCCAGTTTAACACTCGAAGAAGATTTGTTATCCAGTATTTTTTGCCATGGATGTTCTCCTTTGACCCATTTATTTATATCAGGTATATCCAACCTGTCACTGAACTCACTTTCCTCTGAACTCAGCTCATCATCCGCCAATCGTGACAATTTTAACACTAACTCAATGCAAGTATCTCTTGTTTTTTCTGAAGCAGCTCTATATGTTTTGTCCTTAATTCTTCTTTTCAAGGGCGAATTAAAGATTGGCTTGCTGACGTTTTGATTCACGGTTCTTTGTTTTTGACATATTCTGACTTCTGCTACATTTGGAAGTTTGCCAAGTCGAAGGTACCGAACTAGACATTTCAAAAGTTTTGCTCATGTTCGTCTTTGGCAGTCTGTTTTCACTTCTTTCAGTTATGGAACTATAAGATTTCAATAGCACCGGACAAGACTTAACTTGAGAAGATTTTCCCTGAGCCTTTGACTACGACGTAACAAAAGTTTTTTGGACATATAACCACATATTAGTTCTGTTAGCAGCGAAAGACCATTTGTTAATTATTAACATTACCTAAAATGTATATGATTTTTTTTTATATCAGGCTGAATAACCGATTTTTGATAATTTTTAAAATTCGGCTTTCAGAAAGTCAAAATCAATTTTTTATTTTCGTTAGCAACTAATACAAATCAACGTCAATATAAATTAGCCCAGGAATTGAAACAATAACACAAAGATTGTGTTGAAAAATTCAAACACTTAGCCAAAGACTATTGAGTTTGGAAGTTTTCTATATCATGCATTATATGATGAAGTTGTGTATGGTTTGAAGTCTGAAATAGCAAAATGGAAGTCCTACGGTGAAAAATTTAACTTTCTGAAAAAGCATTTCAGTTTTTAACTATAGTTTTTAACAAATAGAAAGTACTGAAGGTCAGTTGAGAATCCCAAGTACAGAACAGTCGATTCCTAAACTCAGTACCTAGGAATCACAATGGTCAAGTCTATCAGCCTTAAACGTTGTGGCCACAACAACAAAAGTCCACAACTTGGACTTTATAAAAGAAATGTTGTTATTAAAGAAATATTTTGGAATGAAAATTCGAAATATTCACGTCCCTCAACGTTCCTATACATGAATAATGCCGCCGCCTTCTGCTGGTCTGGCTCGAAAGCCTTACAACTAGGCATCTTCCCTCTATTTAGCGCCACCACTGTCAAGGGAACCCCTACTCCTCCGAACTCACCCCCCATCGTGCAGTCGACGCATAACGCCGCTTGAACGATCCTATAGTTCCTATACAGTATGATATATACGATGAACATTGAATTATATTTGACACACAAGCAAAGCAACCTCATTTCAAAATATGTAATTCTAATACATATATATATATATATATATATATATATATATATATATATATATATATATATATATATATATATATATATCGAGGAGAGGAGATATATATATATATATATATATATATATATATATATATATATCTCCTCGATACTGTCATCAAACTTGTTCCGATTTCTGTTAGAGTACTGGTACACATAGTATTGGCTTCTGAAAAAAATCAACACCTTGGTATCTTCACAACTTTTACATCTGATAAATTGCATTTTCCACACTGGTGGGTATATGTCCAGATGGAATCAAAAGAGCGATAGTTACACCGATTTTTGAAAAGGGTGATAGAAAACGTATTCGTAACTACAGGCCCATTTCATTAATTACGAATTTTGCAAAAATTTTCTAAAGAACTATCAAAAACCGACTGACAGAATTTATGAATGAATATAATGTAATATCTGAACACCAATACGGATTTAAAGAATGCACATCTACCAATAACGCAATATCAGCACTAACTGAAAATATCTATCCAAACGTAGATGAAAGTATGGCCACTATCTGTATGTTCCTTGATTTGGCCAGAACTTTTGACACTGTGAACCATTCTCAGTTGTTAGAAGTACTGAAAGATTTGGGAGTTCGTGGAAGGTCACTAGATCTAGTGGTGAATTATTTATCGCGTGCAAATTAATAAATATATTAGTGCGGAAAATGTGATTCAATATTCATGACAACTCTAATAAATTATCCTAACTAGTCTAACAGTCCATGTTAGTAACGTGGAAAAAGTGTCTCTTTTTAGGAATAAAGACCTTAAGTCTACTATTTTGCCACAGGTCCACCCATTTTTATTTCAAATGAAAATAATATGTCAAGAAATATCCAGTAAAAATCCCTCTAGTTTTTCTGCAATTGTACACTTTTGATATTAACCATTTTGAATGTTAGGAATAAAACACCTCCGTATTTATTCTTCGAGAGACATTTTTGTGGATGAGTCAATATTTCCTACTGATTTTTGAATTGATCTCTTTTCAAAATCTGAGAAATAAACAAAGTTGAATCAATAGAGGATCTGCTGAAATGGGGAAAATTATTTCATTAGTTCGCAGAAAGAGCTCTTATTGAAATTAGTAAAAACAGTTACCCGTGATTACACAATCATTATCACAAACAACAAACGTATCTACCAACAAACGTCGTACCTTATATTCCCGGTTAGTCAGAAAATGGTGACGAATCGGTTACAGATATGATGTAAGAACAACCTTTGACACGAGCAAAATCCTGAAAATTCGGTTGAAAAAAGATATAGTGTATTTATAATATACCTTGTTCCTGTGGAAAAAAATATACAGGTAGAACCATAGAATGAAACTTCAAGAGATCTAGAAGCAAGAAAAAATGAACGTCGTGAATATATAATAGGAAGATGTATTTTAAAATCAACTAGTGATCACACAAAAAAATGGAATTAAACAAAAATTGTGACAAAGAAACCTCACGAAAATATGAGAAGACTCAAATAACCCGCATATATTTTTTAACAGGTAACAAGTGTGTTTCAACCAACTGTGTAGAAATAGCTCGTACCTGGCTACCATTGCAGAGGGGAAATATTGAATACGGAAATATGAACCGGAAAAAATTCCGATTATGTGTTCATGTAAACTAACGAGTGTGATATATAATTCCTTTGACGTTTTCAAAAGAAATATACTTTTTTCTGATTGAGTAAATTTATTGCATTTTGAGAAAGACAAGAAAAGTTTTCTGAAACATTAACCATTTGAAGAAAGCTAAATATTGAAATTTCATTTCTCCATTGATTATTCAATTCATAGGTGAAATTTACTTTAATGGGGATGAACTTTTAGTTTGCCCTTTATTATATTTCAGCAGATTCACTATTGATTTAGCTTCGTTTGTTTTTCAGATTCATGGTGGCACTGGTTCGCTTCACGATATCCGCCCTGTCGTGAAATGTCCGAAAATACCATACTATAGATATGAGCAGAAGCTAGAATCTCCATAGCATCCACCCCTCTCGCTTCTTAGCGGTCCTCAACTTGCTGCGTAGCTCTTTAGCGAGATTAATATCTAACCTCTTTTGAAAACAGTTTCTGGTACTTAACTATCCATCGTCTGTTATTGTTTCCTGTTTCTACTGTGTGTAGTGTGTGCATGGTGGCTTCCTGTGCCTGCTTGATGACTAGTGTGTTTGTCTCTGATTAATGTGTATGAGTGTAAATGACCGGATTGTGTGTTTGTGTTTTATGTGTTACAATAATCGGAGTCGCCAGATGGCAACTCTGAAATATGGTACTTGGATCTTTCTATGGGCGCTTGTACTTCTCCCTTCTTCGGAATCTAGGATCGTACTTGTTCAGTAGGTCATGAATATCACTCAGCGTGGGATTCGGGTGTAACCGAATTCGCACGAAGGTGTTTTCGGCGTGGTTTTATAGGAGGACATTCACGAAATGTATGCTAAGATTAATCTGTTGGGTATAGGGGTCGGTAAGACAAGAATTCTTGTCTTAATAACAACTTCTTGTCTTGTCGCGAGAAAAAATCAAGAAATTTATAAAAATCTTGTCTTGACGTTATCTTGACGTCCTATATCTTGTCTTGACTCAAGAAATTTCAAAATCTTGAAATTTCGTGATTACCCAGTCCGGTGATTACCGAACGCAAGTTAAATGCTTTATCCCGTTTAGTTAAGTAATGTTAATATTACAAATTGGAAGTCTGTACCGGTTTCGTTATATTTTGATGCGAGTTTGTGAATATTGGTGATAAAAAGTAAATTATATTGAAATTATCTCTTATTTTTTACCATCAGTGACAGTGACTCTTCAGTAGATAGTATGTCTACTGAGTCATTTGGCTCCGATTCTGGATCAGAATATGTACCTTAAAGCAATAGACAGAAACGTAAGCGTTACGGTTTAAGTAAATTTGAAATAATCAGTGAGACTAACGCAACTACTAGTGCGAGTGTGAATACTGAGAATGACAAAACTGAAACCAGTGAGACTGTAGCTGTTTGCGATAGTGGAAGCAAAAGGAAAAAGCAGCAGCATTTACCAATACAGAATAGTGGTAGTAGTAGTACTAGAGGCGATACTGCCACTAGAGGCGATACTGGCACTACAGGCAAGAAAAAATTTTATGACTTTTTTGAAATTGAGGTGGATACCAGTAGGTACCACTGGCAAAAACAAAAATAATAAATTAGTCAAATGTATACCATATTTGCAAAAACATAATAAAAGTGTTTTCCTTCTGGGTTAAAAAGACACTCAACAGCAAAGCATGGGATGTTATTTGATAAAGTGTTTTTTCAAGAGGTGCATTATCGAAGCAAGTTTCAATGTTCTGCGTCTAGTGAAAGTGGAAGTAATATTATTTTAGATTGGATGAACCGGAGTCAGAGTAAAGAGAATGTTAATTGAGATTCAATAGAATATTGCTGAATTTGTTATTTAAAATTTACTCTAGGATTAGGTAAATATCATTTATTATTTTTAATTTACATTTTTGTAAAACGTTTTAGCAAAGAAAGTGTTCAATAAATTAACAAATAAATACGTTTTAGAGTTTTCATTCTATAGTCAAGATATTTCAAGATTTGTTGTTTTCTTGAAAAGAAATCTTAGTATTGACATAAAATTTCCTGTCTTGTCTTGAAATCTAAAATTCCTTCTTGTCTATATCTTGTCTTGAAATAAAGACATGAAATTTTCAAGAACTTGGCGACCCCTAGTTGGGTACCACCAAACGGTGTAGAGAGGATCAAAATATTTACTTTTTGCAAGGTTTCGAGTACTGAACGTAATATTGAAATTCTGAAAAAAAAATTCATTCATCATGCCTTCATACAAAATATAGTTGATAATTGTAGCCGTTTTATTTTTTTATTTTAATTCTCAAATATTTATCCAGTTCACCCCATATGTCGGGGCGAAGAGGATTACATATTTATTTTGCAGAAAAATCCACTCTAGTCAAACAAAGGCAGAAGAGAATCTTCAAAAATTTCGAAAAATATAATTCAAACTCTTTATATGGGTGACATTGAAAAAATAAATAATTATATGTGTACTCCTGTTGGTACGTACAAACTACAAACTTCGCAGTCTTTATTCTAATTGATCAAAGTTCAGGTTATGAAAAATTTAGCGGCCTCTACGAGCTTCTATGCGGATAATTTTTTTATTTATTTTTTTGTAATATCTGCAATATCGTCAACAATCGGATAGAAAAAATAGATTTGTTAAATGTTTACATTTATCCTGTAAAATTCGAAGTTAGTTGATCATCATTGAGTTTTAAAATATCAGCAACGAAATATCTTGCTCTTTGTTAAAACAAATTCTTCAACTGAATTTTTGCAGCTGCAGCATTTTTGTCACATTTGGTATTTTCTTCATCCTCATTTTCTTCATTCTCTTTTTTTTTGCTTTCGTCAGAGCTACTTTCTTCAACCTCTGGATGCCAACGTAATAAATAAGTCCTCAACCGAAACACTTTTTCTAGGGCGCACGCTTAGTTTCTTTCCTAGGAGCTGGTCATTTTTCGGTTTTAAACTGGGACAGATGAATGATAATAGTTTTACACCAGGTTGTCTCCCCCACTCCCTCAGTGTTAGTATTCTCTTCATTGGGACGAAGATGTTAATTTTTTTGAGAAACCTACTGAGGTCAAAAGAAACAATCGCAGCGATCTTGATACTGTTTACCTCGTATTTGCTCCTTTTGTGACCTTTTCCTTAGTTTCGTTAGAAAGCTTCGGGAAAATAGTTTTCAGTAGCACGCCTCCATTTTTTACTCTCCATTTTTTCAACACCTGTCGCCATGATGCCTTAAGAGGTCTGAAAGTGTCCAACATCCTGCGGTAATGCTTGACTCCACGTTTAACAGACTTTTACAAACTCGGACTCATTTTTGTGAAATTTGTTTTATCACAGTTTATTATATTTGATGGTGGTATGTTTATAAGTATGGTTTGTAGTTAAGAAAAAAAATTCAAGTTACGGAAGTGAGCACCCGCTTTGTATTTTCAGCTAGCTTGACAATTTAATCACGATGGCTGGTCAAAAATAATTGAAAGCAATTCAAAACGTAAACGTTTTTCTCGTTCACATAACTGGTTAAGACATTGCTGTATCATATAGCGAACATCGTAACTTTTAAAAGGAAATCCCTTTTCTGCACAAACTAACAAAACTTCAACTATTTTTTTTTTCTTCTTTATATTGAGGGTTGTGTCAGTCACATAAAAATTTACAGATGCTTTCTTCATATACATTTTCCCAAATCTTATTGCTCTTAAATATCTTTCAAACAATTCAGAATTATAGGTCTCATTAGTTCTATGCCTAAGTTATTTTATATATTCACAAGGTATCTTATTATAGAAGTTGAGAGTACAATACAGGGTGTAACTGAATAAGTGTAAAACATTTTAGGAGGTGATTCCTCATCGAAAAAAAAAGATAGGATCTTTCATATAAAGAAACTTCATTGGAGCATCCCTTGTTAAGATACAGCCCCTTAAAGGGAGTACACAAGCACTGAAAAAGTTACAATATTGAAATTAACCTGACGTTTTGTACTACCAAAAAGACACTTAGCCAGTAATTTATTTGGTTTACCCCATGGTTGTAAGGGGTGGAAAACGCAACCCCTAAAATTTATTTCCAATGTAACTTTTTGTCTTGTTTACCATTTGAAAATTTATTTCCGATAGCCTGTTTCATTCTAAACAAAAAATGTCTCTTGGGTTTTTTGCCAAAAATAAAACCAGTTCGGAGCAAAAAATTATTTTACGAACAATTACAGAGATACATCGTCATAAATGCGAACTGGATTTATTGTTATTTTATAGTTAGTACCTGCATTTAACGATTAAAGGGCAATGAACAAAACTAATTTATTATTAACAAAACACACAACATGTAGAAATCATAGTAAATGTTCAATATGTCTACCTCCAGACATAACGCATGCGTCAAGACGTCGGCGTATTGAACCACGTATTCGCTCAAATATTCTTGGAGTCTCTCTGATTACCCTGCACGCATCGATGATGCCGTTTCTTAAGTCCTCTACATCGCAAACAGGAGTACGATAAACCAAATGATGTAAATGGCCCCAAATAGAGAAATCGAGAGGATTGAGATCCGGGGATCGAGCGGGCCAGTTCTGTGGTCCTCCTCGAACTATCCAATGATTTGCTATGTTTCACTTAAATGCTGACGTGCTACTTGACTAAAATGGGCGGGAGTCCCATCATGCATGAAAAACATATCCTTTCTGACGCCCAAAGGAACTTCCTCCAGCAGTACTGGATGCATTTCTCTTAAAAATTGAACGTATGCCTCACCATTTAATCGAGGAGGTAGAAAATGAGGCCCAATTGAATCATCCCCAATAACTCCGAGCCACACGTTAAGAGAAAACTGTTCTTGATGGTTAGTTTCGACAATAGCGTGAGGGTTTTCATCAGCCCATATGTGGTAATTATGAAAATTAATAATCTTGTCCCGAGAAAAACTACATTCGTCTGTGAATTCTATCGTCTTCAGAAAGTCACAATTTCTTCTAATCATTTCCAGCATCCAATTGCAAAATTCAAGACGGTTTGGAAAGTCTCGCGGTAACAGTGCCTGTATTCGTTGCAGATGGTAAGGGTATAAGAGTTGTTCCTTTAAAATTCGAAATACCGTCATATGATCAACATTTAGCTGGGAAGCAATCTTTCTAGTAGTGGTAGTAGGTTGTTCTTCAATCAAATTAAGTACTGCTTCCTCAAGTTGTGGTGTTTGTACTTCTCGATGACGACCACAATGCTGCGTTTTTTTGTCGAATGAACCATATTCTCGTAATCGTTGATGAAGTCGAGCAAATATTTTATGTGAAGGATACTGCTGTTGAGGATACATTTCAGCAAATCTTCTAGAAGCTTCTAACCCATTCCCCTGCGACAGACCGTAAACGTAATGCATATCAGCCATTTCCTCATTTGTGTATGCCATTTTAATAACAAGTGAATTATTAATATAACAAATTGAGAACATAACAACAACACACAATTAGTATTGATTCAATTTCGAAAATTCACAAACTGACAGCGTCATACCAATTTAATTGTCACTATCGCTAATAGTGACCTACTAGATAGATTAGTTTCGTATTTTCGCATTTATGACGATGTATCTCTGTATTTGTTCGTAAACAAATTTTATGAACCCCCTTTAAGGGGCTGTATCTTAATAAGGGATGCTCCAATAAAATTTCTTTATATGAAAGATCCTATTTTCTTTTCGATGAGGAATAACGTCCTGGGCATCGTCAGTACCGGGCAGGTGGTCCTCGATTGAAGATAATATGTGAATAACCAAAAAAATAACTACGTAAACACAAGCGAGACATAAGTGGAACCACCTATTGGTGTGGCACCCAAGTCAACTTGCCAAGTTTTTATGTCAGTATTGGTAGTTTGACCAATCAACCGACAACTGCGGTAGCAGAAACTTGGGAAACTAACCTGAAATGCCATCGGAAAACGAATCCACATGTTTCTAGAAATGATATGACATCGAGAAAGGTTAATGCAGTCAAGGTGCTGGAAAATAATTCCATGAAAATCAAAATATAAATAGATAAGTACTATTTTGATCATTCCCATATTGATTTCACATTAAAAGCCACCGGTAGACAGCTGTTTCAGCTTATTGGGCATCGTCAGTACCGGGCAGGCGGTCCTCGATTGAAGACAATATGCGAATAACGAAGAAAAGTACTTAATAAAAATAACTGCGTAAACCCAAGCGAGACATAAGTGGAAACACCTATTGGTGTGACACCCTAGTCAAATTGCCAAGTTTTTATGTCAGTGTTGGCGGTTTGACCAATCAACCGACAACTGCGGTAGTGGAAAATTGGGAAGCTAACCTGAAATGCCATCAGAAAATGAATCCACATGTTTCTAGAAATGATATGACATCGAGAAAGGTTAAAGCAGTCAAGCTGCTGAAAAATAACTCCATGAAAATCAAAATATAAATGGATACTATTTTTATCATTCCCATATTGATTTCAATCCTGTAAGAAGCCCGAAGAAGCCATTATATGGTGAAACACGTGTTGCGTTTTTGTAAAAATGTTTAGTGAAAATCTCAAAATAAAGTGTTTTTTGAATACGTTAAAAGTAATAATTTGACCGCTTAAATAATTTATTATCTCCACCCCGCGTTCAACAAAAACTCAAATAAAAACGTGTAGCATGGCTATTTATTTTTTTAGTTTTTAGTTTTTTTTCATATACAAAAAAAAAGTTACACATGATACATTATTGAAATTTGGCAACGCCTTTTAAGGTATGTGGTATTGCGAAATATTAAAGATTATTAAAATAGTATCATTCACACGATACTCACTCACTGTAAACACGATGCACACGACCAACAACTTGATACACCGAACCCTCTTTCATACAGGTAGTCTAGTTCACACACGCGGGAAGTGCAACACACAGTGGTAGGATATTTCGAGAGGAAAAAAGTTACTTTCATTTCCTTCACCCCATGTGTTCGCCTATATCGAAAGTGCCTGTAAAGGCTTCTATTTTTCTTGAACAGTGTAGACTAGACGATACGCTGCTCTCCGTTTATTGAAGGATATAGTTTTTCTTCAGTACTATATGCATTTTCTATGTAGATTGGTCTTCGTTGTTGAGTTCTGCCATAGTATTATCTTTATACTATGGTTCTGCCAGACTGTCGAAGATTAGTGCGCTCGTGAATACGTTAAGTTGAAAATTTGTTTTACAAATGTTATATTATTACCGTTCTCGCTTAGCAACGACTCGAGTTATTGCTGGGACTGAGATATAACCTTGGTTCTCGCATGTATCACTGATGATGTTTGACACGGTAGCAGTCGAAACGTTGGTACTACAAGTTCCATTCGACAACGGCAGTGAATGCTTATGTTCATAGAAAGTGATATAACTTTTGAACTATTCAGAGATACGATGATGGATCTAGATAAGAAAGATCAGTTAATATTTGAAATTAATTAAAGACCAAGTTTGTATTCATTGTTGATAAGCTGTTATAGCAATTTGTTTATGAATATTAATGATTTTTTGCCATTTTCGTATATTTAACGAGTCATAACGTGTTGGAAAACAACATTGGCCAGTGATGAAATATCTGCCAAATTATTTTTTAATCATATCCATATCTTTCATACTTTAAACTATAAACGTGTTTCAATTAACACTTATCGAACTCGTGTTTC
This sequence comes from Leptinotarsa decemlineata, assembly GCF_025532065.1. Lineage (NCBI taxonomy): Eukaryota > Metazoa > Arthropoda > Insecta > Coleoptera > Chrysomelidae > Leptinotarsa > Leptinotarsa decemlineata. The sequence continues at coordinate 2,926,678 of NW_027412574.1, forward strand.
GTTTTATACGATATTTCAGATTTTTATTGCATCATTTATTCAGTTTGGTATACTTATTGAAACGCTTATATTAGCTTCACTTGCAGGTTTGTTTGTTAGTTTGTTCGTTTGTTTTTAACCGACTCCTTTGGAATAGATTTTGACTAACTTTAAACGAACATATTGATTTGAAACTTTGTACACTTATCAAGAATCGGTAAGTCCTATGTCTTGATGTAATTAATGACTTTTAATAAGTCTGGAATCAGAATGAATTTATCTACAAGAGACTCCTGTAGAACCTTCTTTAAAAAACATAATATTCTAACGGTAACTGCATTATTTATACTGGAATCTGTGTGTTTAATATATAAGCATATATTAAATTTTGCTGCATCCTCTTCCCATTATAACACCCGAAACTGCAGACACACTCTGAAACTCACTGTGCCAACAAAAAACATTACCAGAGAATCCATATTTTACAACGGAGGAAAAATGTACAATCATTTGCCTATGGACATAAGATCTGCCAATATAAATGACTTCCAATTCGGCAAGTTAGTCAAACAATTTCTATCTGATAGACCCTATTATACTTTTGATGAATATTTTAACGATAGCTTTCAAATGACTTTTATATATATATATATATATATATATATATATATATATATATATATATATATATATATATCCTCCATTTTAACATAGTTTGTACCCATGCACTATTTATATTTTTTTATTTTAATTTCAGTTGGTATGTATTGCATTTTTTTAAGTAGACAACCTTTGTCTACAAGATTATGTCTTATGATGATAAATCATATTATTATTACAAAAAAATTATTTTGTTGTGAAAATGCGTGGGGTGCTAAATATCCATTGTTATAAATACTTGGTTAGGAGCTGCTTGCCAGATTGGAGCCATAATAAAAATATAATTTAAAGCATCTCACGCTTTTTTCGTGAATAGATTTATTCTGATTTCAGACTTAATAAAAATCATTAGTTACACCAAGCCATAAGACTCATTATCGATGTTTTAAACACAATCTTAAATTAATTTCTAATTATTTTTTATTTTTTAGTTTGTGTTGCTATTAAAGCATGTTTTTCAGTTTTTCAAACTATTATTTACTGTCTATATATTACAACGAGTTATAAAAGTATCTCTCTGATTGTGCTGCTGTTGATTTATTTGAAACTAAATCAATTTATATCAAATTCTGGGTTTCAAAATAGGCGAAATTTTTTTGTAAACTTTTATGACATTATCTTGTTGAATATATATTTATAATTGCGAAAGTTACTTCACTCAACATTCAAAATTTGGTATATAAGTGCTCCTCAGGTCTTAGATGCGCACTCAGAATAGATTTTTAATTATTCCAACTGGAGATCCCCCCGTGGGGATAAAAGGGGTGCGTTCAAATATGAAAATTACCTTTTCATCACTGTTTCTCCGTACCGCTATATTTTTGGCTGCTGAAATTTTGTTCTTTTTATGTGCAATAAGAAAGGATTTTAAAAAATTTCAACTGAGGCGCCAGCCATAAAATAAAGTTACCTTTTCATCACTGTCTCTCCATGCCGCTATATTTTTGGAAGCTGAAATTTTGTATGTAAGTTAGTTTTATGTTGTAGATGTACAATAAGGAAGGATTCTCAAATATTTCAACTGGGGTGCCCCCACTGGGGATAAAATTTGCGCGTTTGCATATGAAAATTACCTTTTCATCACTGTTTCTCTGTACCTCTATATTTTCGGAGGCTGAAATTTTGTATACATGTTAGTATTATGTTGTAAATGTGCAATGAGGAGGAATTTTTATATTTCCCAACTGGGGAGCCAGCCGCCAGAAAAAAGACGCGTTCATAAAAGGAATTGTATAAACAGACTTCATTATTGGCCGAAAGTGAATGATAAAATATTTTGAATATTAGTTGAAATGAACTTGAGTGAGTTTTGGATCATTTTTTTCTTGAAATCATGAGATTTATAGTTTCTTTGCAGATTCTCAAAACGAATATAAAACTGCTAATTATTACTCGAGAATAACTAATTCGATTTCCGAAAATAAAAAAGTATTATATAGAGAATTGAAATATCTATCACATAAATTATCACAAGTCCCTCTTTTTATTGAAAAAATGTTCTTTTTAATCACATATTACTAAAAATGATACTTTTTCACGTAAATCTTGTCCGACCTTGATATCTTGTTCCTTTCAAAAGTTGGGAAGAGGGGAACTATTTAGTCCGAACTATATATATTTGATCCATACAAAATTATTAGTTTTACTACATAATTCTTTTTATTATAATTATAGATAATGTAAATGTAACTTGGAAAATATATGTTTTATTTACATAAATAAAAAAATTGGGGGACAGATTCAGGTAGATTCATTTTCACAAAGATATATTCAGTATATTACTCAGTGTTGTGTTATAAAATTTGGAATGTGATTTCATTAGCTAACATTAGCAACATGGTTGCGAGAGGTGCTCCAGTTGTAGATATTGACATATAAATATCAAACATAGTTGTATGTCGAGTAAGATGCGAAGGAACATGAAACGGAATCAAGCCTATTAGGATTTTAGCTAGAAACACATGCCTGCGGTTTGCATATTTTTTAGGTGCTTCGTCCATGCATTTTCCCTGCTTGTGATTATATCAAATCCACTCGCTAAATTATCTAATAGAAGTATTTATTCATCTTTCAGATCATAATGATATTAGACATGCCAAAAAAATTTATTATATAAATAAATTTATAACTATATGATAATAAAAACACTATTCAAAACACTACAAGCGATATAGGAAATTTATTTGGACGTCAACATGTAGGTCACAAAACCTACGTTTTTTTGGATATCAAGTAAAAGATGCACATTCTTGGATAGAAGATGAATTGCTATAAACAACATAATACAGGCTGATTCACGGTGGATGGCACATTAGACGTTTCTGGTGAACCAGACAACGGATCACTTTGAAAATTTAATGGAGGACATGTTCGGACATTCTCTAGCCAACTGAAATATTTTCGACAATGCGGTGTTGCCGCTTCTATTAGAAAGCAGTAGCAACTTTGATTTTTCAAATGGAACACTCTGTATATAATATTATTTTTGGAATCTCCAACAATTGCCCGACAACTTTTCTCGATATTTCCCTATACCTATCTGTTACCGTTTTCGAAATAAAAATTAATTTCAATTTTTTTCTTCGAAAATCATGACTTCTAAAAATGCCGATATCTTTTAGTTAAGAAGTACTATGATATCGAAATTTGGTTTGGAGTTAGGTGATACTTGGACACTTCCCACACGTCAGCCTAATCTCCGTTACTTCAATACAGGGTGGTAAAAAAATACAGTTTTTTCGTTTGCTTGAAAAAGTTGCTGAAATTTGATTATTTTAAATAGAACACCCTGCATATTATTGAAAATTCGGAAAGCTGCTGAAATTTGCTTTCTTTCTATGTATATCATACCTATACCTAACTAGTCAAGTTTCGGACTTATGAACATTTATTTGTGAAAATGTCCCTTCAGAATGGTATTTCCATTCGGTATTTGGTAAGCAGGCCATGATTACTATTTGACAGTAGCGTTGTGATATTCTCCTAATAATATCGACATTTTCGTCACTTCAGAAGTTGCAAATACCTTCAAAACGATGGAACAAAACTATTCAAACGAAGTTCTTATGAATTTGTTTATTATTTTTGGACAGTGTTACAAAATTATCAGCAGAACATGTTGAAAGTTCAATGAAATGTATCCGAATCTACCGCCAATGAACCTCAAGAAATTTATACGAATTCAGAACAATTGCAATGCATTTGGATCAACTTTAAAAGCACCAAGAAACTTGCCTCGACCCGTAACTTTCGAAGACAACCAGATTAATGTCTTAGCATATTTTCACGCATTTCCCGAGTCATCAATGAGAAGTGCTGAAGAAGATTTGGGTATAAAATATTCATCGGTTCAAAGAATCTTGCGAAGACATAAAATGCATGATTATAAGTTCACCAAAATTCAAGCAATGAAGCCTCAAGATCCTCAACAGAGAGTAGAGTTTTGTGAAATGTTGTTGACACGCATTCAAGAAGATCCACTTTTTTTAAATAAAATTATTTGGACTGATGAATCGAAATTTTCGAGAGAAGGGATTTTCAATAGAAAAAATCGTCATTATTGGTCCAGTGAAAATCCTCACGTCACAAAAGAAGCCGGATTTCAAGAAAAATTTAGTTTCAATGTCTTCTGCATGTTGATGAACAACAAATTGAGGTACGTGATATACGAGGAGTCATTAACATCCAGAAGCTACCTGAATATTTTGGAGAATACTGTAGACAGTTTCGTGGATAATCTGCCACTCGAAGATTATCGAAACTGTTGGTACCAACTAGACGGAGCTCCTGCACATTGCCCAAGAGAAGTGAGCGCAGAACTGGATAGACTATTTGACGATCGATGGATGAGGCGCTTGGGACCATGGAATTGGCTAGCGAGATCACCCGATCTTAATCCATTAGATTTTTATTTGTGGGGAATGTTTAAAGAAAAGGATTGCCCAAACATTTGAAGATTTGGATCCCAATGAAATCAGATCTGCCACCACGAAAGCAGTCAACACCCGCATTTTAAAGTGCTTGGAAGTGAACGGCCAGCGATTCGAACATATTTTGAAATATTCCACATGATTGTTTTACTTTTTTATAATTATTCATATCAATATTTCCAATTTCAAGTTTCTTGGTGCTTTTTTAAAGTTTATCCAAACATATTGAAATTGTTCTGAATTCGTATAAATTTCTTGAGGTTCATTGGCGGTAGATTCGGATACATTTCATTGAACTTTCTACATGTTCTGCTGATAATTTTGTCACACTGTCCAAAAATAATAAACAAATTCATAAGAACTTCGTTTGAATAGTTTTGTTCCATCGTTTTGAAGGTATTTGCAACTTCTGAAGTGACGAAAATGTCGATATTATTAGGAGAATATCACAACGCTACTGTCAAATAGTAATCATGGCCTGCTTACCAAATACCGAATGGAAATACCATTCTGAAGGGACATTTTCACAAATAAATGTTCATAAGTCCGAAACTTGACTAGTTAGCTATAGGTATGATATACATAGAAAGAAAGCAAATTTCAGCAGCTTTCCGAATTTTTAATAATATACAGGGTGTTCTATTTAAAATAATCAAATTTCAGCAACTTTTTCAAGCAAACGAAAAAACTGTATTTTTTTACCACCCTGTATTGAAGTAACGGAGATTGGGCTGACGTGTGGGAAGTGTCTAAGTATCACCTAACTCCAAACCAAATTTCGATATCATAGTACTTCTTAACTAAAAGATATCGGCATTTTTAGAAGTCATGATTTTCGAAGAAAAAAATTGAAATTAATTTTTATTTCGAAAACGGTAACAGATAGGTATAGGAAATTATCGAGGAAAGTTGTCGGGCAATATAATATTATATACAGAGTGTTCCATTCGAAAAATCAAAGTTGCTACTGCTTTCTAATAGAAGCGGCAACACCGCATTGCCGAAAATATTTTAGTTGGCTAGAGAATGTCCGAATATGCCCTCCATTGAATTTTCAAAGTGATCCGTTGTCTGATTCACCAGAAACGTCTAATGTGCCATCCACCGTGAATCAGCCTGTATAATTCTGAATAATTAAAAACTTCAACAGATAATCATCTTACGCAGTAAGAACAAGTTATATCAAGACATCCCTTTGCATACGGGATGGTTAGTGTTTAGTTCTACTCTGCATCTATATTTATAAAGCAGAGCTTTACCACTGATATGGTAGTATAAAGCAGATCTTCATGAATATAGATGCAGGGTAGAGTTAATACTTCATGTTTTGAAAATAAAGCCCTACAGCTATCTCTCGGTGCTATGTCAAATATAATACTGATTATTCTTTCGTGTAGAATGTCTTGATTGAATTCTAACTCTCCTATTGTTTTAACAGACATTGATATGGTAGGGAGATCATTTATATAAATAGAAAACAGTAGCGGCCCTAATATTGACCCTTGTGATAAACCAATCATAATATCTTGGATGTGTGATGCAGTGTCATTCAGAGTCACAACCATTTTTCTGTCAGATATGAATAATTTAATCAATTTGAGTACGAATCCTCTGATACCAATGTTGTACAATTTACTGATCATAATTTAATTATTTACTGAATCAAAAGCTTTCATTAGATCAACTACAATTGATACTACATACTTGCCTTATCAATGTTATTGTATATGAACTCAAATTTACTAGCAATTGTTGTTGCAACCCATCTAGCTTTTCTAAAGCCATGTTGCTGATCAGATAGGATTTTGTATTCTTCAAGAAATGAGACAATTCTATTTGCAACTAGATTTTCCAGTATTTTTGATGGGACACTTAAGGAAGAAATTTGGCTAAGTTGTCAATATCTAATTTATTTATGAGGTTCACTAGAATGCCCGATAATGTTGGGATGATATATTTCAGAACTTTCACTCTTATATCATCCAATCTACTCTATGATTTACTTCTCAGATTATTAATCGTAATTAGTATTTCAGGTTCCAACACTTTCTCGAAGAATATTGAGTTTTTATCGAAATCATAACATTAAACAACCACTATTGTTCAATCACCGCAAAATATGCAGTAGAATCTGTCTCGAGGAGCGACCCAATTGAATATTTGAAGAGAATTCAAATAGAACAACCATTTTATATAATCCCCACTAACCTAATTGAATTAAAAGAAGTTATTTGAAAATTTAGAAATGAGAGAACCTCAGGTATTGATGAAATGTCTATCAAAATCTTCGAGACACTGCCAGATTGTGTTTTGAATGTTCTCGTCCCATTGATAAAATAATTCCCTTACGAATGGCTCATTTTCAGAATTTCTAAAAACTTCTGTATTTATTCCGCTGTTTAAAGGTGGTGTCATAGAGGATCCAATGAATTACAGACCTATATCACTTGTTCCGACGTTATCCAAAATTATTGAAAAAATCATCAAAAAGCGACTACTATACTTTCTCTATAATAACATATTGAATCTACAGCAGTATGATTTTCAAAGTAACAAAAGTACCAGTGATGCAATTTTCAAATTTTTCTATAAGGTTTATAGTGATAAAAATTCTGGTGTCTATACAGCAGCGATATTCTGCGATTTTTCCAAGTCATTTGACCTTATATGTGTGATTGATGACTGGTTTATTTTGTGGTGATTCATGATCACTTTAATGAAATAAATAACAACACTTTTATCTAATCACCATTATACATTTTTTTTAAATTTATATGACCGGTTTCGAGTTTAAGCCCAGTATAAAAGTATAAAAGTATAAACCCATTATCAAGTTTTATACTTGATATTTATTTATTTATTTATTATCAAATATTTCACTTGTTGAAAGGTACAATGGAAAAAAAGACGAAAAAACATATCTTCCAATATACAATAACAAGGAAAATTAAAAAAAGAAAAAACTATTTACATTTACAAATGATTTGCCAAATGAAAAAGAAACACAAAATAACATGGAAAGGAATAAAATCATCGATAAAATTCATCCAAGGAGTAGCAATTTTTTTCAATTAAAAAAGTTTTCAATTTTGATTAAAAAATATTTATATTAAGGGCTGCCTTTATATTTACCTCTAATTTGTTGAAAATTTTCGGTCCGAAATGAAGATGGCTTTTCTGGTAGAGGGCTGTTCGATGTGATCGAGGTACTAGCAAATTTCCAGAGCGAGTTGGATAATCATGAGTTTGCATGTTCGATAAAAAACTTGATTTGTTATTATAAACAAAAATACATAATTCATAAATATATATCCCAACAACCGTAAGAAGTTTCACGTATTTGAAAGAGCTCCTGCATAACTCTCTCCATCCAAGTTTAGCAATTATTCGGACTGCCGATTTTTTTAATATAAAAATCCTTTCCACGGACGATCCCGTACCCCAATTCAAAATCCCGTATCGCAAATGACAATGAATAGTGGCATAGTACAGACTCAGCAAGATTTCAGCATTACAGTAGATAGACAAGAATCTTAACGCATAACAATTTTTACGTAGTTTTTCACAAAGTGAGTCGATATGTGGTGTCCAGGTGAGTTTGTAATCAACTGTGATGCCTAATAATTTAGTTTCTTTAGAGGATTCTACATGAAAATTATCATCCTCATATATATTGAAAATCTCGGACTCATTTGTAACCATAGTAAATTTCATCAGCACAGTTTTAGTTATATTGATTTTCAGGTGATTTTTACTTGCCCATGTTATAATTTGCTGGTATACCTTTCCAGTAATATCTGATAGAGTTGAGAGATAATGGGGTTAAACCCGAAATCGGTCGTATAAATAGAATTAACTATTCATTTTATAAAAGGCATTTGATCCTGTTAATCACGGAACCTTTCTGCGGAAGCTGAAACATGATTTTGAGCACATAAGCTTTAGATGGTTTGAATCATATTTATTGCATCGAAAGCAATTTGTAAGACTTTCGACAGACTCTGGTGTGGAAGGAATCAAAGTAGATATCCCTCAAGGTTTCATCCCAGGACCCATCTTGGACTTGACTGCTAGCATCACGTTATCTGCATATGATACCACGTTTCTGAGGCGGTAGGAAAAAGATCTTACAAAACTAGCTCAAGATGCCACTGAATATATGGTAAAAATAAAGAGCTGGTGCGACTCACACAAGCTTTCATTAAACTTCAATAAAACCCATCTCCTCACCATCAAATGTGAACTCCCAAAGCTTAGTTTCAATAACAACATTCTCGAGGTATAATTGTCCTGTAAATTCTTAGAACTTCACACAGATTAAATCCGAGGATCATATTATTGAGCTAAATAAAAAATCGCCTCTGGCTGCTTTTCTATCAAGTCATTTTCAAGAGAACAGGTAGAACCTCTACAAGATCTGCTTACTGTGCCTTTGTAGATGCACATATAAGATATGGTATTGCCTTCTGGATAGCAAAAGCATGCTGCAGCCTGTTTTTGTTTTACAGAAGCGAGCTGTCCGGTATGTGTCTGGGGCAAAGTTCCTAGATCACTGCAAACCAGTTACTACTTTAACATAGTTTGAAAACGTTTGTCAACAAGAACATTTTCTTAGGACAATAAACATATTTCTCTCTCTCTTTATTTCTTTTGTCACCCATTTTTTTTTTATTTTTGCTCTGCTGACATTGTGTATGTTATTTATATTCACTTTGGGACATGCCCCATAGAGACACCATGAAAATTCATTCATGAAAGCATCAATTGGATAATTTGTTCTAAGTCTTATTCAGAAGAATAAGTCCAGGCGATATTGCTCAGTCGTGTTCTGAGTTCTTGTAAATTTTCATCGGTACATTTTCTTTTCGAGCTGGTAGTAGTAGTTTGCGACTAAAAGAAAGAATATGGGTAAAATGTTCAGCTAGTGAAGTATTATGAAGATATACAATTACTTCATCTTCTGGAATATTAGTCATAAGATAGTCAATTGCTTAGCTTTGGACCATCCTGGGACAATCGGATATATACTGATAAAAATTATATTATTATTATCTGTGCAAGAGTATCACTCAGTATGCCATCATTTTCTTGATTGCTGTTTGCCAAAGCAAGTTCTTCCGCTGGGGTCTGGTCAGCCTTATGTGAATATATATCCGCTTCAACTTCTATTGGAGTATATTCTTTGATAAATTCTTGGTCTCCCAAATTGAGTTTATTTCAGTTCCTTTCCTGTCTTCATTTATTTGTTGCCGAGGAATTTCATTTTATGCAGATTCTGAGAAAATATATTTTTTACTCAAATCATCTAAAGGAACAATTTTTTCAGGCCAGTCTTAACTCCCTACACTGATAATTTACCTGGATTGATGACCTTTTTCAAGTCTGCCATGGTTTTACTATTATCCTGATCATTTTTTGGTAACATAAGATTTCTTTGGACAGGTTTATGTGTCGGAGATAGAGACCGGTTTGTGTTTTCTTTGGCATGTGATATTCTGTTTTTCATTTGTCTTCTTGACTTTACCAAAGTAAAATTTTCATCTTCCCAAGTGTCCTGTTCTTCCACTTCACCTTGTATTTCATGAGAGTTTTGTTTGTAAACAAGTTCAGTACCATCTGTTTGTGTTTGCCAGTTTTTTGTGTCACTGAATAATTCCAGATCGTAATCTTTATCTTTGTGGTTTTTATAGAGACCTGTTTTCATGCTTCTAAGTTTATCTGATAGTTGCTTCACTTTTTCTTCCAATAATAAAATTTATTTTGAAAGTTAATTGAATTATTTTCGTTTTTCTCCCTTATAATTTGCCTAAAAAAGACATTTTATTTTTTCCACCATTTCATTGTATCTGCATCACTTTGAGTACTCACTGGATTTTCTTGAACTGCTATATATCCTTTTACGTGTCCAGTCACTTCATCTGCATAGCAGACAATTTTTTCTTCATCAATGAACTCAATTTTTTTTCTATGAACGCAACTTCTGTGATATGTTTTGCCACATTCGATAGAAACTGTGACTTGCACCGGTTTAGTTTTGCAGCATTCAAACGTTTTTGTGGGCTTTTTATTGAAGAGTTCTTTATCGGCCATCTTGAACTTCATATATCATCAATATAAAGTCAATGATTTCCGATAATTGAAAATCGAATTCCTTCAGATTGTCATTCCTCGAACTGGCTGAAGCGGAAAACAAACAACAGGCATCGCCCCATCTGCCTGTGAATGAGGTAACCAACCGCATATTCGAAATTTGCCGTATTCCTCATGTAAGGAAAGAAAACTCTTCACATATAGTCAGTGGGCATACTTGAAGACTGAGTATAAATCAAATCATCTAAACTATCTAAAGGAACAATTCGTTCAGGCCAGTCTCAACTCCCTACACTTTAGGTTAATGGACTGATATCTATCAGACACCTATCAGAAAACAACTACTCCCATGGCTAATACCACGAAGAGCTTTTGATCATATCCAACACGTGTTAGTGCAGAATTCTTCTCTGAAGTTATTCCTGCATATGCTGTTGGCGATACAACTGCCGCAATAGATTTTCGATTATTGGGACACACGACTATAAAGTCGATGATTTCCGATAATTGAAAATCGAATTCCTTCAGAGTATCATTCCTCGAACTAGGCTGAAGCGGTCAACAAACTTTGTCATCGCCTCCTCTGTCTGTGAACAAGGTAACCAACCGTATATCACTTGCAGACCGGTTTCGGGCTGTTTGGCCACTCGTCAGTGCAAGGTAGTGTCTATCATCAACATAAAGTCGATGATTTCCGATAATTGAAAATCGAACAGTTCGTTCAGGCCAGTCTCAACTTCCTACACTGCAGGTTAATGGACTGACACCTATCAGAAAACAATTACTTCCCTGGCTCTATATGTTTTGATTTATAGCCAGTTTTCAAATATGCCCACTGACTATATATGAAGATATTTTTTACTCTTGATATGTTTTATCAAGGCCTTGGTCAAGTACCATTTTTCAACCTTGTTAATACTATCTCCTTTTGAGTAGTCATCAAAAAGTCATTGCAATCCAAGACGCTGATGTTTGGTTGTGCAAGGTGATATGGAAAGTTTACAGCAAATCAAGATTTCTTTCATTGATTTCAGAGTTCGAATCATAATTGGTTTGTATGTTTTATCTGTAAATGTATATTATTCAGATTACATAGAAATCTATTTGAACAAAAAATGACCAAATCGTTTTTGACGTGAATTTTCAATTATTGTTATAAGTTTATTTTTTCCCTCTGTATTGAGCATTCTATTCCCTGATATATTCATTGTTTTTTGTCTCGAAGTTGGAGCTGTTTGAGTCTTTTTGTCAATTTTGATATTTTCGATCCCTTTTTTTTCGGCGCCACTGGCTATAGAACTTACTTCAGTTGTGGTTGATTGAATTTTTTTTATGAGCACTACAGTTTGGGTACCGATTGTAATGTATCCTTTTTTCCATCTGTAATTTTTTGTTGAAAATAAGCTATTTCTTTTTCCATCTCCTCAATTTTTTGTGCAGTTCGATTTGAATAGTTGTTTCTGCTTCCAGTTTTATTACCTCATTCATAAATAATTCCTTATCTTTTTGCAATTTTGTTATGAAAGTGTCTTTCATAAGTCCGTCATTTGAGAGCTCATTTTTTATAGTTTGTTCTAGCAAGCTTACCTGTTCATTATTGCTCGGGTTTTGGTCACTATCACAGCAAACTATTTTATTTTCATCAATGCACTCTGAATATAAAGACCGCTGCAAATTATGCATATATAGTGAATGAAAGACTAATTTTAAAGGAAATATTGCCGGGCCACATTAAGGTAAAGTTCACAATACAATGTTGATAACTTGGTGATTAAATTTTTTTAATTAGAAAATCATCAATCTTGAATATTTCAGTCAATATTTACAATAAAGTAATTAACGTTGAATTTAATACGACGCAGTAACAGAATGACAAGAATATTCGAAAATTGAAGTTAGTGGATGTTTAGCTTTTTTTGTTATTCACATCAAGGTCAAATTTAACAGTGGTATCAATATATTCAGATGAGGCAACTCGAAAATCAGTTACATAGAAGACTAAGTTTAAATGTTTTCATAAAACACACAATGCAAAAGAAATTGACAGGTGTCTTATTTGATTAATGAAGTTTTTGAAATATTTTATTGTGTTAAGATATACAATATGAAATGTAGATTTGGGTTAAAATTTAAAAAAATGATTAGTACAGTTTTGAAAATTTCCTTGATACAGGAGCAAAAGGTAAGAATATATTTCACGAAAATGGTTGATATCAGTTTTTTTATTGAAGCATGAAGGTGATTGTGAGATGAAAGTTATCTCTAGAAAGAGTCCTTTGTATTTGTTATGGTCAGATGCTAGTATTTTTGTGGAATTGCCCATAAAATGACTTTCTTTGTATCCGTGATTACTCAAAGCAAATATTTCTGGTCTCAATCTACAAATATTTTTATGAGAAGTTATTCTATCTTTTAATTATCTTGTTGTTTATCCAATATATTATCCATTGCACTTGAAGCATGGTATACAATAAGTTAAGTCTGAACGTAACTTTTGATGATATAATCGCATTTTCAGTTGAGGTAAGATGAAGAAGCGTTTAGTTAACCTACCTACATACTATTAATGTATTCTTCAATCACATTTATCAGGTAGCAAATATATCCACTCTTCATTTCGCACAATTCTCTCATAAATTAGCCCTGTGGGTGTCCATACTCTGAAGTAAAACAATTTTCTGTCTTTTCGATTGATAATATTAGAGATTCATTGTCTTCAGGATGCATTCACTTCCAACTTTTTCATTATATGTATTCAATATTTTCATAGACAATACTTGTTAGTGTGAAATTTCATACAGGACATATTTTCGATAAGAGCACACCTTGAGGGTGACAAGAAAGAATATTCTTGGTGAATTGAAACTCCAAATGGGACTATCGTATTGTTTAGACATTTATTTTATTCTTCCAGATCCCAGGATTTGTTTTCAATGCGGTGAGCGGTATGTTTCCAGAAAAAACATTATTGATATTTCTGGTAACTTTGGTCCTATCGGTTGATGGTCAAAGTTTGCAAATATGTAAATCTGGAATATACAATCAATCAATCAATCAATCAAACTGTACTTTATTGTCCAAGAATAATTATTCTTATTGACAAAGTGAGTAGATAACAATGAAGTGGATATCCACTGTGTCCAATACATATGAGAGACAAAAATATGAAAATATAAAATGTAAAGATGAATAATTATATATATATATATATATATATATATATATATATACATATATATACATATATACATATATATACATATATATACATATATATATATATATATACACACACATATATACACACATATATACACATACACATACACATACATACACACATACATATACACACACATATGTATAAATAAAATATCCATATAAAATGTCCATATAAATAAACAACCATGACAAATAGAATGATGACATTCACTCACATATATTCGAAACTAATTACAAAACAATATCTAGACATGCAAATATAAATGATTATAAATGGTCATTGTAATATTCCTGCAGGTCATAATACGCTTTTGAAATGAGAAATGCTTTTATCTCCTTCCTGTATTTTTTTTTATTTCCGATTGCTTTAAAATGTTCAGGCAAATGATTGTACATTTTTTTGCTTTCGTATATTATTGAATTTTTAATTTGAGTCGACCTAGGTATTGGCAGGGAGATATGGCAGTTATTTCTGGTGTGCCTGGGATTTAATGGGTTATCATTCGATAAATGTCGGTTGTGAATCAAGCATACAGTCTCCATAATGAAAAGGCATGTAAGCGTAAGAATTTGATGCTTGATGAATAGTGGTCTACAGTGATCCCTTGCTTTGGCCTTGTACAAATAGCGGATTGCTCTCTTTTGTAGAATGAACACAGAATTCCATAAGGTTTTCCTACAAAAACCCCAAAAGGGTAGTCCGTATCTAATATGGGATTCTATGAGTGAAAAATATGTGTTTCTGCCAATAGCTGTACCAAGCTCGTTTGTCACTACTCTAATAGCATAACAGCCCGATGCTAGTCTTTTTTTCAAGGACGTTATATGTTCCTCAAACCCTAACTTTCTGTCAATGTGTATACCCAGGAATTTAGTGCTCGTTTTATTTTCTACTTGATGTGTTCCTAAGACCAAGTTTTCGAATTCAAATTTGAAGGTAATTATATTAGTTTTTTCCACATTGAAACAAAGATTATTTGAGTTACACCAAGATTCGATTTCGCTGAGTTCATTGGAAATAAGTGTTTTTAGAACATCCACATTTTTTCCATGCCATAGGATAGTGGTATCATCCGCAAATAATGTATCATCCGCAAATAATACAAATATCAAAATTGAAGGTTATGAACCGTTTTCGACTTTCAAGGAACCATGCGTTAGAATTCTTTCAACATGAAGTTTTCTCAAATAATTAGTCTCACATTCCAATGCTTGAATTGCTCTCTTATTTTTTTTAATCTAGATCTAGATCGATTTCTTGTATTTGGTTCATAATGATCATTGGTCTGACTAGTTTTGTAATTTAATCCGGATTTTTCACATTCCTTACAAACAGTTTTCTTCTTACTGACTCTTTCACAATTCTAAAAAAGCCCGGATTTGTTTCTGTCGTTCAATAAAAAGTGTGATTTTACCACAAAGAATAACTCTCCATAAATACTGTTCTAGTCTTTAGCATTGCTATTATTAATAAAATCATCTAGAGGAACAATTCGTTCAGGCCAGTCTTCACTTACCTACATGGTAGATTCATGGACCGACATCTCTCAGGAAACAATCACTCCCCTTGCTAATACCTACCACGAAGGGCGTTGGATTATATCCGACAGGTGTCAATGCAGGATTCTTCACGACCCCTCTTCGTCCCGCGCCTGTTAAATAAAAATATGAGGCTTCAATTCTCAAATGGATTTAAACTAAGTGGTGATCTTAGTGATGTGTGATCAACGATAGAACATTTTTAAATAATTTTTGTGGAGAAAACATGAGAAACTAATATCATTAAGAAATTTCCGGAATTCCTTTGGAAATGAGTCGCATTCGAACTGCCGCTTTTTCGAATGCATATTAATAGTCGTTTATTTCAGAACGGTACAACAGCATGTCTATCTCGGCTTTTAATCTAAATATTGTGTCGGAATGCTGTGAACTTCCGGCATATTTAACTCTCTGCTGAAAGTCTTTATCGAGGAGGTGGAACCTAGCGTTCTAACGTTCTATTTTTATAACATGACACATCTTTGTTTCAGTGTTCGATACTCGAGCGAACTACATACTGCTCCTTACTGTTCGCGTCTTAGTTTGATGAGAAAACTTTCTAAATATGCATTACGTTAATGGATTACCCTTGAATCATCAATTTGTCCACCCGAAATTTCGAATAAAGTAATGAAAACTGAACGAGGTGGCTTGTGCTTCGCAGAACATAATTTTTTAATGAAGAATTACTTTTCTTTATGAAATTCATTGAAAAGTAACCCCATGTTATAATTTTGACTCAATTTTAACGTCAGTACTTTACTAATTATTCCGGTAATAGTACGTATATTGTGCAACAAGTGCAGCAAGTAACATATTTCACAAAATGTGGAATATGTTACTTGCAGTTACACACAATTACACGAGTGTGGAATAGTTTCTGCACGAGTAGCTCACTATAATTTTTCAGCTATCAAATTGAAAATATATTTATTAAACTCGTAACTTCATATTTTACAACTTATTAGCTAATTATGACTGTAAAAATGTATACAGACAGTACCGAAGTTAGCATGTTACGGTTCAATTTTATTCAATCGTTTAAAAACTTTTTTATATTTTCAATATACTATTAGTTCCATCAATACATTTTTCAACTTTGTAAAAGTTTTTTTGTATCAGATGGAGTAGTAGAAAGCCAAAAACTTTCTTTCCCAAAAAATTAATCACTCCTAAAAATATAACCCCTTCAATTCAAATTTTTATATAACTTTCCTGCAGATTGGTGATCCTTTATTCACTTTTAACCCACCTATGGGCCAAACAAGATTATTCCGATATAATAAAAAAAAAAATTTGACGAAAACAAATTCGGTACATGATTCCTAACTGAAATTTTACCTGGTCAAATTCTTTTATTGGTTAAGTACCTAAAAGGAATTTTGAAATTATCGGCAGTGTGTAGTTTCTTTTTGCTTTTTTGTGCTTTACAGCATTTTACAGAAGTATTAAAAACCATAGCTGCAAACGCAAGATTTATACTAGGCAGATATAATCAGTATCTACATCTCCTATTACTTTCCCAAGGAAAATCGCCGTGAAAACCCCCTCCATTGTCGAGGGGTTAGTAGAATATTTTCGTGTAATTCGACTCGTAATAAACCTTAACTTATGATTTTTCTTTTCACACTATTCATGTAAATATTGTCGGGACGAAGAATATTTTCTTCAGAGTGTTAGCTATCCCTATAGAAAAATGTATCTGCAAGCTAGAATCAAATAAATTGGAAACAACCGCTTATTTGAACGATTTATTTTTGTGGTTTCTCCAGGATATATCGTAGCTGTGGGCTGAGAGCACTGTCAAATTTCCAATAGACTAGGGTCGATAATTTTTGAAACAAAAAAAAAAAAAAAATAACAGTGAGATGAAACCCATTAGAAAAGGAGGGGAATATGATGAAAATGAAAGAAAAAATAAATTACGGGCGATCTGAGTTCGAGAAGTGGAAGGGACTGGTTTATCTCGATTTCCGGCAAAACTTTTGGAGATAAAGATGAGCAGATTTTGCATGAAAATAGGGAAGCATTCTTTCCACGCATTTTAAATGTAATTCCCAATTACCTGTACGTTAAGCCCGTATGAAATCTTTAATCAAAGGTATCATTTGCCAGTACTGCATCCAAAGTTTTGCAGTAGGACCTCTTTTTATACTAATTTCAGATGCTCAATAAATTTTTCCTTTATGACGTAAAAATCTTTGTAATGCAAATTGTCTTTAAAATTTTCTGTTCCTAAATCCAGCAAAAATGTATCCATTAGCCCCTTTTCTGTGTCTGACAACTCCATTGGTGATAAAATTAATTCAAACAAGGCGAGCTGTACTAGAAAATGTCATCTGATAGTTCGTGCATATACGTGCCCGGAAATAGCTTTGTCGGACGAATTTTCGGCATATATTTCACAAAAAGCCTCATTAAGTTCACTACCATTCATGATGAATCTAATTGTTTGGAGGAACGATATCAATAAATGAAATCCCCCAAGTCTTACTTGGATTGAGGATAAATTGTAGAGATCATTATTTGAATAAATACTAGCTGAGATTTCGCGAGCTTTGTGGTATAGTGGTTGGTCAAAGGTTACGAACAAAATATTTTGATCTTGTTTGGCATTGTTTAGCCGCTTCTTCCAAGGATGTAAAAATGGTATCATAATCACCCGGTGGATTTCTCATAAAAGCACAGAAATAATTTTTGAAGTATGATAAGTCAAATTAGTGTGTACCTTTTCCATGAACCCATTCCAACCATCGGATTTGTTGTTTGCAAATTTGGAATAAAACCATGTAAAATCTGCCGAAGAAATTTCATAGTTGTCCGTAACACCTGAATTATCTTCTATCTGAACTGTTTTCAATCCAGCGGAATTTTTGTTTTAAAAACGTTTCAATTTCATATCTCTTACGTTTTTTGAGTAATTAAAGTGTGAATTTTAATAAATAGCTCAAAATTGCACATGATGATTAAAGAAAATTTTTCGAATTCGAGATTTTTTCGATGATTTACATTTTCTGAGAACATTTACTATAGCAACGCATATTTTTTCACGCCATTAGAAAGTAGAGATTCAAACGAACAAAAAACACACTGACTTTTTGAAGAAAGCTGATATTTTGATGCGAAAATTTTCGATTGAAAATTAGGGTGCTTTTTTTGATATTAAGTCAAAATAAGGTGGATAAATAAATATTTTGAAACAAATAAATTACAGTGTATTTGGGACATAAAAGGGTAAGTTTCCACCAAATTTCGTAGAAATTTTTTTAAGATGAAAATAAAAATTAAAAATTTGGTTATTTGAATTTTTCACATGAATTATGTGAAGAAATTGTGAATACGAAAGTTGTAGATCTTTTTATTACCTAAAACTTCGCTATTTAACTATTTTCCATAGGACTTGTAGTTTCGTCGGAAATCGAGATCGTAATTTATTTTTTCTTCAATTTTTATCATATTCCCCTCCTTTTCTGATGGGTTTCATCCTACTATTAATTTTTTCACTCTTCACCATTTATGAAGCCAATCAGCCCTGGTGTACAAGGCGTCAGTATCCCCAGAATACTGTTAAAGCAGTCTGCACCCCCTCGCAACTTTATGAGAATTACCAAAGAAGCAGCTATATTTAGGCTAAGTTCATTGAACAATAAATAAACTTGCTTGTGTTTATATTATCCTACATCTTTCAATACGCAATTACCTAATTGCGATAAATGGTGTGAGTTTTTACGTGACGTCACATATTAGCGTTTATTAAAATTTGGTTTTATCTTTCTCTAAGGTGAATTCATTACTTGACTCAACTCTTGAAAATTAGACAGTTTAATGTAATTTGATTGGAATCCAAATGAAGTGTCTTTATTAGTAATACAATTGGAATACATTTTTTTTTATGATAATGGATTCCTGCACCAACAGGGCAGTTTTCCGGTTTTTATCTGGCCCAGAAAAATTGGTGGCGTTCCACTTTCTCCTTCCATCAATTTGAATTGAATGCACCTACGATTTAGTGCACATCACTGACCTACTTGGGTTTGTTTGTTAGTGGTGTTTTTATTTGGTAAGCCTATTGTAATTTTTCAATATGATGGACAGAAAACCCACGTAACAAGCAATATCAGTTGCAGGTATATTATCTTGAATTTTCACTGATTTTTCTATTTTAGAGATAGATATAGAGATTTAGAGATAGATATTCCCTTAGTGGATGCTGTTCCGTTTTCGATCGATTGCATGATTTTATTTGCTAATGACATTTTGGTTGACACGCTGTCATCGATATATAACTTTGCCGTTGTGGCCGATTTCCACTTGCCATATCGCATAAGGCTTATTATGTTTGCACTCCTGGAAATTTGTAAAAAAGTAAATCTTTTACCTTCTGTTAAAAATTCCTGTAAGTGTGAATTTTCTAGGAACTTTCGTTTTTGTTTTTAATATATTTACCAAAACAACTGAGCCAATGTCCTCAATATCACAAATTTAAATTTTTTTTTAGCTCTTCCCGTCTACATGCTCCTATTATTCTTGATACAGTCTACTAAAAAGCAAAATAACAGGTGGGCAAAATTTGTTCTTTAATTAATGAAGAATGAATAAGTTTTTTCATCGTATCTCAATTAGTTTACAACTTCTGTATCTGTATCTGTAGAGCAGGGAGGGTGAGTGTAAGCCCACGCACTTAGGCCATATGTGACCCATTGTACATCCTCCCGAGGAGTTGTCCTCCTAGGTCATCTCCATACTGTCCTTTCCAGGAAGGTGGACACAGGTCGCTGGGAGACATCTCCTTTATATCGGCAGGTGTAGGCCAAGACTCGCCGAACACACACTCTCTTATTGACGATAACTCCGGGCACTCGCACAGGACATGCCTGACAGTCTCATCTTCCTGTTGACACATTCTGCATAGAGGTGTGTCGACTAGTCCCATATTATGGAGGTGTTTCCTTAGCTGACAGTGGCCAGTCAGAAATCCTACTGTAAGGCGTATATTTTTTCTGGTCATCGCCAGATATTTCTTCGGCGCCAGCTTCCCAGGGTCACCCAAGGTGATCCTGGCAAGATCGCATCCTTTGATTCCATCCCATCTCTTCAAGGATTGAGCATGGGTGTAACATTTGACTAGTTCCGCAATTGTCGAAGTCATCAGGCCGTGGGTGCCACTGGGTCCTAAAATTCTTAGTCCAGCCACTTCCTTGGCTAAAGAGTCGGCAATGCGATTACCTTTACTCCTGTCGTGCCCTTTAACCCACCTCAGGATAATGTTATTATCTACCGAGGATTTGGCTAAATCTTGGTGGCACTCTAGTACTAGCCCTGAGGTAACACGCTGTCTGTTAGAGGCTAATAGTGCTTGTCTGCTATCAGTGCAGGTTGTTATGTTTTTGCCAGAAATTCCTTTCTTGGTTATTTCTTTATGGCGATTGAGATACCAGCCAGTTCTGTTTGGACCACGCTGGTATTTCTTCCCATTCCCCACTTAACCCTTAGGCTAAGTGATCTGGAGTACACTCCACATCCTGAGCCTTCTTTGGTTTTTGAGCCGTCTGTATAAATCCGCATTACATTTGTAGCATCTGACTCTGTGTTCTGCTGAATTTGTATTTTTTAGGGTTTATTTAACACAAATGTGGGTTCAATTGCATCACTTGTTGCCTGCAGCAGAGGTTGCGCAGTAAGCGCTTCCCGCTATAGGCCCAGCCTCAATTGACCCATTTTTACTTCGAAGTTTACACCAGCCGTGCGCAATCGTACCATGGCCATTAACTCAACCTCCCTATCGTACAGATCTAGAGGTATCAGACCCGTGATTAATTCCATTGCCGCGGTTGGTGTTGTTGTCATGGCTTCTGTGATGTTTAAACAAGCCAGTCGCTGTATTTGATATAATTTTTGGATGGCCGTTGCTTGTAAAACTTTCGTTCCCCATGCAATGGCTCGATACGTTAACATAGGTCTTATTATTGCAGTGTAGATCCAGGTGACCACACGGTGTGAAAGACCCCATGCACGCGCATGGGGTCCTCCGACATTGCTCATAAGCCACGTATGCTCTTTTTGCTCTACTCTGTAGATGAGAGTTCCATGTTATCTTCTTGTCGAGGATAGTACCAAGGTACTATGGAATGTTATTTTTTTACTATCAATACAGAAAACATCATATTCCGTACTATACATATAAAACCAGGAAGTTGTAAATTCCGTGCATATACACTAAACTATGTGAGTAGAGGGGGAAAGACGGGTCTGGACCTCCTCCCAAGGGTATGCCCCCCCAGATACACACCACTGACTGTGACCTTGATTCGTTTTTTTATTCTCTGCCTATGAGTTGACCTTGAGTTGTGTGTAACATGATGAGGTGAAACCCCTTTTTTACTCTCCGCCCATGACTGGCATTGAGATGTGTAATGAGGTGAAACCCCTTTTTTACTCCCCGCCCATGACTGGCATTGAGATTTGTGTGATGTCATGACCGTGAACCGCTTTTTACTGTACAGCTATGATTTGGCCTTGCATGGTCACATGACCTTGGAAATTTCCTAAGCGATTTCGAGCTTCGAACACGTCATATGACCTTGGGAAAAATTTTGAACGATATTACTGATGTATTACCTTGAGTTTGAGTGATATTTAATAAAATGACGTAGATTTACCTTGCATTGGAGTGGGGGGTTATGCACATATAACATGTGTGTTGTGAATGTTTCTTTTTTGTCCGTATTCTCATCATAATCGTGTGGTATTATATAAAAGATGTATACGTGTAGTGAATGTGGAAATAGTTTCACTCGGAGTGATAACTTGCGTCGTCATCAGCGAGAATCATGTATTCTTGCAAATAATGAAGGACCATCAATGTCGAAGAGGCCTAGGTTAAACGCTCCATTATCTCCAGAAATGCAAACCTGTTTGTGTTGCAATTTGAATATTGCAAGTGATCAGATGAATATTCATCGGAGGACTTTGCAACATAGAACAAATGCATGTATTCAATATGGGGACGGTGTTAAAATCATACGCACAGCATTCAAGTGTAGAATTGTGAGCTATAGAGTGGATAGTCAAAACCGTCACATTGATTACCCAACATTTTTCAATGAATTGAAGCAAAAAGTTTTTAAACTACTCGAAGAAGTGTTAGTTATCCATAAAAGTGTGAAAGTCAATATGGAGGTGTTTGGACGTTACTATCTTCAAACTAAGGAGAATTTAGAAGTAAAATCATTCAATAGTCCCAATCAAGTTGTCGATCAATCGATGGATTTGAATGTGATTTATAACATTTTTATTGATGCTTTAACTGCTCAAGCAATGGAATTTCAACATCGAGATTCAGGTAAGTGATGTATTCACAAAATTGGTTATTAGATGTGAAGAGAAAATAAATTTTCAGGTTGGACTATCGAGGAAATTCTGTTTATGGAAGTAAATGTTAACAAGTATAGTCCCCTTGGAGGCTCTTCTTATATCAAGTTACCCAAATTCATTGAGTTGAAGAAAAGTGTTGTGAATGTTATTAATCAAGATCAATACTGTTTTGCATGGGCTGTAACTTCAGCTTTGTATCCTGCCAGTGTGAGAGTGTGTGAAATTTCATCTTATCCTCACTTCTCTACCGTGTTGAATGTAGCAGGTATGGATTTTCCAGTAAAGTTGAAAGATATTCCTAAATTTGAGATTATGAATGATTGCTCTATCAATGTTTATGGTTTAGAAAAATGTTTCAAAAACGGTAAAGATTCATATGATGTTGTAGGCCCGTTACATTATTCGAAACGTAGACTTAATAGTCATGTGAATCTGCTTAATATAATGGATGATTCTGGTAACAGTCATTATTGTTGGATTAAAGATTTATCGAGATTAGTATCATCTCAAATATCAGCACATGAACATAGAAAATATTTCTGTGATGGTTGTTTATTATACTTTAGTAATGAGCGGGGTTTATTGCGACATCAATTGAATGATTGTAATCACATATCGACAACAACACCAACCCCTAAATTCAGAGTTGATAAATTCGGTGAATGCGTACCTGAGAATATTTTGAAATTTGAAAATATTGAGAAACAGTTGAGGGTTCCATTCACGGTGTATGGAGATTTTGAATCAATCCTTAAACCACTGCACACAAATGAGCCAAATCCTGCTAAGTCTTTCACAAATCGAACCTATCTTCATGAACCATACGCTTTCTCATATTTCATAAAGTGCTCTTTTGATGATTCAATTTCAAAATTCGTATTGTATAGAGGGGCTGATGCATCTAAAGTTTTCATTTCAAAGTTGGAGGCTGACGTCACCAATATATATCACAAATATTTGAAAAATATCGTTCCAATGAACCCTTTGACTGTTGAGGAAGAAAATGATTTCAATAATGCCACTACATGTGCTATATGTGGAAAGACATTCGAAGAGAATGACATTAAAATCCGTGATCATTGTCACCTGACAGGAAAAAAAAATATTGGGGCAACACATTCCATATGTAATCTCAATTTCAAATTGCCCAATTTCATTCCGATCATTTTCCATAATCTCAGTGGGTATGACTGTCACTTGTTCATAAAAGATTTATGCACCAATAAAAGTAAAGTTGACGTCCTCGCTCAAACTAAAGAGAAATATATTTCTTTCACGAAACATTTATTTATGGAAAACAAATTAAATCGAAATGGGCAATTGAAAAAAGTATTTTTGAAATTAAGGTTCATTGATAGTTTCAAATTTATGAGTGCATCTCTTCAAGAGTTGGGCGATAATTTAGATGAGAAACATTTTGTGGAAATGAGAAAACATTTTCCAGAAAATGATAAATTTAAACTTATGAGACAGAAAGGTGTTTTTCCATACAGTTTCATCGATTCTTTAGATAAATTGAATTATTCATCTATACCATCAAAGGCGGACTTTTTTGACAAACTGAATGAAAGACATATTTCTGATAATGAATATGATAGAGTGAAGCAGGTATGGAAAACATTCAATTGTCGTGATTTGGGTGAATATTCTGATATTTACTTAAAATCAGATGTTCTATTACTGTGTGATATTTTCGAAAATTTCAGAAACATGAGTTTGAGTACATATAAATTGGATCCTGCACATTATTTCACATCTCCAGGACTTTCTTGGGACGCTATGTTGAAATATACAGGCATCAAGTTGGAATTATTAACTGATATAGACATGGTGCATTTTTTTCAAAAAGGTATTCGTGGCGGTGTTAGTCAATGTTCGGAGAGACAGCACATTGCAAATAATCAATTCCTTCCGAATTATAATCCTAATGAAGCTTCATCATTTATCATGTATTTGGATGCAACAAATCTGTATGGTCATAGCATGTCTCAATCACTACCTTTTGGAGGGTTCACATGGTTGACCTCCGATGAAATAAGTAAACTAGATATCGTCAGTATTCCAGATGAAAATTCTCAAGGATACATTCTTGAAGTTGATATTCACTACCCCGTTGAAATGCACGATTTACATTCAGACTTACCATTTTTGGTTGAAAGTATCATACCGCCTGGGTCAAAGTCTAAAATAGCCAAACTTATACCTAATTTGAATGATAAAAATAAATATATCGTTCATTATAGAAATTTGAAACAGGCGCTTCGTAATGGTTTAAAGCTGATTAGAACCCATAGAGTTCTCAGATTCGATCAGTCACAATGGTTGAAAAAATATATCGATTTAAATACTAAACTGAGAAATGAAGCCACCAATAAGTTTGAGAAGAATTACTTCAAATTAAATGTGAACTCTATTTATGGGAAAACTTTGGAAAATGTTTACAACAGGAGAGACATTCGAATTGTTACACATTGGGAATCTATACGGGGAGGAATGGGTGCTAACGCTTTGATAGCTCGCCCTAATTTCAAAACATTATCCATAATTGCAGAAGACTTTGTAGTCATACATATGGATAAAGTTAAGGTTTGTTACAACAAACCATTGTATCTGGGGTTTAGTATATTGGATATGTCGAAAACTGTCATTTACGACTTTTTCTATGATGTTATTAAAAAACATTTCGGATCACGTTCTTCTCTTCTCTACACCGACACAGACTCTTTGATTTTGAAAATAATGACAGATAATTTTTATGAATTTATCATTGAGAATGTTGATAAATTTGACACTTCCAACTATCCGTTGGAAAATAAGTTCCATGTGCCAGTTAGGAAGTCGGTAATTGGAAATATGAAAGACGAACTTCCAAACGATACTATTATTAGTTTTCATGGGACTGGAGCAAAAGCATATCACATCCAAAGTGTGTCAAATGAAATTAAAAGGGCTAAGGGTGTCAAAAAATCCGTGATTAAAAATCGGATTTCAATTGACGATTACATTAGGATTGTTGAAACAGGTGGAACAATATTGCGAAAGATGAATGTATTCAGAAGTGATTTACATGATATTTATACTTTGATGTGTAATAAAGTCGCTCTGTCGCATAACGATGATAAAAGATTCATAATTCCGAATACTACCAAAACATTACCTTGGGGTCATTCCGATATTGAATTTTATCAAACAAGCTCCCAACAGAATCTGAGAATTCTTTTGGAAGTAATGAAAGATTCCAACAATACCATCGATGAAAACCTAGATCTCCTTATTGCATTATTGGAAGAGCAATCGAGTAATTGAATTTTACAAATCTAATTTTTGCTTTTAACATTTTGGAAAATTCATATTTGACGAAAAGAATCGTTCAAATCGTTTGTGGTGTCACTATAAATTAGAATTAAGATTTCATGTTCATAAGTGATTGAGTCACAATTAGTTTAGCGCGAGTATATGATTTAGAAAAAATATTCAGTTATTATATTTTATTCCAAAAACTGACAATTGCGCGTATTCGCCATTTTTGGGAAAAAAGGATGTTTAGTATCTGAGTTTTGTAACTTTGTGGGTAGAAAATATCGATATTCAAACAAAAATTTATGATTATATGTCTCTGAAGTCTAGACAATTTCATTATTTTAATGAAAGGAAGCGAGAAGATGTTTAGTTATTTGGAGAAAAAATATTTTATCATTATATGCTGTTGATGTCGAGACAATTTTCATTCTTTTATTGAAGGGATGCAAAAGGTTGTTTGGTTTATTTTTGGAGAGAAACTATTTTATGATTATATGGTGCAGTATTCTACTCAATCTCATTATTTCATTGAAGGTATGCCAAAGGATGATTGGTTTATTTGAAGAAAAAATTCGGGTAGGAAACCCTGACCGTAAAATCCATTAGCACGTTCAGAAGTGCATTGGCATATTTGAGATAGAAACCCTCGAAGAGTCCATTCAGGAACTTTTATAGCGTGTCTAGACAATATTATTTTATTGAAGGGATGCAAGAGGTTGAATGGTTTATTTGAAAAAAAATTCGGGTAGGAAACCCTGATCGTAAAATTCATTAGCACGTTCAGAGGTGCATTGACATAATTGAGGTAGAAACCGTCGAAATGTCCATTAGGATATTCGGGAAGTTTTTATAGGGTGATAAAGGCGGAATTCTAACAATTTTGTGATTATATGACCCTGAACTCTGAACAATTGTAAAATCTCAAATTAGTTTCTACCAACAATAAACTGTTACTACCCTTTTCTTCCATTTTCAATTTTGTATCGTTGGGACAAATCATAAGACTCGAATTCAATCCCCACCAGAAAGGGCTGACCTTTCCGAACAGCAGAACAGAATCAGAAGGGACGACACATCATTCTGTTTTAGTATCTCTTACCCATCGAACTAACTTGCAGTGACACACTCAAGTCAAGTGATATAGTTGACTCAAGCAACCCAATAATCATCAACGATTCTTAGCAGTTGAAGTTATCTCAATGTAAGTACAGTGTACTATATTATTCATTTCGAATTGAAAGGGTTATAATTTTAGGAGTGTTTAGTTTTTTGAATTTCTAATTTGTATTCAATTCAGTGTTCATATAAAATTATCTATTCCAAAAGTATTTTTTTTTGTGTAAATCAACTGATTTTGATGAAAGTAGATGTTTTCGAAAGAGAGTTTTTATTTATACTTAATATAACCTTGAATATTCTGAACAAAATTTGAATGTTTCTGAAAGGAAGTTGAGATGTGACGATGATATATGAAATTCTTTTCTGAAATTGCTTCCTTCTTTTCAGTTTCAAAATTTTTTTTTTGTATAATTCAGTGTTCATATCAAATTATCAGTTCAGAGTTTTTTTTCATATAATTCATTGTTTTCTATGAAAGTAGTTGTTTTTTATGTGAACGTAATACAACCTTGAAAAGTGTGAAACAAGTTTGAAGGTTTCTAAAAGGTCATTGGTTTTTATGTGAACGTAATACAACCTTGAAAAGTGTGAAACAAGTTTGAAGGTTTCTAAAAGGTCATTGAGATTTTGATGATGTTATATGGAATTCTTTTTTGAAATTGATTCCTTCCTTTCAGTTCAATAAAGCAGGCAGGTGAAGCAACTCCATCAAAGCCTTCAAATCTTAGCAGCTGAAAATTCATCTCGATGTAAGTACAACCTACTATATTATTCATATCAAACTGAAAAGGTTATATTTTAAGATGAGAATAATTTTGGTAAAGAACGGTTTTTGTTTTTCTATAAAGTTTTTTTTTTTGTATGATTCAGTGTTCATATGAAAGTAATTGATTTGAATGTAATTTTTGTTTCATGTAATTCAATGTTTTTTTGAAAGTAGTTGTTTTAGAAAGGGTACATTGTGATTAAAAGTTACTTCTTCGTATATAGTTACCTCTTTTGAAATTGCTTTTTCTGAAAGATTTCCACTGTTTTGTATCAAGGTGATGAAAAGAAAAGATGAAAACTTTTTTGTTAGCTAATTAAATTTAATCATATTATATTGTCTATTATTTTTTGATTTCAGAACCATGTCTTTGTTGAAAGAAGCTTTATTAAAACCATCAAGCTCTGTGAACCGATCAGAAATGTGTGAAATGGAGCGCAGGGATGTAATTGTCCACCAGAACGTGATCATTCAGGAAGGCGGGGAGATACCACAACCGGTGATGACTTCCATTCAGCAGATGCACAATGCTAAATCATTTTTAAATGGATTCAATCCAAACCATGTGGAGATGAATGACAATCCCTCAAACATTGATAATGTGATGGCGACTCACACCCAGAATCTTGATGAGTCACTTCCGAACTTATCACAAACTGTTGTGAGTAACATATTAGAGATGGAGGAAACATATTCAAAGAATATGGGATCTCCACATAGTTCAATCATTCAGAACAGTTCGGATGATGACCTTGAGAGACGAAAAAGAAAAAAAATGGAGAGTGATGAAAAAATAATGAAGAAGGCGAAGAAGTCTAAAAAGTCTACCTCGAAGTCGCCATCTAGAAGGAGACACAAGGCGAAACACGAAAAAAGGGATAAAGTCAAGTCGATAAAAGTGAGAGAGATGGAAGTCATAGCAGGACCTTCTACATCACTCCATCAGGTAATTATCATTACTCAAACACGACAAGATGTTAGTTCATCATATCCTTTCATTCCACAGGTTCCTGAATACGATAATGTTAGTGCTGGAAGCACGCCTCCCCCAACGATTGACCTCGAAAACTCAGACGATTGGTTTTCATTTATGAGATCCAGGAGAGACAAATTTCTAGAGATGTATCACGCTTACAATGGCTTCGAAACGGAATATAGAGCGAAGAAGGAAAAACTTGTTGAACTGGAAGAGCAAGTTTCTCTCCTCAAAGTGGAATGTGAACAAATGAGAGCAGCTCAACGAGAGAGATCTGCTCACATGAAAAAACTTTCTCCCAAAATTCGACAATTGGAAATCTTCAGTAAGGAGATACATGAAAATTCCATCTTACATCTCTTGTAAAAATTTTTATCTTTCCCTATACATTTGCAATTCATGTATCATAATATTTTCTATATTATTTTCATATCTGTATTATTCAGAGCAATCGTGTCGAGAAATCTCCCCCAATAAATATTTTGTAAATATTTTTTTTTGTATGTTGCTAATAAAGTTATATGTGAGTGTCACTTTCTAGTCATATTTAAAAGTGTAAAATTGATTATTCATATTTGAAAAAATGAATAATGAATGTATCAGTTAATCATTTAGTTTAAAAAAAACAAAATAAAGTTATGTTATGCAATTTCTATTTATATGTAAAAAAGTATATTTTATATTTTGAAAAATAAATAAGGAAAATAATGATTAGTCATTTTTATTTCTAGAAAACAAATAATATTTATGTATCTTACTTTCTACTCATAACTAAAAGTGCAAATCTGATTATTTAAAAAATATATAAAAGTAACAATTAGAAAGTTATTTTCAATCTCTGAAAAAATTAAAATGATTGTAGCATTGATTATTAAATGTCGTCAATGCCACAGATAAAAAAAAAATTCTACATCCTATATTGAGATGGATGACTCAGATGAAGACAAATCAATGGTTATTTTTCAGAAAACAGAATGAGATTATCATTCATTACATTCAAAAGTTATCTGTCGAAAACAAAGTCAATCGTTAGGGTTAAAACTCCATGTCAGAGGGTATATGACATTTCATAACACAAGGTCGTATGAGATAGTAAAACCAAGGCCAAAACTCCATGTCGGAGGGTATATGACATTTCATAACACAAGGTCATATGAGATATAAATATGTTGTGTTCATATATCGAGGTCATGTGACACAAAATATAATCAAGGTCATATGACACACATATCCCAAGGATTTGTGATGTTATTCATTGTCAATGTCGAAAGATTGGAAGTTTTCAGCTTTACATTGCAAGTAACTGACCACTTGTTCCCTCATAATGAATCAAGTAAAACCAAGGCCAAAACTCCATGTCGGAGGGTATATGACATTTCATAACACAAGGTCATATGAGATATAAATAAGTTGTGTTCATATATCGAGGTCATGTGACAAATCCTTGGGAAATATCCCAAGGATTTGTGATGTCATTCATTGTCAATGTCGAAAGATTGGAGATTTTCAGCTTCACACTGCAAGTAACAGACCACTTGTTCCCTCATCATGAATCAAGTAACACCGGTTGTGCAAGAAGCCGATTCAACGAGTGAACCATATTTCGTTCCTTCTGAGGATTCAGCTTATGGAGACATTCAAGTTGAAATTATCAATTCAACGGGTGTGGACAACAACTTCGATGGATATTCAGACACCACAATTGATTTGGATGAGGACCGTGGTTTCGAATTCGACGCTGACGAATACGGTCTATTTGACGACCCAAATGATAGCGACGGCGACTTTGGTGTGATGAATGAATTTTTTCCAATCTTTCGGGATTCACCCAGCCCTGACCTTATGGAACCGTATTTGGATGAAGAAATTGTACAAAATCAATTCGCCGACCCCCCAGAAATCATTATGATAGCTGATTCTCCAGATCCTGAAATAGTCGTTATCGATGATGATCAGAATGGTTAGGTTACGCTAGTGTACTCGGAGTGTACATAATTTGGTTGGTGCACACGGAATACTGCGTGATTTGGGGCAGTGTTCAACCTAAGACATTATTTTATTGAAAACTGATTACTCATATCTATCACTTATAGATGTTAGAAAAAAATTAGGTAAGTTCAATACAAAATTCAATGTGAAAAATGAATGATGAATATAAAGATAAAGCCAATTGTTTGTTTCATCTCGTTTTGTGTTGATGTTGTCTCGAAAATTTGTTGTTGCAATGATTTTTATTTTTCAAATATCTACTATCTCTGATAGGTTTTAAATTATTAATATCATCAACACGAAAAAAACGACTTTTTGAGCTCTGAAGAAGAATTCAATTGAATTCAAATCGTCGACTAGAATACAATTATTTTTTAAGAAAAAAACTTGGATGTCTCAACAATATACTTTAGTTTATCATGTATATTGTGTCAATCATATTTTTTGAGAAGGACTTTTTTCTTATCCATCAAAAGGTTCATTATTAAAATAACATCAACAATAGTGAAATCAATGATATTTATTATAACATTTCATTGTGCAGGGACATTGTTACAAATAATGCATGCATCTAAACGGCGAAAATTCGTCAGAGGTCTGTCACAAGATTCACACCAAGTTTGTGTTATTTCCATCATCGATATAGTGTAATGTAAATCCATATGTTCATATTCGCCACCATTATTTCTATTTCGATGGGAATAAAATCTAAAACAACACCAACATAATGTGTGGATGCTATCATTAATGGTTCGTATACGCACATGAGAGTCCGTCACACAGTACAGATCTAAATTATTTTCCACTGTCTCACTAATGTTCATCCACCGGCTCCCTATTATAATGTTGCCATTGTCTGTCGCTGGATCATCATCAATGCCTTCATCTTCAAGTTCTGGATCCATTACACCTTCATTATCCTGCAAATTATCAGCAGCAGCTATGGCTCCACCATCTTCTTGTGCTACATCGAATATATCGATTTCTCCTCCGATGTTATCTTCTCCTTCGATAATGATGTTGGGAAGTTCGTCTTCTTCATCCGAAAACCAATTATTTTCATCTTCAAGTGTCAACCTTGTCAAAACTTCATTAATTTTTGCAGAATTCATTTTTCTTTATTTCTGAGTGAAAAGCTTGAAGTTACTAATAGTACTAGTGAAGTGAAGTTTCAGAATCAGCATTCGATTTTTATGATTTGTTCGATTGTGGAGGTGGTAGCCCCACCACTCTTCTCCCTCTATTCTCTCTATGAGTTTATGATAGGAAAAATAGGTTCATGAGAGTGCAGTTGAATTTGTCAGTTGAATATTGCACCATCTAATAGTGAATACTAATATGCCTTTTCCGAAAGAATGGAATTCAAAACCGAAAGTGTGTGGCGATCCAATTAAAATTGATAAAACTATATTTTGTAATAATTGTCAAGGTTATTGGCCTGAGACGTATATTAATCCATGTACTGGTTTGTGTCGTAGATGTGTGTTGGAGAATCCAGTTCCAGTTCCGAGTCCATTCACAATTCCGAAGACGTCAAATGATTCATCTCCTGAAGTATGCGTCCATCATCAGTGCTACAAATGTTTTACCAAAATCGTGTATAACAATATAGGAATTTGTAGAAGTATGTGTGTGAATTGTGCATCAAATCGCGAGTTACTAATTCAACGTTGTATGCGTTGTGATAACTACAAAGTAGATTGTTGGAACAATTTATGTAGTATGTGTAGAAATGGATGGATATTATGTGAAAATGTTGGTGATTTCCATCCCGATGAGAACTTTCACTTCCGGGATTGTTGGTGTTTGGAGAGTGAAGATCAGATGAGGAGACTAGAAATCTATGGCAACGTTATTCGATCTTACATTCCATTGGTTATGGTGCCACCTATCACAACGAACGCTAATAATTAAACAAATGCATTAATAGATATAAATGTGATGAATAAAATCAGTTTGAATATTGTTTGTTTTTTTTACTATTTAAAATCAAAATTCAAAAAAAAAAATCAATTTCATTTATATATCTTTATTTTTCATCAAAAACAATAATACTGCAATTACATTAATGAATTTTCATCAATCCAAGAGTTATGATCTCCAGAAAATCCCAACCATTTCACAAATAGGCGACGTCCTTTCTTTTTCAAAACTCGTTCAACCAAATATGTATTGGGATCTTTCGCTTTATTCAACTCCATTTTATAAAAGCAACCTTTGATTGGATGTCCATTCACATCTTCTAGCTCATAAGTTATAGGGTCTGTACTATTAATTTTCACAACTTTAAAAAGTTCAGTGGTGAAGTTTGCAGTATAGCCTTTGGCGAATATGTTTTTAAATTTACTAATTCGTACCATATCTCCAATTTTGAATTGACTTTTTTCACGTTTACCACTTGGCTTCTCAGATTTTGTATAAACGAACAATTTTGTAGATGGTTTTACCTCTGCAGGCTTCATGCCAATGGTGCGATGAACTTTGTTGTTATATTGATTGGTAATTTTAGGAAGAACTTTCAACCACTTGTAATGGCCTTGAAGTGAAAATTGTTTATAAAGCCAACTTTTCAAAGTTCTGATAACTCGTTCGGCAATTGAAGCTTTTTTTGTGCTGAATGTTGAGTAATGATTGATATGGTGTTTTCTCATTAACGATGAAAATTTTGAATTATAGAACTCACTACCGTGATCAGATTGTAAGTTTCTCGGCACATGCTTTGCATCTTCCAACACACTTGCCATAGCTGCAGTAACTGAATCAGCAGATTTATTTTTCAACGGTTTTGACCATACATATTTTGAATAACAATTGATTACTATGAGTATGTATCTATTCCCGTTATTTTCTTTAGCATATGATTGCATTTCCATCAAATCCATCTGCCACAAGTCCGAAAATCCCTTTATTATTGTCTTTCGACGGGGAAAATTTCGACGCGCTGGCTTATGTATTTCTTTCACAATCTCCCATTTTGCATCACTCATATTACTCAAGATTATTATGTTAAGGATTCACTTCTCTACTGTTCAAGTGCAGGTTTAATTACTGACTGATCAAATTCATCAACTCGCTCAGTAAAAGTACCAATCAATTCAGTTATAACGCTAATTCACATTTCCACATTCCTCAAATCATTTAGTGATGAGTCAGTTTCACAAACTGATTCTGTGTTTATGACTTTGTGATTAATAGACTAATCCTTCTTCACGTAATTCCTCAATTATGGACAATATTTCATTATCGTGGCCGGTATGACCAGCCATTCGTGAACTCCAAAGTAATCGAAGGCGATCAATCAATTCTTCGAGTTTATTCCAATATACATAATCTATATGCTTATTTCTGATATATTTTTTTTGGGTTGGCGGTTTGATCATGCCAGCACCTTCTCTACTAGAGTTTGGCAGAGGGTTTCCATTGGATAATAGTGGTAGAATTATTTCACGATATTTCTTCCAATTATTCGATAGTAGACCCTGTTTTCTTTCATTATATTTATATGCCGCCTTTGTTAATTTGAGTATATCACCATAAGTGCTCATATCGGAAGAGGGAATATTTCCCGATGGTACTTTCATGAATATCAATTTATATAATTTTGGTGTGCCCTGATATGTGGCAATAGTTTTACCATTTTTCTTGAACACAATTTTCTCATCGATAAATTCCACATCAGCTACACCCATTTGTAAATTTCCCGTATCAGTGTTCATGTGTACTCCAAAGACTGTATCGTATGAGGGATTTCCTGATAGTAACTTTTGTATATGCATTTGTACTTCATCACCATTATCAAGTGCATTTGGTGATTCTGAATTTGAAGTTGACAATTGAGAAGATTGATGAGGCTTCGAAAAAGCACCTTCAAATTTTGGTTTCAACTCACTTTTAATTATAGTTTTAGCGGTGAATGGTGTACCACTATCTGTTTTCTGTATAACTCCATTCATTTGAGATAATCCTCCAGTATTGGCAGATATTGCTTTCAATGGTGTTATTATTGGCTCGTAGATTCTCTCGAGTGTTGATTGATCACCTTGGCGACTATTCTTGATATAATTGAATTTCTTTCGAACGGCATCCGTTGCTTCAATTAATTTTCTTTTTAAACATATTTCGTCATCATTTTTCCCCTCCATATTGTTTTCACTCCGAAAATGAGTACAATGAAGTGTTGTCTACACTATCCAGCACTTGAATGAATCAATTATTTCAAGAACGTCAAGGATATATGAAAGCGTCAAATCCTTTTCGATAACGTCCATCTAGCACTTCTCGATCCTTATCAATTACTAAAAATCCATATTTATCTTTCCAACATCTCGCACACATATCTTGAAATTGCTTGAATGTAACATCTGGTGACACATGGTCGGAAAAAATATGATTGAGATTCATATCATCTTGTTTGAACAGCACAATAAAATTTGCATTATCTCGAATCAATTGTTTTGGGACTCGTGAATATGTTTGGGCTAGATAGAAACAATCCACATTTTTATGACGACCCATACTGAAATATGATCGTATAACATCCTGTTTCTCACACATAACATCATCAAAAATGAATATCGAATCCGCTTTGGCATCTGACGGTTCTACTATTTCACCTGCGTTATTGGCGA
The DNA here is from genome assembly GCF_025532065.1 of Leptinotarsa decemlineata. Classification (NCBI taxonomy): domain Eukaryota; kingdom Metazoa; phylum Arthropoda; class Insecta; order Coleoptera; family Chrysomelidae; genus Leptinotarsa; species Leptinotarsa decemlineata. Next base: position 2,962,249 of record NW_027412574.1, read on the forward strand.
AGGTGTAAAATCCCAATCCTCTAATTGGAGTTAGCACTTCACGTAAATACTCATATTTAGGTTGATAAAGAGATTTTGAATACAGATAAACATTTGCAAATCGTAATCCTAGAGGATGAGTCAGCAGAGAAATCATAACATTTGTTTTGCCACAATTAGAAGGTCCAATAATCAGTCCGCGAATGGATAGTGGAAGTAAAGATCCATGACGCTGTTTGACACCACTTCCCGATCCACAACCCACTTTTTCATCGAAATTATCGATGGAAAATTGTTGCTTTTGCTGTAGTATGCGCATTGTATGACAGTTGGAGACTATATAAGCAGGGTTCCATATCGATTTCTTTATTTAAATGGGGGTTATGAACCGATGCAGATCTACTAAATTGCATTCGAATAAAGTTGGTAGAGGATTGGTAAATTCACTCATTAATAATCTACCATTCGAATTACACTTACCTGGCTATCAGTATTGCGGTCCCGGCACCAAATTGCAGAAAAGATTGGTGAGAGGTGATCCAGGTGTCAATCAACTGGATGTTGCATGCAAAAAACACGATATTGCATATTCACATAATCCCAACAATCTTGTAGCTAGACACATAGCGGATCAGGAACTTGCTGAAAGTTCTTGGAATCGATTCAAGGCAAAAGACGCTTCTATTGGAGAGAAAGGAGCCGCTTGGCTAATTACAAATATAATGAAGGGAAAACGTCGATTTGGTATGGGTTGCAAGTCACCATCCAAGCCGTCGCGCATACAAAAAAAACGTCCTATCAAGAAAAAAAAAGCTACAAAAAAATTAAAAGATTCTAAGTTAATAGCTTTTGGATCTGGAATCGTTAAGAAAGTGCGCGATGTTTTACACAAAGCGGGAGGAAGTGAATTTATTGTCAAAAATTCTAAAAAAGCAACTGAAATTGCATTAAAAGCTGCACGCAAATATACGCGAGATGCAGGTGGCAAAAAGAGAATTCGCACACCTCGAATCATACCAATTCCTAAAATTGGTGGAATACTACCACTCATTCCAATTTTTGCTGGTTTATCAGCGTTAGGAAGTTTAGCTGGTGCTACAGCTGGCATAACGAAAGCAGTTCAAGCAGCCAGAGCGAGTAGGGAGCAGTTGAGTGAAACAAATCGACATAATAAACACATGGAGGCAATTGCTTTAGGTAAACAAGGGAGTGGTATCTACTTGAAACCTTACCGTAAAGGATTAGGACTATATCTGAAACCTCAAAATCCAAAAAACTCATAGATTTGCTACCTCAAAGAGCTCTCTCCAACATCGACCTCATCTATCACGCTAAGAAAATGATGATTCCATATTTTCGGGGGGTATATATGCGTGATGATTTACCAAAATCAGGACCACGCCGATATGAATCTGCTATAGTAAATCTGGATAGTCGACATGGCCGAGGAACACATTGGGTAGCATACAGAAAAAGCGGCACTTCTGTGAAATATTTTGATAGTTTTGGTGATTTACCCCCTCCCAAAGAATTGATTTACTATTTCTATAAGGGATCAAATTCTATCAATACTATTACTTATAACTATGAGCGTAAACAACAATTCAACACAGTATGGTGTGGTCATTTGTGTTTGAAGTTTCTCCAGAACAAATCATGGAAATAACACCAGCACAGGACAGAAAGAGTATCAAGAGGATGAGTCATTCATTGATCGCATATTCCAGAGCACGCACTTTACGAAAAATGAGTAAAGAACAACTCGCTGATATGCCGAAAGAGGTGTTGATTGGGTGTGCATCACATGAAATTGCATCTGTATGGGATAAGTTACCACAAAACCTACAAAATGATATTGATGTGATGAAGTATCAGTACTGCCAAGAGCATTACAATGATTCCAGCGGCGGCAGCAGCTGTATTTCTGATGTGAATGATGGTCCACCTACAAGAAAAATTTTCTGTTGTTATTGTAAAGTGAATGATGTGAATGTAGTCACACATAGTGATATGGATAGATCGCCGAAAAAGCAACGATTACTCCACAATTTCTGCTGTCAGCAATAAAAAGACTTGAATCAGTGAAAATTCATCAGTCATGTCACGTACGTTTTCATTGTCGGGATACTCTAGCGAGTTGAGCGCCAACTTCTACCCTCCCATCGAATTGGATGCCACCAGTAATTATGGTCTGGGATTACATGGTTTCTACTCTTACAACTCCATATTTAATGTAGATGCTAAGAATAATGTTATCGGCTATTCGCAGACAATAAACTCACCCCCCACTATTATAAAAATTCCACCTGGGGCTTATGAAATTGATGAAATCAATAAGGTGATTCAAAGATTCATCAAATCCAAAGAAGTGAAACTAGAAAATGGGGATGAAGAAAATATCAACGAAGTATTTCTCCTACATGCAAACAACAACACTCTGAAATGCGAAATGCGCTCCAAATATTTCATCAATCTCAAACATGAAAACACCATTGCTGAACTTCTGGGGTTTGATAATAATGTGTTCGGTTGTGGTGAAACACACGAATCAACATTGCCTGTGAATATCAATAAGGTAAGAATAATTCGTGTGGATTGTAATGTTACAGCTGGAGCATATTCAAATGGTGATGAAATCCATAGCATCTTTGAATTTGATATTGATGTAGAGCCCGGTTACAAACTCACCAAAGAGCCACAAAATATTATATATATGCCAATCCAACCTGGGGGTCGTCAGTATCTCGACAATATCACTCTACGCATATTGGATGATAATGGTAAGCTGATCAATTTCAATGGTGAAAAAATAATAGTTAAATTGGAATTGATAAAGCTATAACAATCATCATTTCTTATATGTTGAATCACAACATCAACGACAGTCATAAGTGTATCACAAAAATGAGTGGAGGAAGCATCGATAAGTTTGGTCGCAGAAGTAAGGCTGTTTCAAATACTGTTTTGCGAGGACCACCTGGAGCCGGTTTCAAATTGACTTCCGATGGAAACTTCGATATGGAAAATAAACGTTTGAAAAATATAGCACAACCTGAAGAGAGTACGGATTGTGTTAATCGTGATTATGTTGGTTTTTACATCTCAAAGATTAGAGGAGAAATAGATTCTGACATTGATAAAATTAATTTGAGATTAGATAGAGTAGAAACACATTCCTCATCTGTTAGAAAAGATCTCATTGCGCTTGGACTGAAGTTAGTAGAAACTGTGAGAAATTGTGAGCATATGGAAAAGGATATCAAATCGATGCAATCTGATTTGAAAAAACAACCCTCGATAAGTATCCAAACAATTGACCAAAAACGATGGTGAGCGATGATCATCTGTGAAAAAATCAATATAAAGCTGAAACTGATAAAATAGTAACTCAGTATTTATTACTTCCCAGCGCTGTGCAGATGATAATATTTGATGAAGATATAAACTCTACAAGTATTGTAAAAAAAAATGGGATTGTGCTTTAATAGTCATCGATTGCAGCAGCGGCAGCTGATGAATCAACGTAATGCATTTGGTGGAGAGTATAGTCATGTGCATTTAAAGGAGGGGAAATCTAAAAGTCGATTCATTCCACATATGTTAGCCAAACGGTCAAGATATAGAATAAGTGCTAGTAGCGTGAACTTTCTCAAATCCATTGGTTTGAAGGTGCGATATAAAAAATAGTAATAACATGGCTACCATCACCACAAGTGATAAATTGGAGGTATTCGAAGAGCCAATGTTCGACCATTCCCTCATTAGCCATCATGAGCATACATATAAGCCGTATGGTTCACCATATTACAAAAATTCAGATGAAATAAGAATTCCAATCAATTTTCAAGATCTTATACTGGATATAGCAGACAGTTACATTTATATCGAGGGGAAGTTCACACCATCTGATACCACGAAGCAGTGCTACCTATCCAATAACGCCCTCGCTTTTCTCTTCGATGAAATTCGCTATGAAATGGGGGGTGAACAAGTGGTCGTTGTTCGAAAACCTGGTATAACTACAACAATGAAAACGATGATATCATTCGGACAAACACAAGCAAATTCACTACTACCGATAGGATGGGGTCTTGATGTGAATAAACAAGATATATTGGATTCCGTCAGCAATGTATTCAGCGGCAAATTACCCTTGAAGTATCTCATGGGTTTTGCTGAAGATTACAATAAAGGGATATTGAATGTGAAGCAGGAGCTCATTTTGATTATAGCACGCTCATTCAAAAATTCATTCATAGGAGAAGTTGATGCAGATTTAGAAATCAATAAAATAGAATGGAGAATCAGACACATTGTGCCGGAAGATCGCCAAAAATTGAAACTATTGAATCGCATCAATAAAAATTCTAATAATGCTAAAGTGAAGGTGGCTTATCGTATGTGGGACCTTTATGAATTACCCACACTTCGTGATACATCCTCAGATATATGGGCTGTGAAGACAACCAACAGTCTCGAAAGACCACGATATATCATTATCGGCTTTCAAAATACTAATCAATCCGAAAATATATCAAAAGATGTAACTAAATTCTCACATGTGAATATTAATAATATTCGACTATCTCTGAACTCTGAAGTATATCCATATGAGCGTTGGAATCTGGATTTCGATAAGAAGTTAGACTCATCAGCCTACTATGCATATGAAAACTTCCAACGCAGCTACTACGATAAAATTATGAGTGAGCCGATGATGGATATTGGCAGCTTTCGCAACAATCCACTATTCATCATCGACTGCTCCCATCAACCCGATGCTATGAAGTCATCCACTGTCGACATCAAAATAGAATTTGAAACACGCAAGGTGAAGTTTCCAGCAAACACCAAAGTATATGCACTCATCCTCCACGATGCTGTTTTATCATATAATGCTCTTAACGGCTCTGTTCAGACTGGATTATAATAAGATTGACATGTAATTCATCATGAAATATTCGATAAATAATAAAACAATCAATAATTATTTTTTGTCTTTTATTCACTAGATATAGGCAAATATGCAACATTATTTTATTCATACCATATACAACAGATTTCAATTATTTACATCACCATCAGTTAATGATTCTTCCAGTTGTGGGTTAGGGCTTCGCGGTTCCAATTGATATTTCTCTATAATATTCTGCGGCAGGTATGTGCATATATCGTAAAGAAAATGTTTCAAGTCTGCTTCAATTATTAGCTTACAGAAGTCATCCAAATTCCTGCTTCCATACGAATATTTATGACACAATGCCACACCAAGTTCATACTTTTCACTAAGCTCCAAAAGTTTTCGCACCTCCTCAGCATCATAACATACACTTAAATCATAATTTGATGAATGTAGAGCGTCAAAACTCAGATCAGCCATTTCCCAAGCCATTTTTCTTATGGCAGAATCCAAATCCACAGCTTCCGGCCACTCTTGTGCTGAATATTGCATCCACATATTTGCAGAATGAACAGCTCTGAAAAAACACAAATCACATTCATTAGTTTGGGAGATATATTGTGAATGGAAAAAAAACACTCACTTGAAATTTGACCATGATTGAAGCGAGAGAGTTGATACATATTTCATATAAATAAACCATATTTTCACTATTTACAAAGAGAATAAAGACACAATCAACACCATCAATCTAAAATATCAAATTTTACCAATGAGCGGGTCTTGGCACCAGGATAATCCTGAGAACTTTGACCCATATATGTAAAAATGAATTTAGATTTGGTTGAATTCACTTCACGAATAATGTCCTCTGTGAATTGCTCTGTGACACGTTTTGGTAGCCACGATTTGAAGGAAGTATTACTTTCCTCATCGAATAAAACTACTTGGATGGATTTACCATATCGTGTAGAAAGCATAGTCATTTTTTCAATTTTATAACCCTTATCGACAATCAATGATGTTATGGATCTCTGCTCTAAAACTTCATTTTGTTGATTAATTGCAAAATTAATCTTTTCAATGTCAAATTTCAAATTATCCATTTCAAAAAAAAATAGTGAAAATTACAGTTCAAGAATATAAAAAATATGTTCACCTCTATGACGATGTCAACACTCACTACTTGGATTGCTAGTTACTTCTCGTTATCACCTTGAAACTCAACAAATACTGATCACCTATTCGAACACTTGAGATTATATGAACTGAATGTGTATGAAACTCCATACTTATAGAAAAATTATCAGGAGGGAAGGGGTTCAAGGTTACATCTTCTTTATATTTGAGCTCATGTATCAAGGGCAAAGCCGGTTGTCTATCCACACTTTGTGTTTAAGGTCATATGACGTGTTCCGAGGTCAATATCGATCAGAATTTTCTCCCAAGGTCATATGACGTGTTCGTAGCTCGAAATCGCTTAGGAAATTTCCAAGGTCATGTGACCATGCAAGGCCAAATCACACACATCTCAATGCCAGTCATGGGCGGAGAGTAAAAAAGGGGTTTCACCTCATCATGTTACACACAACTCAAGGTCAACTCATAGGCAGAGAATAAAAAAACGAATCAAGGTCACAGTCAGTGGTGTGTATCTGGGGGGGCATACCCTTGGGAGGAGGTCCAGACCCGTCTTTTCCCCTCTACTTATGTGGAATATCATTCTTGACTTGATTCGGAATCGAACTCAGGATAGTTCGATCAAAAACTGATACACATTCCACTATCCAACCACACTTTGCATATGTCAAGAATATAAGGTTTTTATGAGAAAATTATGGTTGCATTTTTCACATATTAGCTAGATATATGTCACAATTATTGAGTACTGTGGAAAAATTTCATCTATACGTCAATGAAAGATCATTAAAATGGACTCTAGTGATGATGAGACTACTACCCCACACATTGTAGAAACGGCAAATAATTTCAGCGGAGTTATTACCCGAACCTTCCAGAATCGATACTTCTGACCGCTCTGGATTGAATGATTCCATACAGTCTATCTCGTCTTGTGTTTGTAGATTTTTTGCTAGAAAAATACTTGTTTACTTTGTAGTAAATATTCAAGATAGCAAAAATGTATGTGATTTTCTGGAACTGTAACTAGCGTTTCCTAGTATGACTGATAACCAGTCCGTGCAAAGCTTGTTGTTAAATCATCAGAAAATGGAACTTTTAATGGATGATGATCAACTGTATTTATTGCCAAGGACTGGTTTAAGTTTGACGATAGTCGTGTCCCTAAGAGTTCTGGCGATGACTTGAATTTATTGGAGCCTCTGGAGACACCTCACATTTTGTTTTATGAAAGAGAGGACATTGGCAGATCAAGATCTCCAGATGATGTGGTGCTGCAGGTTTTTCCGGGTTTTCCTGCAGCTGAAAAATCACTGGAATCAATGAAGTCGCATTGGAGCGCTATTTAATTTTTGTTGTTTCATAATTTCATGATTTGTATTACTTTCTTCCTGAAATTTGTCTCCTGAGCTGTCATCTAGAATTCGCAAAATATACATGAGAAATTAGAACAATCCGAAGTCTAGTTCAAAATGCATTTCAAATCAAACTTTCTTTTCCGCCTCCAAAAAATATGAACAGTGTCATTCGATTTGAAATAACATGTAGATGATTTTTGAAAGAATTCAAGTGCCGCTGGCAAAAACTGCAAAAGTTATGAACAATTAACTGAAAAAATGGGGTTTGGTTTTTTGCAAATATCCCAATAAACATTCTACATTTTTCAAATGGGAAAAAGATTAAAAAAAAGGGTAAATTTTCAATGTCGAAACTGTTGACCCAATATTTATAATTCTTTCAGAGGGTTGAGAATTTGTCATAAAACGGGTACCTACTCTGGCTTGCGCGAGACACCCAAACTTTGGACCTTTATTCCAATTAATATTATTCCAATTAATAAATATCAAAATTAAGAATCGAAAAAATTCAGGTACTTACTGGATACATGAATGAACAGTAATCCGCGATCAATGAATTTTTATAATGATTTTCCAGTTAATTTTGCATTAGTTAATTAACAATTGTTTTCTACTTGAGCAGGAACAATGCTAGTGCAAACATTGTTGAATAACAAATCTGAAAATTTTTTAGAGCTATTTTTGACAGGTCTCAGAATAGATTTCCGTTGGAATTCATTAATGATTGGAAATATGTTTTTTCAATTATTAACATCGATGCGTTTTTTCAGGATCAGAAGCTACATGAAACATTTTTTTTTTTAAATTTTTATCTGCTATCAACAGAAATTGTTGTAAACAAATGTGTTGTTTATACGATAATTAAAAAAAATCTAAACATAATCCTTGATGCAAATTATGATTTTAAAAAAATCGTTTATTAAAAAAAATAATACCTAAAAACGGATTTGTTAATCAACAATTGTTTCTACCACTTGTAGTTGATATTGGGGATCCATTTTTTCAAATCATAATTCATGTTGCTCTTTCATAACTTGAAAAAATTGTATTCATTTGAATTTTCATTGTATATCCAACGAAAAATTAGCTCTAAGCAATCAAATTTTTTCTATATATTTTTTCCTCTTTCTATACAATGTAACAAAAAACAATCATATATTATTTCTTGAGAAATGGTTTTTATGTTTGAATTCTTCATAACTTATAAACTAAACTATTACCCGGGGAACAGACCAACCAGACAGAAGCTTTTTTCCCCTACATCCATGGAGTCCCTGACAAAGTGAGCCGAATTCTGAAGAAACATAACGTAAAGACATTATTCACAGCCAACAACCAAATCTCCACTATGTTAAAAACACCCAAGGACACGATACCCAATGAAGCACAGAGCATATACGACATACCATGTTCAAACTGCCCCAGAAGTTTCATCGGCCAGACCAATAGAAGAATTTCCAACAGAGCTTATGAACATGATCAGATCCAGCATCATCTCTCTTCAAACACCACCAGAAAACAGGCCACACAATAAACTTCGAAAACACCAAGACCATTGCTACGGAGAAAAATCTTCAGGCCAGGATAATTCGGGAAGCAATCGAAATTGAGACCTCGTCCTCGAGTCATGTAAGTACAAATCTAAGAGATTCTTGAGAATGGCTCCAAAGCAGGAGTCGAAACGATGAAAATTATAGACGCGGTTAAACCCGGACAACAGTATCTCAAATTACTGACCGCGGAAATATATCCGAACATAAGTGATTTATGACTGTTAAATTTATGGATGTTAAAGTTTCCCAAATTTCCATGCGGTTTTTCTTGTTGACTTGTTTTATGAGTTTTATGTTCTCTGGTGGTGGGAAATTTTGTTTGTTTTGTATGTCGTGTGTTGCGAGGTTTGATTTATATAATATTGGATTTATGTATGCCTTTTTGTGCTCATTGTACCTTTGGATCAGTTTTTTCTTGGTTTGGCCGATATAGAATTTGTTGCAGTCCGAGCATTGTAGGTATACTGTATATCCCGTTTTGGTCTTTGTCTTCTTCTTTTTCATAGTTGTTTATTTTTTGTGTTATCTTCGTGTTTGGCTTGTATGTGATGTTGATGTTCAGTGGTTTGAAGACGTTTGTTAGTTTTTTGGTTTGGTGTCCTACGTACGTAAATGCTGTCCATCGTTGTGTTGTTTTGTCTGTTGGGGTGGCTTGATCCTTGTTCTGTATTTTTTGTTTGATTCTGTTTTCTAGTTTTCCAGAACAATAATAGCAGTGATGTTGGTGAAATCACGAGTAGTTTTCTTTATGTAGATTTTTTAATTACAGCGGAAATGTGTGATTTATGGCTAAGCGTGGAGTCTAGGATCACACCTAGATCTTTGGTTTCAATATCAGAATGTAAGGTCCGATTATTTATACTATATTCGAAAGTAATTGGGTGATGTGTTCGATGGAATTAGATAGGTAATCTATATCGTTTTTATAGACACAATGTATCAGCTTCACTTTTAATTATTTTAAAACATTTCAAATCATCGGCAGATAGCAAAGCTTCGCTTTCATGCAAACAACTGATTAGATCGTTGATAAATAGTTTAAACAACAGGTTTCCCAAATGTGAACCTTGTGGTACACCCGATGTAACCGCGATGGTATGAGAATAGTGATGATTTACTTTTAACAATTGTTCTTTTCGTAAAATAGCTCTTGAGCCACTGCATTATTTGCCAAAACCATATAAACAAAGTTCATGGATCAATAGCTTATGGTTAACTTTGTCAAAAGCTTTGGAGAAATCAGTGTACACAGAGTCAATTTGCAAACCCTTAGACGGAGCTTCAGACAGAAAATCAATGTAGGTAATCAGACCTAGTTCAGCTAACTTTTTGGATGTAAATCCGAATTGTTGGGTCCCTATAATTGGGGAGCAGTCATAAGTAAGTTAGGGATTGCGCTAAGAATAGAATTTGGACGATAATTACACACGTTGGAATATTGGGGTGACATGAGGTTTTCCAATAGTCCGGGAATTCGCCAGATGATAGGGAATTATTGAATATATAGAAAAGTGGGCCTTTGTTGATATTAAGTTCGGACAGTTTTTCGTGAATTTTAGAGATTTCAATGTGATAATTGGACACATTAACCATATATGTAATATTGGTATCATAAGGATGTGAAGATTGACTTGTATATACGGAAGAAAATTGATTAGCAGAAAGGTTGGCAATATCGATCCCATTGGTAGCAGTACGATTACCAAAAGTCATTGTATTAGGTATAGTGTTATTTTCCCTTCTCCTGCTCACAAATTTCCAAAAGGATTTAACATTATTGATAATAGAATGTGCGGTGCGTTGAACGTAATCTGTATAACATTGTCTGGATAAGGGTTCACATCTAGATTTTAAATTGCTGGATTCTGCGTAACTTTCTGGACACCTTGCGCCCTTGTAGATCTTGTGAGCTAATTTATTCTCAGCTCAGGGGAGTGCCAGCATGGCAATCTCCTTTTATTGAAGACAGGATTTCAGATGAATGAATAATAAATTAAAAAATGGAAAATGGTGGAATCCTCCAAAGAAAGGCTAGGAATTAATCAAATAAGCGAATGAATGTTATTTACGTACTGTCATCGATGACATGGGTGGATCTGACCCATTCCGTGATGAAAGTCTATGAACGAATTGAGTGCTTTTTCTTATAATGTTACTTGTATTTGGTACTAAATAGCCAATAAGACAAGTGTCTTACGGCAAAACATCCGAGTGTCTTACCAGTGAGGATAACAGTGTTCCATGTAAGTGAAATTCAACTTCTTTCATTAATTATATTATGTAGGAATTCTGTTAATGATATCTGATTCGATTCCATTACGAATGTTTGGAATACAAATGGAATAGAAAAAATGTTTTTCGTTTAATTCGATGTTAATACAAAAGTATTTTTTTCGAAAGTATTTTTCTTTCGTGTAATTTAATATTTATTTAAAGTACTTTATCGTTTAATTCAATAGGAATGCTATGGAAGCAAATGAAGGTAGTTGTAACGTGTTCGAAAAACACTTCATTGTGAGATTTTCACTAAAAGATTTTATAACTTTATTTTGCCATACAGTGGCTTCTTCGGGCGTGTCTCAAGGTAGTTGTTGATCAATTTAGGTTGCCGATTGTAAAAGTGCAATTTATGAATTCGTGAGCAAAATGTCCCGTTTAGGATATACAAACGAAAATTTTTTAAATTTGATCATGATCTGTGGTGAATGTAATCGAATTATCGACCTGAAATGCAGGTTATTTGCTGAAAGGTATCCGAAAAAAACTCAATCCGAATCACAATACGGAAAAAAGGCTGCTGAAAAATTGTTTGGATCATGAATCATTTCTTCCAAACATAACCAAACGAAAGCCTCACATGGATAATGAAGATCTGGAAATAGATGTTTTTACATATTTCGGGACAAAATATCAAAGTCAGACAAAATTTACGTAACAAGGTATAATGTTTAATACCCTTTAATAAAAAAGACAATAGAATTGCATCACTCGTCATAAAGAAGGTGATTTCAACTGCTTTTAAAGAAAAGGGGCTCTTTGGATAACTCGTTTTATATGTATTTCAACTCCATATCCAACACTTTTTTATTTTTGGAAATCGGATCAGCCTCCTTTGAGTAATTAGCAGGATTTGCAAGCAAATGATAAATATCATAATTTCGAGAATGATTCAAAACTCACTCCAGTTCATTTCAGTAAATGTTTTAGATTCACTCCCTGATAATATTGAATTTATTTTACTGATATATTTCTTACGTTATGGGTTTCGTTCTCAAAGTCATTCTAAAATATTTTACGATATGTTCTAGTTCCCGATCGATCATAATGCAATTCTTTAGTCGAAGTCCAGAAAATCTGAACTAATTTACGATTCGTAAGTAATGAAACTAAGCAATAGAAAGTTTCTAGTTGAACCGAAATCGGTGCTTTTAACGAAATCACAAAAATTCATGCTCTACCAATATTTTCAAATTCTTCGAACTTTCCTTACGAATCTCATCCTATTCTAGTACACAATGGTTACTGTAACGACATTCCAAAGCTGAATGCCATATAATTTTATTATTTGTTCCTTGAAAATTCAATCTTCAACAATCAACATTTCGACCAAAGATTCGAAATTGAAGTCGAAAAAAAAAATAAGTTTAAATTTGCAATTTCGGATTTGAATTGATTAATGGATACTCATTGTATGCTTTTCGTCTTTCCGAAACTATTAGATATTGAAAAACAAAATATAACTATACTGGGTGTCACATGGAGCGGTTGGTATACTGTAGGTATACTGTTGTCGGAATTCTGAAGTGATTCAAAAGTATGCCCTACTTGAGTAGAAATGTGCATGACCTCAATAATAATAATAATAATAATAATAATATAATAATAATCAATGAAGATGAATATTCTGTGAATACTTCAGGGATATGATTCGAAATGAAAATTTCATGTACCATTATGTTTTTCAGATGCTGGTTTCATTTGTACAGCTGCCAACTTAGAATAAATGAAAGCAAAGAACTTCACAATTAGGGAATTAGGGATAAACTGTTGACCAATTTCAATAGGTCTAGATCCTTCTGGTCGGTAGCTGAAGCAGTTAATCAAAACTTACAAAATCCACAATTCCACCACTAACACAAGCGGATGGGTCAATTGCAACAACAGCCATAAAAAAAACAAATCTAATAGCTGAAAAAATTGCGTTTCCACTCCACAGTCGATTTTCTGGAAAAGGCACCACCCACTATTCCCATTTCAAAATCCACAATGCCGGAAATTACTGTCCGACAACGTCTAGTCAGGTGAATTTTGAAACAGCTCAATATCAACAAGGCGTCAGGTTCCTGATGAAGTGCCCGTCATCATACTTAAAAAATGTGCAAATGAACTCGCACCAGTATTTTGCAGACTTTTCCTTGTTGTTGGAAGATTGTTCGCGTTCAGCCCATTTCCAAAAAGGACAAGAAAAATCTTCCAAATAACTATAGACCAGTAGCTTTGCTATCATTGGTATCAAAAAGCCGTTAACCACCATATTCCTAAATGTATGGAAAGCTTTAACATCTTCAGTGATCATCAATATGGCTTTCAGAAACAAAAATCAACAGGCGACCTTCTATTGTATGTCACCCATATTTGGAATGAGACAATTGAGAAACATGGAGAGTCAAGAGTTGTTGTGCTTGACATTTCTAAGACCTTTGACCGTGTGTGGCATGAGGGTTTGCTGGCCAAACTTCGATGCTTTGGCTGGTCGAATCATTTTTGTGTATCGTTCTCCAGTTTCCTGAAAAATACGTCGATGGATATCTCTCGAATACTGTCACCATCAACCCTCTTTTTATTGTATATCAACGACTTATTGGAAAAAATGGAAAATCAATTATATTGCTTTGCTGGCGACACTATACTAGTCTAGTCATTCCATTTGGATTCCAGGACATCGGCTGTGGATGAACATCTTCACCGGCAGCAGGAGATTGCATATCTTAATGAGGAACTACAAGTGGTTTCGAAAAAACCCAGGCATCAGTTTTCTCCAAAAAGATTTTGATTTCTGCTTCGATAAGTTTGATGGGGTTAAAAATAGACACCAATATGTCTTGGCATAATCATGTCGCTGGAAGCTATAAAGCTCAGATCAGATTTTTTTTGAAATATTGCTCTCATGTATGGAGCTCCGCCCATAAGTATATCCTGAAGGTGCTGGATTCCATCCAGAAAAAAACCATACTTCCACGAAAAGTATTCAACTGACTTGGCACGTTTGATTCCACCAAGAGCGGTACACATCAAAACAATCAATATGGGAATGATCAGAATGGTACTTATTCATTTATCTTTTGATTTTCATGGAATTATTTTCCAGCAGCTTGACTGCATTAACCTTTTTCGATTTCATATCATTTCTAGAAACACACCAATAGGTGGTTCCACTTATGTCTCGCTTGCGTTTACGCAGTTATTTTCATTGGGTACTTCTCTTGGTTTTTCACATTTTGTTTTCAATCGAGGACCGCCTGCCCGGTACTGACGATGCCCAATAGGCTGAAACAGCTGTCTACCGATGGCTCTTAAATTGAAATCGATATGGGAATGATCAGAATGGTACGTATTTATTTATCTATATATATATATATATATATATATATATATACAGTGTGACCCATTTAAAATGGAACCACCCCTGTAGAATGTGCATTTTTCAATCAATCTCAATTTTTTTTTATTGAAATATTAAGCATGAAAAACTGTATCTTGACACTAACTTTCACAATTTTAGTTTCATTTCCAAGGCACTCTATGGTTTTTTTGTTTGTCAAAAACGGCAAAAGTTTATTAGGCAATTTTTGTTTTCAAATTTGACTACACCACTGGATTCGTAGTCATTATAAATCAAAACTGTCAAATTTTCATTAAAAAATATTTGTTAACAACGAAGTTACAACAACTTCAATTTTGGAAACAAAGTATTTGTTTGTAATTTTTATTCAGATTATAGACATATTTGAGATCTGACAACACTGTCATCACCAAGTAGAACACCAGTGAATTTGTACAGTGAAAATCCGAAGTCAACAGCTCAATGCGTTCTACAGTTATAACTCCTGAAAATATGGTAATGTGAGAGATTTGTGGTGCAAGCGTTTTGTAATAAAAATCTGACTACGCCACTGGATTTGTGGATAATATTCCCTTAAAATCATTCATTTGAGTGTAGGTTACGAGAAGTGAAAATTAAAATAAAAATTGAATAATTGAATAACAGAAAATTAAAAATTCATTTTCAAGTTATGCAGTACTTAGTACATTCTTCCGCATAGCCGCTAAAATCAAATTGATTTAAAGCATGGAAATCATTTATTCAATAATAAAACAGAGAGCAGGACAAAAATTGTTCCCTGTAAATTCTTCATAACTCAGCTAAAACAATCTTTTAGAGGAGATATCAATAATTTGAGGAAGCTGAACTCATTATGCAAAGGTTTTATAATAAATCAACAGTAGGCTGTGATTTTGACAGTTAATCATAAATAAAATAATAGTTGTTAGTTACGTGCATTTAATAATGGCTTTGCAATTATCATTAGAAGAAAGAATTGAAATTGTGAGAATTTCTGGGGACAATTATCATAGTGAAAGAGAAGCAGCTAGGATATTTAATCACAGACATCCAAATCGACTTCCCATTGACAGAAGCACCGTCAGTAAAATTAACAAAACATTTAAAGAAACCGGTGCAGTTAGCAAACATATTTTAAAAAATAATCACCGAAGAAGAAATTTAAACGAAGGTGCTGTTTTAGATTATTTTAGAAACCACCCAAGTTTACGAGTCGCCAGTTTGGATTTAAACTTACCGAGAGAGACTATTCGACGATGTCTTAAACAAAACAAAATGAGAGCATTTAAACCTAAATTTCTTCACTCTTTAAAGGCAGGTGATGAAGTGAAACGTATGGAATTTTGTTTGTGGGCACAAGGCGAGTACCTGAATACAAGAAATTTTTTAAACTGCATAATGTTTAGTGATGAAGCTTCTTTCAGCACCAATGGGGTAGTTTCATCACAAAATGCTCGGTATTGGGCTACGGAAAATCCGCACTGGATCATAAATTGTAAAAGTCAATATTCCGAAAAAGTTAACGTTTGGTGTGGTATAGTACAAAATAGAATAATAGGTCCATATTTTTTTGATGGAAACATAAACGGGCAAAATTTTTTGGAATTTCTAAATAACCAATTATCGGACGAAATATATAGATGAAATGCCTCTTGCGGAACAAGTAAATTTATATTTTCAGCTCGACGGCTGTTCCGTGCACAATTCGAGGATTGTTAAAGAGTGGCTAAATAACCAGTTTCCAAATCATTGGATAGGACGAGGTAGTGACTTAATTGAATGGCCACCTAGATCGCCTGATCTAACAATATTAGACTTTTTTCTGTGGGGTATTCTGACACAAAAAGTATACAGAACAAGACCAACGAATCGAGCTGAACTCATGCAAAGGATACGACAAGCTTGTGCCGAAATTACAGTTCAACAAATAAGAAATAGTGTAAACAATATTCGGAAGAGATACGATAAATGTATTGAACTTAATGGAGGTTTGGTAGAAGCCACAAAAATTTGAATGTTTAGTTTTAAATCAATGTTTATTTTAGTATCAGTTTTTTCTTAATGGCAATTAATTGTTGAATAAATACTTTGAAACTTGTTTGTATACATTTTGTTTTCATCAGCTATAGAAGAAGGTAGAGTAAGTTCAGAATCTCATAAAATGTGATTTTCCAGGTGCGCTGTTACAAAAGTACTATTATTTATTATTGGGAAACTTCCAAAAAGCTTACAAGTATGACCATTAATACTTCAAGATTCTATCAAGATTTGGTAAAAGCGCAATTGCGAGATCCCATGACATGAGATTCTGAACTTGGTCTACTACTGCGTAACTTGAAAATGAACTTTTAATTTTCTGTTATTCAATTATTCAATTTTTATTTTAATTTTCACTTCTCGTAACCTACACTCAAATGAATGATTTTAAGGGAATATTATCCACAAATCCAGTGGCGTAGTCAGATTTTTATTACAAAACGCTTGCACCACAAATCTCTCACATTACCATATTTTCAGGAGTTATAACTGTAGAACGCATTGAGCTGTTGACTTCGGATTTTCACTGTACAAATTCACTGGTGTTCTACTTGGTGATGACAGTGTTGTCAGATCTCAAATATGTCTATAATCTGAATGAAAATTACAAACAAATACTTTGTTTCCAAAATGGAAGTTGTTGTAACTTCGTTGTTAACAAATATTTTTTAATGAACATTTGACAGTTTTGATTTATAACGACTACGAATCCAGTGGTGTAGCCAAATTTGAAAACAAAAATTGCCTAATAAACTTTTGCCGTTTTTGACAAACAAAAAAAACCATAGAGTGCCTTGGAAATGAAACTAAAATTGTGAAAGTTAGTGTCAAGATACAGTTTTTCATGCTTAATATTTCAATAAAAAAAAATTGAGATTGATTGAAAAATGCACATTCTACAGGGGTGGTTCCATTTTAAATGGGTCACACTGTATATATATATATATATATATATATATATATATATATATATATATATATATATATATATATATATATATATATATATATTTTATTTATCGTTTTATGTGAAATTTGATTTTGGCAGTAGATTTTGCTTAAGAAATGATGTCAAATGGCGTCTACAAAATAGGTTACGTGATTTCCTTAACCTGTCAAAATTGACATTTAAAAAAAGAAACATCGAAAAATGACACTATTCTTCAAAATATCCAAAAATATCAAAGGATAAAAACATTTTCTTTTGTAATTTTATACCACACACCAAGTTTCAAACCCATAATAAGTATTTTATATTTTCACTATTTTTCCGCATTCCTGCTTTTTCTACTTATCAAAATTAAAGCACACCTGTACTAAATCATTTATTTTAACTGAACTCGTCACCAAATTTCTTTTTTTGTAATATAATAATATTTTAAGAGCCTCTTTGATGTTAAAAACAAATTTTGAAAAATAAAAGTTGTCAAACTTGATGCAAAGTTCATCTAGTTTCAACGGGGCTTTCCAAACTATACAGTACTTGAGTACAGTACAGAGTGTTTATTGTTTTTTTAACAAAAAATACAGTGGAATTTAATCTTAATTAAAAGGAACTGAAAATAAACATGTACCTATACCTAATAGCAAAAAAACACGAAAAAGACTCACGACATTAAATACACTACATTTCTGTATGTCTTCCATCGCGTTCTATGCAGATAATTGTCCTTCTTGATACATCTTTTATTGAGTTGCTGATACTCACAGGGTTTATGTTTAAAATAGAGTTTCTAATAACAGTTTCTAGGTGATTCACGTCACGAAAAGGTCTTTGTTTATAAACGATTTGTTTTAAGTAACCCCACAAGAAAAAATCTAGTGGGGTTAAATCTGGCGACCTAGGCGGCCATATTTGCTCCATATTTCGTCCAATAACTTTGCCCCTAAACATTTCTAATAGTTTCTCTTTGACTTGTCTTGAACTATGAATAGGAGCCCCATCACATTGATACCACAGACTGTGTCTTATTTCAACCGGCATATTGTCCACTATATCACTGATC
The DNA here is from genome assembly GCF_025532065.1 of Leptinotarsa decemlineata. Classification (NCBI taxonomy): domain Eukaryota; kingdom Metazoa; phylum Arthropoda; class Insecta; order Coleoptera; family Chrysomelidae; genus Leptinotarsa; species Leptinotarsa decemlineata. The sequence continues at coordinate 2,980,845 of NW_027412574.1, forward strand.
TCAGTATTTAGAAACTGCAAATAATCCTGAGAAGTTAAATTGTGTCTAAAAAAGAATGGTCCCATTACCTGATTATTTAAAACACCGCACCACACATTTGTTTTAAATGTATATTGGTCCTGACATTCTATCACAAAATGAGGATTTTCCTGAGCCCACCACCTACAATTCTGGGAACTGACTACGCCGTTCGATGTGAAGGTAGCTTCGTCGGTCCATAGGATTTTGTAAGGAAATTTTCTGTTTAATTCTACTTCTCCTTGGTACCAGAAAGAGAAATCTAGTCGAACATCGAAATCAGGTCCTTTAAGGTATTTATAAATTTGGGTTTGTAGAGTTTGAATTTATTTTTATGTAAAATTGCTCTTACGCTTTCTCTTTCAACGCCAGTTCTATCTACAATATTGGTAATACTTGATTTTCCCTGTTCGATAACATCCAGGCAGACAGCCAACTGAACCTCATCATTATTGCGTGATGGATTATGACGTTTTTTAAAAGTATTTTCAACTGAACCAGTCAGTTTAAATTTTTTTAAAATCCTACTTACAGTGGATTGCTGTACATATCTACCAGGATGTCTTGCGTTAAAAATATCAGCCACTTGTCGATGCAATGTGTTTTCACCACAAATTAGCACAATTTCAATTTTTTCTTGTAAAGATAACATATTATTTTAATTTTCATACATTACATTGAACTAACGGGCATTAATTTATTCAGTGACAGTGACGTTTTCTAAAACACATTATGTAGTTTCATATTTTTTCACAGCCTACCCAGTTTTTTTAAATTAGTGTTGTTAGCGGAGTAGGTAAATGTAAATACTATGAGTTTTTTTCTTTTATTGAATGGGCTTCAAGAATCACGAAATGATGTTTTCTAATGTTCCGTTTTGTTCTAATTCATATTGTGAGGCCATTTGCTCATTAAAAAACTCAAGTACTGTATAGTTTTGAAAGCCCCGTTGAAACTAGATGAATTTTGCATCAAGTTTGACAACTTTTATTTTTCAAAATTTGTTTTTAACATCAAAAAGGCTCTTAAAATATTATTATATTACAAAATTAGAAATTCGGTGTCGAGTTTAGTTAAAATAAATGATTTAGTACAGGTGTGCTTAAATTTTGATAAGTAGAAAAAGCAGGAGTGCGGGAAAATAGTGAAAATATAAAATACTTATTATGGGTTTGAAACTTGGTGTGTGGGTATAAAATTACAAAAGAAAATGTTTTTATCCTTTGATATTTTTGGATATTTTGAAGAATAATGTCATTTTTCGATGTTTCTTTTCTTAAATGTCAATTTTGACAGGTTAAGGAAATCACGTGACCTATTTTGTAGACGCCATTTGACATCATTTCTTAAGCAAAATCTACTGCCAAAATCAAATTTCACATAAAACGATAAATAAAAAGTTTCCCATTTGATGCGGACTTTATCGGTGATACTGTTGTTGGAACTTTTCTATAGTTAATTCTATAGTAATAAATTATTTTACCATAATTTTGTTAGTTCTGATGACATTGAAAAACAATTGGACCTAAATTGTCAAATAAAGAAGCGCTCCACTAGGAGCGCTTCTTTACATGCTAAAAATACAGTGTCTTACTTAGACTCACAGTAGCGAAGGATATAAATAAAAATTATGTAATGTGTTCACAGTTCAATTTCAGAAAATGAATGGTATTGACATAGAAAATGGGATGATTTCAATCAAAAGGCTGGAACGGCTGTGAATACTTTGAATGCAAGAAAAGAAGGAGCAATCTCTACCTACACGTTGCATTGCTTTTGTCGATCGTGGGAAAGGTTCTCCCAACGTCTTTAAGACGTTAAATTCGGAATGGTTTAGAAGGAAATCCGGTCAACCGTAATTCAATGACGAATAATTTATTGAACATATGGAGCGAATAAAAGTAACATTCCAATATTATTTTTATTCTTTCTCTTCTTCTCAATGTATTTGTAATTTTACCGGCCATTGTTTTTGGATGAGAAATTTCAAAGGGTAGAATAAAAATTAAAACAAAAGTTACCTTTATCGATGTTATTATTGTCAATTAACTTTCTCAGAAAAACTTGTTACAATAGATGGTAAAACTGGAACATTTGGCGTAGAATAAATCCAGAACAAGCACGTTTCCCAATCAACAGAACTATAATAACCTTCTCAATCAAGGTGACATCTCCTGGCGATGAAGTAAGCTAATTCCTAATTCTAAAACTATTTATATCTCATATGATACACTTTCACTTTCCAACACACATCAATGATTTCTTGAAAGTTCTCGTTAATTTCAACAATTGATTAATAAAAAGGTAAACAATGGCTATTTGGAATGGGACTTTTGTCACTGTCCATAGTTCCATCATGTCACACTATTTCTAGACGTTCGAGAGCATCCAAAAATCTGGTGTCATGTACCGATCTCAACAACTTTGGACACTAGATTTTTCTGGTCTCCGAAATTGGATACGGCTGCGTGTTCTTTGAAACGAGTTTTAATGGCTCGCTTAGTCTTACCGATATATTTTTGTCACAATCCACATACGACATAGTGTTGAATCGTTATTATGGAACGTGATAAAAAATCAAATAACAGTCTAAACATTCAAGCGAAGTTAAGCAACGTTTCAGTACATTTACTGTTTTTTGAATAAAAGTTGAGAGATTTAATTTTCTTCTGTGAATACAAATAAAAATCGAATGGGCTCGTTGAGTTTTATTTGATTTTATGCTTCATTATAACAAGTATTTTGATAGTGCTTGTCACCCAATATAATACAATTGCGAAATTTCCAAATCGTCAGCACATACTGTTATCAAGATACTCTACTTCAAAACTCCGCTTTTGTCTCAAGCTAGTGTGACGTCACGATATATGTACGATTAGCGGTTCAGCGTCTGAACCATATTTGAACTGTTAAAATCGAAATATTACATGTTTCAGGTGGTCAGTCCAGAAATCTTTCATTGAAAACACAAGTAATTTCCCACAGGTGGACTTATTCAAAAGTGTTTTTTGAAATATTTGTTTTTCATTAAGAATTGAGGCTCAACTGTTGTGGTCATTTGGCTTATTCACATTGTATACACTTCTAAATTTTGAAATGTATATATAGTTAGTGGCATATCCAAACCCCGACTAGTTCTTCACATCTCGGTTTATGTTCTACCATTTCTCTTCTTCTGCAGAGCTCGCATCTTAGTACAATTATTCAGGTTTCATTTTTTTCCAGCGATGAGAAATAAAAGTGTTTTTTCCACTCAATGCATTGATTTTATTATTACTTTGAGATAATAAATTGATGGATGTAGCCGTTACTACGTGGTAGGAGATCATGATGAAAAGAGAAATGAACATTTCTATGATTTTTACCACTTTTATTTGCAACTGACGTTACTGCAGTTTCGTCCTATTCTCAAACTTGAACAATAAACTAACAATGATTCATTACATTCGCTAATATATACCATTCAGGTACTTGATTGAGTACCTGAATTTACAGTACACAATGCGCATGTGCCAATTTAAAAACCGAAGAGTAAATTAAATCTATTTGGTCATTTAACAGGTTGCACCCGCAATGTTGATGCTTGTGAATTTCCAAGGATTCTAAATAATTGAGTCTGCAACCCTTCCTGGCATTGTGCAGAATTTCCGGATCGCTTAAATTCGGAAACTTGTGGTTGCATGCCAAGAAATGATTTGAAAACGTCGAATTATTTTTTCCTAGTCTGAAGGACCTTTCATGTACAGCATACCGTTTTTGGAAATTTCGTCCGCATTGTCCCATATAAACACTATTACACTCCGGACACTTAAGCTTATAAACTCCAGATTTTTCCAACTTGTCGACCTTATCTTTGGCATTGAAAAGGAAATGAGATAACCTGGCATGCGGTCTGAATGCTACTTCCACATTGTTTTTTCTGAAGAAACCTGCGATCCTTTCTGTTCTTTTTCCAAAATATGTTAGCGTCACGCATTTCTTGATTTCTGGTTGTTTGACCTGAGGATATATTAATCTGCAAGTAAATTTCCGGCTTTGTTTCCTGACTAACTTCTGGATAGTATCTGCGTTGAAACCATTATTATGACCTATCTATGTAATTGTATCAATTTCCCTAGCTAGATTGTCTACAGACTTGCTATCGTCCAACCCGTGTTAGGAATCACACGTTGAAAGGTAAGACCTCGTTAGTCCTTAGCTAGCAAAAGTTTCGACTTTTGAGAGTTGTCGTTTGTAGGGGTTGACAGCTGGTTAACGAAGAAACAAATTTCAAACTGATTTTTTTAAAACCTACTGACTAGTATATGAGAATGCATGGTAAAGAAAGGATTTGGCTTTCTTCATCTGCATATTTATACAAAGATGAGTGGATCATGCAAAGAAGTGAATTTTAGACACAAACTGTAAAGAAGAAGCCGTCTACAAACAACTACTTTCATAAAAACATTGAATTACACGATTTCGTAATGAATGTTTGGGGTACAAGCTAAATAGGAAGGTTACTTTTCATCAGTGTTATCTAAAAGTAGTTGTTTCGAAAGTATTTTTTCTTTCCTGTAATTCAATGTTTATATGCAAGTAGTTGTTTCGAGAGAGTTTTTTCTTTCAGTTTGTATCTGCAAGAAAGATCCATGCATGATCTTTATATCTTTATGAAAATTTTATTTTGAAATTATTTGCTTTCTTCCTTTCTTTGCAAGTTTCCCACATGAATAGACAAGTAGAAATCCAAAACCTTTTTTTCAATTTAAATGAAAATGTATGCTCATTGGACGGAAATCAAAATTTTAAAACGTGTCATGACAATTTTGATCTTTTTCAGTGTCTATTTCTCATTAGAAGGAGGTATGTTACATACATATTTGGAGCGATATTTGGAGCAATCATTAAATAAAAAAAATAAAAGGCTAGTTTGTTCGAACACACATATCGCTCCCGGATGTCACGCAGGTAGCCGTTGCCTCGTGAATACCAGGTCTTCTGACCGAAACCACACATGAGCGGTTAGGTCTTGCGAATGTGTTGTTTTCTGCAACCAAATACTTTGCGGCTGAAGCCCAATAAGATAGAAACACTTGACTGAAACTTGCAATTTTGGAATGTTATGTGCGTGATCCTTCTTGATTTACATCGAGTACACTCATGAACTTCTCTTTTATGTATTTGCAAGATATACAGCGATAAATGATAGTTATCCGTATACTGGGCACTGGGCGTACATATTATAAACATATATATTATAAACATATATATATATATATATATATATATATATATATATATATATATATATATATATATATATATATATATATGTATGTATATAGGTGGTTCAAGTACTTTTCTGGTTTTTCACATTTTGTCTTCAATCGAGGACCGCCTGTCCGGTACCGACGATGCCCAATAGGCTGAAACAGCTGTCTACCGGTGGCTCTTAAATTGAAATCAATATGGGAATGATCAGAAAGTATTTATCTATTTATCTTTATATATATATATATATATATATATATATATATATATATATATATATATATATATATATATACGTATATATATATATATATAGTGTGTCTCACCAAAATGATATACACTGCATGCCATTAGCGATGGAACAACCCATTTTTACGATAAAACATACTAGGGACCAAAACAGGCTCAAAATTCCTTCAGATTTGCAATCAGGCAGTTTATGAAAAATTATCGATGACGGTATCTAATATAACTGAGGAAGACCATTCGTAAAACTAATTATGGATGCTGAACATCCAAATTTTATCCCAACCAGAAGAGAGAGCTCTCTGATTGATGAGCAAATATCGCAAAAAATGGAAAAAATCTATTTTCAAAGGTTCACATCTTGAAAACTGTACATTTTTGAGCTTTGACTGTGGACACTTTCTATCAGCATATCAAGAACTACATATCAAAATTTCGGCAAAATTCACTGCAAGCCATTTCTCATAAGAATTTTGGAGGGTCCTTTATTAAAACATTGAGGAAACAGTTTGTCAACCGAAATAAAATTAATCTTCATACTCATTGCAACACCGAAACAACCGTTAATTTTTAAAGAAAAAATCGCCCTCGGTAAACAGGTAGAATTTAGATTATTTTACCTACTTGCTGAATTGTTGTGTGAAATGAAGAGATTGAATTACATCAGTTTCACTAAATAAAAATCATGTGGTGCCCTGAGATTACCATGGAAACAATAGTGTTGAAAGATCTTGTTGTATTAACCCTCAGACCAGTTTTCATTGCATTTGTTCTTTCTAGTATTGTTGTTCCTTGTATCACTGTTGTTCGTGTTGTTCCTTGTGTTTCTGTCATGTTTTTGTTCCCATTATGTACATTGTTTGTTTGTGTTGGGTATCGTTCCTGTATATCAGTTGTTTTCTGTTCGTGAGTTCGTGTTCATATTTTGATATTTCTGAAGTTCCTATTTCAACATGGCACGTCTGTCACTTCAAGAAAAAATTGATATTGTTGGTGAAGGCGTGAGGTCCGCTAGGGGTAGATGTACACCCTGGAACTATTCATAAAATATAAAATATTTTCGTGAGCACCGACCAAGTAACAAAGGACAGAAAAATTATAAAACGACATATTGAAGATTATACTACATTGGCGGCTCATCAAGCTGCTCCTAGAATTAGTTTGAGAAACTTATCGCTTCAACTCAATATGAGCTGCAGTAAAATATGGCGGTGTTTAAAGAGGCATAACATGCATGCGTTCAAACCCAAATTTCTACATATTTTGCACGAACGAGATGAAAGCCGCCAGATGGAGTATTGTTTATGGATGCAGGGAAATTATCTCAATGACAGAAATTTTTTTATGTTCACAATAGTGACATAACAAGGGTTTGGTTGAATAGGAACTTACCTGTGAAATGGATAGGACCAAATAGCGCTCTCGTAATATGGCCACCACGAACCCCAGATCCAACTCCACTGAATTTTTATTTATGAGGAACGTTGAAAAATAAATTTTATAAGGGTAGGCCAACAAACAGGGAAGATTTCCGTGAAAGAATTATACGGGCGTGTAGAGAAATCACACCTAGAGAACTGAGAAGAGTTGGAGAAAATAATAGAAGCCGCATAGAAAAATGTGTTCGCTTGGAGGGAAGTTTGATAGAAGGCACAAAAATATAAAATTGTCAACAATTAAATCAATTAAATTGATTGTTTTATTTTTCAATTAAAAACGTGATTTTGAAAGTACTAATTTGAAGGAGTTTTGAACTACATAAAATTTTTCGCCACACAAACACTTGGTTTTTTTAAAATATTGGGAAGATGAGAATCTAAATTAACATTAACCATCCTAAAACCTCACTGTTATCATGTTTCCATTCCACTTACAAATCAGGTTTTCTGACCCAAAATAAAAAATAAATTATTTATGTGGAAACAAAAGTCAAGTTTTTCTCAAACGAATGATTTTTCATCTAAAAATTCTGATTTTCTAGGACAAGTTCATGTTTTCATGTCAAAACCAAAAAGAATCTACCATAAGTGTTTCCATAAGAATTAACTGACAAATTCAAATTTTTCAGGATTGGAATTTTTTCAGGCAAAAAGTGTATTCGTAGTAAGTTGGTAGTCCTGATCACGAATCGAAATGAATTTTGAGCCTACTTTGCCCCCTAGTATGTTTTACCGTAAAAATGGGTTGTTCCATAACGAGTGGCGAGCAGTGTATATCACTTTGGCTAACCCCATTTATGTGCATTTTGAGTATTTCTACAGTCCTGAGAGATTCATCATTCTTTTTCATCTTTCAGATACGTGGGTGTTCATCCCGATAAGTTGCTGCATAAAATTTAATTATACACATCTCAAAGTTTCGGAGGCTAAAATCTGCCTCCGTCTTCAGAAATGGAAAATCCAGGGTATTCGCAGTTTTTTCTTCGCTGGTTCCCTTCTTTTCTAAACAGATGTCAAAGGATTTCTGAAATGTGAAGTATTTTAATATTGTATTTCATCAGTTCGGGCTTCCATTGTCTAATATAATATAAATAGATTTGAAATCCTTAAAGAAATAAAAAGATTAACCGAAAATAACAATTAAGAAATAACATACAAGCAATAACCAAAAATGTTTTTCCGACCGGTATAATATCGGCCATCCAAATTCCAATAGTAAACCACATGTGGGAACGGGATCTGGCACACACGCCGACCGGTGATCGTCGGCGGTAAAATATCGGTGAGCAGCCGTCCATTGCCACTGTATCGCCGGCTATACCGGGAAGTAGTGGCGTACGTGACTAAATACACTCTTGCATACTCACCGAATTTTTACCGACCATTCCAGTTTCAACTGCTCGGTGAAATTGTAGTTAGGTACTAGGTATTAACTTAGTTTTGGTAGTGCGTGCTAATTACGATTTCAATGGGTGATTTAATTGATAATGATGTCCTCGTTTCGTTAGTGGAGGAAAGACCTGTTTTATGGGATAAGACTATATACACATTTAAAGATAGAAATCTTACCAGGGATGCATGGAGAGAAGTTTGCTGCGCTCTGAATTACAATTTTGAGGTTATGGAGGATATGGATAAAAATGCATTTGGTAAGTAGTTTCCTGTATGTCATGTTTTATTCGTCCTAATCTCTTGTTTACAGTCTACGGCTTATTAAACAAATCAAATATTAACATATATATATAGAATATTAAACAACAAGCTGAAAATGTAGGTACCCAACAAATAGAAACTTATCACACCTTTTCATTACTCATATCTTACTCATTTGCCAGGGAACTGCCTCGATATATATTACAAATCGAACATTGTTAGCTTGTAGACCACCCTGTACTGTTGGATCTCTTGGCAAATCTTCCAAGCCACTTATTGTTGTATCTTCTGCCAAATAACCGTCTCGGTCACGAACAAAATTGTGCAGAACAATGCACACTTTTACAGTGTCAACTGCAAAATCCGGTTCAGTGTTTATAGGCCTGTGGAAGATGCGCCATTTGTTGGTCAATATCCCAAATGCACACTCGACATAGCGCCGAGCCCTGCATAAACGATAGTTCACGTGGTCATCTTGTTTTCGGGCGAGTTGGATTCGAAATCTCTGACTCTTTCATCATGATTTGTTTATATATACAGGGTGTCCCTGGACTTCCTCTTTTCCTCTCGGGAATGTATAGATGGGGTCAAAATATCACCAGTACTTCATATAACTTTTTTTCCTAAAAGTCTTCGTAACCAAGTTACGGGCCCTCGAAGTTACAAAATGAAAAATGTTTTTCTTTGATAACTTTTCAAGTGAATATTCAAAATCATCCAAATTTTGGTAATTGACTAAACAAATGAATTCCGTCGATGAGCTTTCATGCAGGAGTCAGTTGTTTTGCTACAAAGTCAGGAACGGACTACCCCCGATGGTCCACACCCCAAAACTTTGAAATGACAGATATTTTTCAATATTTTTCAACAAAATAAGGTTACTTGGACAATTTTATGAATAAAAGTACTCGTGTGGAAAGTCGATCGGAGCAACGAGTCTTGATAAAAATGTAGTTCTACTCGACGACATCAAACCCGCTCGTCCACCATTATTTGAAATGAATAATTATCAAAGCAGAAATAATAATGATAACGTTAATTCAACAACATTTATAACAGGAATAATACAAAGTATGCTAAAATGAAGTCGTAAACAAAAAGTACAGTACCTATATGGAAGTTTAAGTCACAATTGTGATAGCAGATATTTTTTCAAAAGAAATATCAAGTTCTGTAGATTCGTGGTGTTTTTAAACTAACAAGCTACTCTACTATGAAACATCGAATTCATTCCATATTTTGTATGTACATAATACGTGTGGAATAATCACGTTTCGTGTTGATCAGTTATCTGAATCTCATGAAACTCAACATTCGAATGTTTCAAATTCTTCTTCACAGCTAAACTGTTGAGGAGTTTCACTGATAATTATAATTTTATGGGAGAAATTCTTTAACACGAATCTAAATTTAGCTGAAAAAACGCACATCGGAAAAAATATTTACTATACTAATAAAAAGCAAACGAATGAACTACAAAAACGGCTGCACATGATCAGGTGAAAAATATCCAGGGAATAATTATGTTCCATTTCTTTCACAGATGTTGACAAAAAAACCTTTTAGAAAGTTTTGATAAAAAATGAGAAACTGGAATGCGATTTTGTTTTGTTGAGTGGTGCGTTGTCATATGACTATCATTGTATTGTCAATATTCTATAGGATATTTTGAATTTATTTGATATGGCCGAACAGTTTACATTCAATGAATATGCAGATATGCATGTATTTTATGGACGAGCATTTTGTAATGCTGCAGAAGCTCGTCGTCTGTATTCCGAGCATTTTCCCAATCGAACGGTACCGTCAAGAGAAACATTCGAGCGTGTCGATCGCAGCTTGAGGGAGAAAGGTATGTAATAATTGATAATTAATTTGAGCACGTTGTTTTATTTCGATATTATTGTAGGTACAGTTTTGCCAAAACGAGGTGGTGAGGGCGCTCCTAGGACTGTACGTACCGTTGTATTGGAGGAAAATATTTTGGAAGCCGTCGCTGATGATCCTTCAATGAGCATCAGAAATCTATCAGAACAGTTCCATACATCCAAGTCCACTATTCATAGAATAATTAGGGAACAACTGCTCCACCCATTTCACATCCAGAAGGTACATGTCATGACACCTCAAGATTTTCCAGCACGACTGGAATATGCCAATTGGTTCATGGATAGGCAAAGAGAGGATATGACTTTTATTAATCGAGTTTTATTCACTGATGAAGCAGGTTTCAGTAGAGATGGAGTTATCAACTCTTGTTAACGTTATCATTATTATTTCTGCTTTGATAATTATTCATTTCAAATAATGGTGGAGAGCGGGTTTGATGTCGTCGAGTGAAACTACATTTTTATCAAGACTCGTTGCTCCGATCGACTTTCCACACGAGTACTTTTATTCATAAAATTGTCCAAGTAACCTTAATTTGTTGAAAAATATCTGTCATTTCAAAGTTTTGGGGTGTGGACCATCGGGGGTAGTCCTTTCCTGACTTTGTAGCAAAACAACTGACTCCTGCATGAAAGCTCATCGAAGGAATTCATTTGTTTAGTCAATTACCAAAATTTGGATGATTTTGAATATTCACTTGAAAAGTTATCAAAGAAAAACGTTTTTCATTTTGTAACTTCGAGGGCCCGTTACTTGGTAACGAAGGATTTTAGGAAAAAAAGTTATATGAAGTACTGGTGATATTTTGACCCCATCTATACATTCCCGAGAGGAAAAGAGGAAGTCCAGGGACACCCTGTATAGATCTGTATGTTGAATATGCGGCGCGGCCGAGATTTTTCTTGCCGCCTGTGGTATCCCTCTTGGCGGGATAGTTTCCTGGTGAATAGTATTTATTCATGTGGCCTCGAGATTGTTGTGATCTCACCCCGTGGCAGGGCCTTTGAGGCGTTCAATTTGTCTTGGTTGTGGGTGCGTTAACCGTCAGCATGGTTTGCAGGACGGGAAAGTTCTTCAGCAGGGTCTGTAGTTGGTCGAAGGCCGTGCATAGGCCGTCGACCGAGCTAGGGTCACTGCTATTTGTGGATTTTACGGCCCTCGCATATGAGACTCCGTTTCTGTCGTGTTTGTATTTGTTCCTGTCGGCCTTTTTGTTTGGGCTGGTAGGTCTCTGGCTTTGGTATTGGCCTTTTTCTCTTTGGGATGTTCCGGGCACCCTTGATAGTCGGCTGGGTGTTCCCCTTTACAATAGCATTTCGCCGGGGCTTGCTTCGGCTTTTTACACTCGGCCGTTAGGTGGCGGCCGGCGCATCTTAAACACGCAGGGACTGCTTTGCAGTTTTTCTGCGGTGTCCAAACTTTTGACAGCGGTAGCACTGCCCCACTGCTGTTCGTGGTCTTTGTGGCTCACTCTTCACTCTCACATTTAAGATTTCCCTGACTTCGTATATATGGCTCTGTTTCTTGGTGACGAGGACCAATATGAGCGGGAGTGGCTTTTTGTTTTGTTTCTTCAGTCTGGCTACCGATATAACATCGAAGCCCTTGGCTTTCATGTCGTCTTTGATTTTTTCGGTTTCGAGGAATTCAGGCACACCTCGGAATACTACTCTTAGTGGTTTTACTTCTTGCATTGTGTATGTATGATGCGGGATTTTTTCTTGGTCTAGTAATCGAACCATTTTTCTGAAGTCGTTTGCTTGCGGGTTGGACTTTGACACCATCATTTGTGTTTACCGCCATCGTAAAGTTTACATTTTCTCGTGCAGCAGTTTCATTGAATTCTGCCCACTTATCTTTTTGTCTGATAGTGATAGGTGGTGGTTTGATTGTTTTTGGGCCGGTTGCCTGTGTTGTTTTAGGCATCGTGACCTCCTCCTCGTGTATTTCAGTTTCCATATCTTCGGATGTATGGTTTTCTTCGGGTTTTTGAGGTTTTGGGACCTCGTTGGCTTGGATGTTTTTATTTTCAGGGTTATTGGCTCTGAGTTTCTTGGGTTTTCTAGGCGGCATTTCCGTCTTTTCTGTTTTTGACACCTCGCTTCATGCCTGTGTTTTGGTCTTGCTGTTTATTTTAGGTTGTTGTGGCTTTTTGGGAGACTGTCTCCGCCGGCGTTTTTTATTGATAATCGCCTCTTCTTCAAGGCTGTTTTTCGAGGAATAGCATGACATATCATGAATTTGGTCATCCGTCATTTTATCGTATCCGCAGGATCTTTTCTTTTCTAGTTCCTGTCTTCTTTTTCGCATTAGTATGTGCGTCGAAACGAGTTTCTGGGGTGTAGATCTAGTAGTTTGGATATCATGGCTAATACTATATCTATCTCTTCATTGCTCGCATTGAGTACAAACGTATCAATAATTGCGTCCATCTTAACATGTAATCGCTTCGAATGCTCGAGAACAACTCTATTGATGATCGATAAACGATAGTTAAATATTCTCTTTTCAAGCGTTAGGTATGTTCCACCGTAGGGCCTCATTAAATGTGTGTGAAGACCAAATGCTTCATCTCCAACAAAATAGTAAGGAACTTTAGGAGATTCTGTCTCCGGCAGGTATTTTTCTTAAGGTAATTAATTGCAATGAGTTTGTCAGTATTGATTGCCAAAGAGTAAATTGCCTGAAAATGGAGTTATCACAATCTTTGCCAAAGCTTCCAACATTAACATACTCAAAACGATATTTTGAATCAGCTACTGCCATTAATACTACAGAGTAATAGTCTTTGTAGTTAAAAAACATGGAACCACTTCTTATCGGGCAATTTATACGAACGTGCTTGCCATCAACATCACCTATGCAATGTGGAAAATTGGCATTTTTTTCAAAATCAGAAGCAATGGTTTCAAGATAATATTCAGAGAGTTCACGTACACACTCATTTTTCATTACTAACCAGATGGCTTGGCATACTTCTTTTATTATTTTCCTTGGAGTATAAATTCCAACTGTGAAGGAGTAATTCAGGTCAGTAAATGTGCACCCATTAGCAAGATATCTGGAAAAAATGGTTTAGTATCAGTATCATGCTTTATAAAAAGGTTTACAATTTAACGCTAATTAGAACACTAATTGAAAATTTTATTTTTTAGTAAAACACTAATTAGAAATAATTGTTTCAGGAAAAGAAGTAACAAAGAGATGGGGCAATCTTCGGGATGCGTTCTCAAAATCGAAGAGGAAGATACAAGAGCGTAAGAAAAGTGGAGCTGGTGCCCGTAACATTAAGAAGTACGTCTACGCTGACCAAATGCAATTTTTAAATAAATTGTTCCAGACGAGGGAAATTGCAGAAAGTTTAGAAGGTAGAACGGACAACAATGAAGATGAAGATATTGATACTTTACCCGAAGCTCCACTACCCACCAAGGAGACTATCCGTGAGAACCCCAAACCGCGAGAACACAAAAGACGTCGCCAGCCTGATGAGGTTGAGCTAAAAAAGATAAAAGCATTAGAAGAACCACCACTTAGTCCTCATATTTCTTTCTTTCAAGGTCTTTTGCCACATTTGAACAATTTCGACCACAGTGAAATTCTTGAATTCCAAATGGGTGTTTTGAAAGTTATTTCTAAAATAAAAAACAAACGTAAAAATACTACTCAACCTCAACCCCTTCCACCGCAGACACCTTCCTGTGAAATTGTCGGTGATTGTTGAGTCGGTAATTGTTGAGTTGGTGGTTGTTGTGTTGTGATGCTGGGTGTTAATTTCTAATTGACTGATTATTTTCTATTGTATTTATTGTTTAATCTGTGAATGAAACTGGATAAGCGTTTTCTTTCAGATATAATGTATCAATGATACTTCTTTATAAAAATTTTCAGCTGTATTGCATATTGTTTTTGCCCTGTAAAGTTTTTCACAGCTATAGCTGCCTACGTGGTCATGTTAGATGTAGCCTAGGAATTCTAGGTCTTCTAACTGGAACCACAAATGTGCGGTTGGCTTGTGTTGTTGACTCCGTGCGTATGTGTTGTTTCCTGCTTTTCGGAAGTGTTTGTTTTCGCCAAAAATATACATTTCAAAACTCGTACGTACGCCACTGGCAGAGAAAATTAAGAAAATTGTACATCAGAAAATGCGCCTTGAGGCATGGAACATATGTACCAAATATGCCAAAGATGTCTACAAAATTATCTCAGTTATTATTAAAAAACTGATCATTTTTGAAAACTTTGCCACCCTGTATCTCAAAAGTTAAGGCTTTTAGGACATACGTCCATAGGAAGTTTTTTTCTTAAAATGGGTCTATGAATTATCTCCTTAAATATTAGCATGTGTTTAAGGAACACCCTGTATATATATATATATATATATATATATATATATATACAGGGTCCTGCAACAGTGGCGCGGTGTTCCATATCTCTATATAGGAAGCAGATAGGAATCTAATTTTCTATAATATTACCTTATTGCTCGAGCTCGACAAAATAAAAATATTGGCGGTCACACAGGGTGTTCGATTTTTTCTGGGCGGATCCCAACTGTGTCTTTTTAAATGGCAATCTATATTTTTTATCGCTTTTTCGATTTCTTCATAGAAAATAAAATAAACTTTATGTATATCTGCACTTCGAAAATATTGACGGTTTTCGAGATATCTAGCATGACAGGTTTTTTTTTCCAATATTCGTCACTCAGAATATTTGAAATTATAAAGTGGTGCCAAGTCCAGTTGAAAATTTTTTTTGGTCGAATATTCTACATTGGTAACTCTCTCAAACGATATATCTGAAATCGACCTGTGATATACAGGGTATGAAAAACCGCTTGCCAAATATTGTAAATGAAAATTTGCAAAATCTTCCTTAGATTAAATGGAACACCCTGTATATTATTGATCCATAAGAAGCGCCAACGAAACCTCTACAAATTTCATTAAGTATTTCCTATGGCTAAGTTCAATAGTTTTTCTTAAATGAGCATTTCTTTCGAAAAATGGTCATTTTTTCAAATCGAAATCCATTTGACGACTGATAAAAATATACGAAAGATATCTTGTTTCAATTTTGTACATTAGAAGGTGTCCAAACAAATATTTTTTAACGAAATAAATGTATGTACCTATCACTTTTTGCTAAATGGAAAATTATTTTTTCATTGGATGCAGAATTTCACTCATAAATCGTGCAATATCAAACCAAACAAGTTAAAAGAAAGAAACATTATAAATAACTATTTTTTTCATGTTATTATATTCATTCAGAGCTTGAGTTCTAGATATTCAAATTTGTCAACTTGCAAATTACAAAACTACAAAAGGGAGAGTTTAATTAAGGTTGATAATGAAACTTTTATAAAATATGTTCAACATGTCTTCCATTTTCTTGAATGCAGAGCTGAAGTCTATGTTTGAAAGACTGTTCTACCCTGCGCAAGACAGCTGGTGTAATGCTGCGAAAAGCATTCGTTATTCTAAGTCGCATATTTTCGGGAGAAGTTGGTGGCTCAACGTAAACCATATTTTTTATGTATCCCCATAAGAAAAAATCTAGTTTCGTCAAATCTGGTGATCTAGCGGGCCACCGTACAGGCCCATTCCGTCCTATCCATTTAGTGGGAAATACTTCATTTAGATGATCTCTCACTTCTGCCGAATAGTGAGCAGGTGCACCATTATGTTGTAACCACATTCTATTGCGGAGGTCAAGAGGAATATCATCTAACAAACCTGGTAAATCATTTCGTAAGAAATTGAGATACATTGCACCATTCATATGTCCCTCAAAAAAGTATGGACCAATTACATATTCTCCAATGATGCCTCCCCAGACATTTATCGACCACCTATGTTGATAATCCACCTGTCTCAATAAGTGAGGATTTTCTGTCGCATAATAATGGTAATTATGTCGATTTACAAATCCATTTTTATGGAATGTCGATTCATCCGACCGTAAAATATTATTGAAAAAATATTCGTTTCGACGAATTTTGTTCATGGCCCAATTGCAAAATCTCACTCTTTTCTCGAAATCAGCATACAGTAGTTCTTGATATAACTGAACGTGGTATGGATGCAAGCGATGTTTCTTCAATACTCGTTGCACTGATCTCTCACTTATATCCACTATTTCCCCAATTTGTCGTTGACTCCTACTAGGATCTTCTTCAACAGCAAGAAGAACTTGCAATTCATTATCTTCATTAGTAGCTGGCTTGATGCGCTCATGTTTGGAATAATTAATAGATCCAGTTTCAACGAATCGTCCCAAGACCTTTCGGAAAGATCTTTCATCTGGATGCCTTCTATCTGGATACCGTTGAGAATAAATTCTACTTGCCAATAAACAATTCCTGTCTGATTCACCTAATATGAAAATCATATCAATCAAATCACTTTTTGATAACAACATTCTGATGAAATTATACCGACAGTTCAACTTCACGATTGACTAAAAATTTCAATATTCATTTGCAGCCAAATATTTTGTTCTGTCATTTGCCAGACTACTTGATTTCCAATAAATATTTCATTCGCTGAAAGGTTGTTTTAGACCGAAAGAATATGGCACAAATTCCGAGATTTTTGAAATTTTGGTAACTATTCAAGAACGTCCATTTTGTGGTGTAATTCGCAACTTGTTTATCTAGCAACAGGTAGTTTTAGGAATGGGCGATATTTTAAGGGAAGGGTATTTTTTGTATATTCTTATCAGTCGTCAAATGGATTTCGCTTTGAAAAAATGACCATTTTTCGAAAGAAATGCTCATTTAAGAAAAACTATTGAACTTAGCCATAGGGAATACTTAATGAAATTTGTAGAGGTTCCGTTGGCGCTTCTTATGGATCAATAATATACAGGGTGTTCCATTTGATATAAGGAAGATTTTGCAAATTTTCATTTACAATATTTGGCAAGCGGTTTTTCATACCCTGTATATCACAGGTCGATTTCAGATATATCGTTTGAGAGAGTTACCAATGTAGAATATTCGACCAAAAAAAAATTTCAACTGGACTTGGCACCACTTTATAATTTCAAATATTCTGAGTGACGAATATTGGAAAAAAAAACCTGTCATGCTAGATATCTCGAAAACCATCAATATTTTCGAAGTGCAAATATACATAAAGTTTATTTTATTTTCTATGAAGAAACCGAAAAAGCGATAAAAAATGTAGGTTGCCATTTAAAAAGACACAGTTGGGATCCGCCCAGAAAAAATCGAACACCCTGTGTGACCGCCAATATTTTTATTTTGTCGAGCTCGAGCAATAAGGTAATATTATAGAAAATTAGATTCCTATCTGCTTCCTATATAGAGATATGGAACACCGCGCCACTGTTGCAGGACCCTGTATATATATATATATATATATATATATATATATATATATATATATATATATATATATATATATATATATATATATATATATATATATATATATATATATAATTCCTTCTGATCACCTGATATAAACACAATTTCTATCAGGTGAGAAGTTTAAACTGATTGTTGATTGTTGGTATGAAACAGGTTTTTTGAAGACTTTGCCTTGTTTACAATACTGCTAATGTGTTTGTTAATCTAAATAAAAATAATATTTATTTGATTTTATAGGATTCTGATTTCTTGAATGGTTTTTCACAGTAACTAGCAGATTCAAAATTAAATATATGAAAATAAAAGTTCAGGTGTTTGTCCGTTGAACAAGAACAAAAAAATTTGTTTATTTACGACATCACATTAGAAACCTCTGAAATTATCAGTGTTTCTCTATTATACTATGCATGTTATATACATATATAGCTTCCTCTTGTATCACTTTTTCTATTAAATAAACCCGCTTCAAAGTCCGTTGCGTACTTTTAAAGATCTAAGCATTCAGCGGCAGCGGGAAGCGACTTTGTTTTATACGATGTGGTGATTAATGGTTTTACCAAAAAAAGCTAAGAAATCATACAGATAGATACTTATCTGTTCAAAAATCTGTTTTTCCGTTAACCAGTTGGCACAGCCCTACGAACGACAACCCTCAGAAGTCAAAACTTGTGCGAGCTAAGGACAAACGAGGTCTTACGTTTTAACGTGTGATTCTTTACACGGGTTGGACAATATCAAGTGAAAATCGATCATTCAGTCTGAGGCTTGAACCACCGAGCAACACGGCGGCCGATTTGAATGAGTGAACAAAGCCCATATCGAACCGATCGGCTACCGACCGACATATAATACATAAATATATGAAAAGATAGGATGATTTGGAAATAGATATGATGTTAAATCTTCCTACAAAACCACAAATACACTGAGATATATACCCTTCTTCCAAAACCCAACAACGTATGAAGAAAAAAGTTGCATTTATGAGATACCTTGTTTTTACTGGAGTTCAGTTCCAACACCAAACCGTTCTTTTAAATACCTCGATACGTGTTTCAATAACCGAGGGATCATATTCAAGAGGAAGATTAAACTGTTCAATCTTATTTACTGGAGTTTAGTCCCAAAACCAAACCGTTATTTCTAACACCTCGACATGTGTTTCAATAACCAAGGGATCATCTTCAATAGGAAGATTAAACTCTTTAATCTTCCTAACTGGAGTTTAGTCCCAACACCAAACCTTTATTTCTAACACCTCGACACGTTATTACCAAGGGATCCGAACTCCAGTAATATTCATTACTACACCAAAGGTTCCAAACAGTGCATTTCCTTGTTCTGGTAGTAAAATTTATATTGGTGAAATTTCGAGACCATTAAAAGTACACAAGAATGTATATCGAGATTACATTAGAATTAAACTATCAACAGGATCAAATTGTCATAATATATTTTGAAATCAGACGGTCAACTTGGAGATGACTGGAATAAAACGAGAATGATTGCAAATGAACCCCACTCTCTGGAGAGAAGTGTATTCCGAGCAATTTCTTAGTTACTGCGTAACTCATCGGAGTGAATTAAAAAGTTTGCCCCTCTACAGCTGTATAAAGTTCTCCATTAGAATTTTTTTAAGATTGTGAAAATACTCTAAAAGATCGATAAAAAGTCTGAATTGGTATTAACTCAATCAATCGGAAAGTATTGTTACCACTTATTTTTTAGATTGGCTGAGGAGCAATTTAGTTATGAGAATAAAAGAGACAAATAATGAAGTCAATTCCAATGACAAATAACTGTCTTTTAATTATAGAGCCCAAAATATAAATAAGTAGTTCCCCTCGTATCAAATTATTCCAATTCCGCCTACATATAAGTTCAATTAAAATCGTTGTAACTAGGGCGAAGGTCTGGAACAATTTGACTCGAATAAAATAAAATTAAACGGTCTCGCAATTGTTCTTATTATTGCTGTAGTTAATTGTGTTTTGAGTATTTATTCACTGCTACTTTTAGAGTAGGGGGTGCGGGGGGTGCGGCCCGCCCCGGGCGGAAAAATTTTACAGTAAATAATAAAATATATTTTGTAAATATTTGAACAATTTCATATCTTAACTCAACAATACATTCACAGCGATGAAAAATAGCACGGAATTTTTTATTACTTTTTCTGTGAAGAATTCGTGAAATCTCCCTTCTTTGAATGATATTTTGTAGAGAATGGTAACACCGTCTATATACTGACTTGCGGGGATTTCCCATATTTTATTTTTTGTCTGTATTGTTTATGAGTTATAATCAGCGAGAATGACTTCTATTACATATTTATTGAGTTCAATATTGTTTATTACGTCCCTTCAAGAAAGTACGTGATGTTTTGACAATTCAAAGAAAGCTTTAATATGGATCTTCATTTCAGTTCAGTTCAGTTGTTGTGATTTTTGTGCAAATGAGTACGTGTAGTCATAAAATTATTGAATAACTTAGTGAACATTTTAATTTTCCCCTACGTGTACCTACATTCAACTGTGTGAGTATTAAATATTTTATTTATGGAATTGAATGTTAAAATGTCTGATATGTTATTCAAGCTTTAATTCATTAAAATCCGACCATGTTCGGGTTTTACACACTCGCATACCCAAGGTTCCGAACAAATATTTGAGCAATTTCAAAAAAAAAGTGTACTCTCGGTTTTTGCCTTGCCCCTCGACTTTGTTAATTTACTTCTTGGGCATTGAATTACTTAAAGCAAAATATAATTAATATAAGTGAAAATAAACTAGCTTAAATACATTTATAAATTATCGTTATGACGTTACTTAACTAAATATAACACTTACGAAGATGTTAAAATATTGAAAACCATCGAATTTACCTGTTCCCTTCCCAACTAGTGTCAGAAAAACTATGATTTCCAAAAAAAAATAGTGTATTGGGAATGGTTTATAAATACAATTGAAGTCGTAAAAATCGAGTTTATCAGTTAGAAGTATCAATATTATAATTTTATATTAAAAATAAATAGAAATTGAAATCGTGAATTAAAAATTAAATTTCAGCCAACCGGAACATTCCGTTTTGTGACCGCTCTTTTTTGCAAAAAATCTAATCGTAGAAAGAATTCGGCACGAAATGGGAGAACAACATATCGACTTCATCGGGAGACTGTACTTTGTTTTCAATGTGAAACTAGTGACCAGCGCGTACGTTTTGTTGAAGTGTCTAGGTTTCAAATTTTTTGCTCAAGTATGTGACCAATGTTTTTTATTAGAAATCTATTTTTTTTGGCTAACGTTATTGTTAATAATTGCAAAATTTGTATATTGAAAAGTTGAAAATGCTAAGTTCCAACGGTGGAACCACCGTTTGTAACTTATTTCACGATCACGAAAATATACTCTATTGCCCATTATACTGGGATCAAAATTTAAAAAAGTCGAATTTCAGATCAAGGTAATTTTTTTTGAAATTGCTCAATTACGGTTTTCAGATTTTTGCCTATAGATAGATATGATGTGAATATACCTAGTTTTTGAAAAGTTCGATATTTTCTTTTTTAATTCTAACTTTCATAATTACAATTTTTTTATTTTAACATCAAAAATGGAAAGAGTAAAAGAAAGTGGGGCATCTTACCGTAATAAGAGAAGAGCTAAGTTAGAAAATATTAGACTAAATGAAGGGGCTTTACTTAAATATGGGAAAAGTGTTGTTCCTGAGACGTCAGATTAAATCTGAAGATTAGACTTAAATTCATCACAGTCAACTGGACCTTCAAACCTGGAAACGAAAATAAATTAATTAATGCAGACTCACTTGAATTATTGAAGTTTATTGTAAAATATAAGCTGGAAGATACTCTGCCCAATATTTTAATCATGCTGCGAATATTTTTTACAGTTGTCATAAACAATGCCAGCTGCGAGAGAAGTGTTTCAAAATTGAAATTAATTAAAAATTATTTTAGGTCAACAATGAGTACTCCAAGACTAACAAATTTGGCTATCTTGTCTATTGAACAAGATGTGTGTGATGCTATAGACAATGATGGTGCAATAAAAGACTTTGCTCTT
Organism: Leptinotarsa decemlineata; assembly: GCF_025532065.1. Lineage (NCBI taxonomy): Eukaryota > Metazoa > Arthropoda > Insecta > Coleoptera > Chrysomelidae > Leptinotarsa > Leptinotarsa decemlineata. The sequence goes on from NW_027412574.1 coordinate 3,002,825, forward strand.
AAAAAAAGTAGACGTTCAAATTTTTAATTAAAGCCGGAGGTTTTGTTTTTAACTCTATCAAGTACCTAGATATATTATTCTTCATAAAGATATAAATATTACTTAATAGTATCATCCTTATTCTAATTAAAAACTGATTTTCGTTTAATATTCAATTCGCTAATTATTTAATCATGTCGAATAAATGATACCCATGTACTTGTTAAATCAATAATTGAAGTAAGAATTTTTGTATTAATAAACGTGATTGTAAGACAAATAAACTTTTTTATTTGAAATCTAACTTATATAATGCAATCAGATGATGACTATTCTTGCCGAAAAGTTCTCTAGAATTATATTATATGTATAGTACACATTAAATTGAAATACCTAATTAAGAGGATGGCAAAATTGTCTTTCGCCCCGGGCAGCCGATACCCACGTTACGCCACTGTTTGTTTGTTCATCTACATGGAGGTTGACCGACTTTCTGAGATTTACTTGATTTTACGATAAGTAAAATCCATTTGTTTGTTGCATTTTTACGTATTGTAGGCATTTTAAAAAGTTTCATATCTTCTAAACGAGTGAACCGATTTCCAAAAGTGAAGTTGCAATGATTAATAATTTGAGGTACCATTCAATTTTCAAAAAAATGGCCAATGACAATTACTCTCAGAGGATTGAGCAATTTGGAAAGTTTTTTTTTGCTCAAAACTCTGTCTCTTTACTAACACACTTGCTATATTTTTTATTTTTGAGAGAAGTTTTTTCAGTTACGCATTGCGGTACGTTTTCGATGTTGCCAACTCTGAAAATGTTATCAATTGTTTCACTATTTAATTATAAAACATCATTCTTATACGACAAAAAAATATCCAGCGAAGTTTGTGTAGAACATTAAAAAATACTTAAAATGATATAATAAACTGGTGATAATTGATAGATTAGGCAAGTCCTAAAAACACCAAGTGAATATTTTGAAGAGACACAGTAATGTTGAACTCGACGCAAACATAGCTTCGACAATTGTTTCCAAAGTCCTTGTCTCATAGAACAGCGGATTTTGTATAGTTCAATCAAGAAATAGGAGAGAGTCTGTGAATCGTTACACAAGGAATTATTTTTTTTGTTGCGTGGAATTTCTTAACAGATGTTTACTAACTCGAGATCGCCTTTTTTCCAACAGCTCTAGTTTTTGAGATGTAGCTAATGACCATATTTGTATTATAATTCTGAAATAGTGGGCACTAAATTCTCAGAAATGATTGACGTTTTAGCCTCAATCTGTCTCTTGCAGTGGCGTACGGAAATTATACCAAAAAAATGAAAAAAGATAATAAATTATATAGAATCACAACCTTGACAGCAGTGTTTTCGTTTTAATGCAGTACTATTTCTGAAAATTCAGTGCCAACTTTTATAGAATTGTACTATAGTTACACATAACTCAAATAAAACCTAGTGATTCTTTTACAAATGCAGTTTTTGTTACAATATCTACATAGGGAAATATCTGTGAAAACGATCTCAACTATTTCTGTATCATCTTTGGTGAATATACACTTTGTAGTTTGTAGAAAATACCCTATTTCCAGTATCAAACACCAATGATCTGGCGGGATTCATCAAAACATAAAAAAAATGTATCTTTGAGTGGTTGATATAAACAGGGTCAATAAGAGAAACCGGTCTAACTGTTTTATCCTAACGTGTAACCTATTACTGGACCAATCCTGTACTTAGACGATGCATCAGTGCCACAAACATCTCCATCAACACAAATTGATCACAACTTAGATGAAAAAATCTCTTTTTGAAGTGATGAAAGTAGAACAACTGATTTTAATCCACAAATTTCACAAGTGCCCTTCAACCAGGAAGAGTTCAATGCATTGATCGGGAACCTTGGCCTTTCTAAGAAAGCTCCGGAGATTCTAGCTTCTCGATTTGAACATTAAAATCTTCAACTCAAGAAACACGAATTTTGTATTATGGGCACAGGAAGGGGATTTACTTACAATCTTTTCTTAGGATGATGACTTCGTTTATTGTTCAGATATTTCGGGTTTAATAAAAGCAATGGAAATGGACAAATATGATCCGAAGGAATGGCGCTTATTTATTACTCTAAACGTAGCCTAAAATGTGTGTGTGTGAATTTTCTGCTCAGACAACAAGGAGGCTTTAAAAAATATCCTTGTTCATTAGTCTATGGGATAGGAGAGCTAAGTCTCAGCACTGGGTTCGAAAAGACTGGTTTTTCATGCAAGTTATGGTTTCGGGAAAACTGAATGTGATAAATGAACCACTGATACCTAGGGATCGCATAATACATATCGAACATGGGCGCACAAAACAATTTGTCAAAGCTCTGAATACAGATGGTGATTGTTTTGAATACATTTCTAAAAAGTTTCATTATATGAGTACAGAGAAACTGAAAGCCGGAATTTTCGATGGTCCACAAATGATAAGGATGATGAAGGACGAAAACTCAGATAGTTATATGACTGTTATTGAAATAAACGCCTGGAAAAAATTCGTATGGATGGCACAAAATTTTCTGGGAAACAAAAAGATTGAAAGCAATGCTGAGCACGTTGAAAATATATTGTCGCACTTCCAACAGCTTTGTTGTAATATAGGTATCAAGGTACACTTCCTACACAGTTATTTGAACCATTTCCCTGAAAATCTTGATGATCTGAGTGAAGAACAAGCGGAACAGTTCTATAGAGAGGAGTGGTACCAAGGTCACTGCCATGCCGACATGATGGCAGACTACTGATGGAGCATTAAAAATAGCTTTGTGAACCAAGTCAAGCAAGAAAATCCTATACAATATTTTTTTGATGAATAGTGCTTGTTTTTCTAATGATTTTCAATAATTAAAATAGGCTTTTCTGAATATCACGTTTTTCGTATATCTCAAAACCTGAAGCTGGTACTAAAAATCTGACTTCGGATCAGCATCCCGAAAATGTATAATTTAATATAAGATTATATTATTTCATGCAACGGAAACTCTGTTCCCTTGTTATCATTGGGGTTGGACAAAACACAAGCACTACAGGATAATCCTTAAGGCGCTCTCAGAGCGGTGCCTGTGTGCTGGAGATTAAATCCATTCGAAAAAACGTCCTCAGGACGTTTATTCCACATAAACGAAGTTCTCCGAATGGAAGAGTTCTTAAACAGTGAAGTTCAAGGTGTACTGAGTTGAACATCAAACGATGAGCAGCCACAGTCCGTCGCGTATTTCTGATATGTACCGCTCTTGATGAAATCAAATGTGCCAAGTCAGTTGAACACCTCCCGTGAAAGTATCTATAGAAGAGTGTCAAATCTCCAACCTTTCTTCGATGTTCCAGGCTATCAAGATTACACGTGATGTTCGCGCCTCCAATCAGTTGCATGGCTCTTTTCTGGATGGAATCCAGCAACTACAGGGTATGTTTGAGGGCTGAGCTCCGTACATGAGAAAAATACTCCATACTGATCTGAGCTTTATGAAGCATCTAAAGTTGCTAAGGTGTGTACAGTTTTCTGGTTCGGAACAGTGTTCCAAGCTTTTGAGAAGCAGCCTCTGCACGATTGTGCCAAGACATATTGGAGAAAACCGATGCCTGGGTTTTTGTGGCATTAATTGAACATGGTTACTTTTACTCCAATTCGAAATCACTTCTAGATCCCAATCAGGGTATGCAACCTCCTGCTGCCGGTGAATTGACAAGTGTGATGTCGTTAGTAGAGAAATATTGTGGATTCTTGGTTTTTTCCAATATACAATAGTAAAAGGGTTGGAGACAATATGGATTCCTGGGGAACACCGGCGTTGATGGTGAAAGTATTCGAGAGATATCCATTGATGGCTATTTGCAAGCAACGCTCTTTCAGGAAGCTGAAGAGCAATACACAAAAATGATCCGATAAGCCATAGCATGGAAGATAGAAGGCCGCCTGTTGATCTTTGTTTCCGAAAGCCATTTTGATGATCGCTCAAGATGTTGAAGCCTTCCAAATATTTGGGGTTATGGTGGTTTACGACTTTCTCTGTTGCATCGTTTTCCTAATGATATAAATGAGATGACAACTTTCATATTAGTTTCGATTGAACCATCAGCGTTGAAAACGACTTCATTTGATATCAAACTGCTCGATGATACTTTATTTAAAGTTTGAGTTCCCAAAAATGATTGCATTGATGAATCTATTGCATAATGTTCATTATGCATTAGTGTAATTTTTGAAGGAAACATTTTAGTTTTCAATAATTATCAAAATTTCATCTGTCAAATTGCTTCATTTTTAAATAAATACATATGTTATATGTTTGTAATCAGAATTTCAACGTATTGATGAATTGAATACATTCTAAATAATTTGTATTGAAAATTGAAAGTTCAATTGACTGTTATTTACTGTCTAATGAATCTTTGGATAATTCGGGAGTTTCTCAACTTTGTTTATTTGAACATATATGAAGCAACACACAAGCCTTGATTCAGAGTAGATATGAAAAAAATGCGGAAAAATCAATACTTTTCCCAACTGTTTTGACTTTACCTGTAAATTAGGTGTTATTGGAAATATCCAGTCTCGAAGAACTAAAATAAAAATCCAAAATTTTTTGTCTGTCAAACTCTTATCTATTTTTTCAACAACGTCACAGCTAACTTATACATATTATCAAAAATTTACAAAACATCAAATATAATTATACAGAATGTAACAATTTTAAACTATATAAACGAAATAAACTCCAACACCAACTCATTTTTGAGTAAATCATCATAGTGAACTTCTTCAATTTCTTCAAAAAAGGTCTCAGTTCCAATTTATGATCTGCAAGAAATGAAATTAATATATAGGAACCTACTTGAGTTTTATTCAGTCAATAAACAAAAAAAGTGGTGTTTTCTAAATAATTGTTTCGATACCGAGTTGTCCATATATGCCATTTAAAAATAGGTATAAATAAAATACCGATATACCAATCAACGAATATAATCAAATATTTTTTCTATGACTATTGGAATGGTCAATTATTTGACCATTACTTATCGGATAAGAAAGCAATGATCTCATAACTCACACCTTTGAATCAATCATAGTTTATTAGATTCATAATTGCGCGGCTAATTACAAATGAGCAAATTCTTAACTGTACAGTTATGTTTCGATTGTTTTATATCACAAATCAGCCATGAGAATTTATTTGTTTCAAAATACGTTCCTAAACATCAAACGGTCAAACGTATTCGCTGAACTTCGTTTTAAAATATATAGTTAGTTCAAATTTCACTGACGGATTGCATTTTTTATTTTTCCAAGTATCCAATTTCCAAACTATCAGAAATAAAATAAAAATATAGAATTTTTCAGGTTTTTTCGTTATGAAATTAAATGAATTCATATATGAATCTTATTTTGACATAATCCTGGTTGGTCATAGAAAAAAAAAATTATATAGTACACACAGGTAATGGTCACATTTTTTCTAGCTGAATAACTAATATACATATTTATCAAAAATAGGAAGTGAAGCAATAGAGACTAAATCTCTCAAATGAAAATAAACTGATAATATGAAATATCCCTTCATGAATCACTTCATTCAAACAGCTGTTAGTTTATTGTCTTAATCAAAAGTAATTACTAGTAAATAATAACTTTTTTATTAGAAATATCAAAGTTGAAATTTATCTGCGATTGATTCGAAAGTAAATAAATAGAAATTGGCACATAGAAAAATGTATAAATGAATCTTGTTTGCGGATACACACGAGTTATTTCTGGCCTTCATGGATTTTTGCAAAACCTAAAATCAAAAATTTACCACAAATTAATCAAATATGGAGTATTCAAAAAATACATTTTATTGTGAGATTTTCGCTGGAAAGTTTACAAAACCGCGCTACGTGTTTCGCTATGCAATGGCAGTTTCGGAAGTTTAAAGTTTGAAAAACAAGTAATATATTTTCGATTTGATCGTAGAAAAATTACGGTATGCTACTCGTGAAGATAGCAAAGTCAAATATTTGGGAGTATGCTGATTTTGAGAGTATTTGTTTTCATCTGAAAATTCTAAATTCAGATTGAGACTGAAACCCAGTTATATAAAGTGGGATTTGTATTCCATTAATATTCTATTGATTTAACAGATTTATTGAGTTTTGTAGTTAACGATTTAAATTCATTTTATTGTCTACAAGCTGAAAAAATTCATTGAGGACATTTTTTGTGTCAGATAGACTTCTTTTGATTTGTATCTCTGGGAAAAACTTACCAATTTCCACTGTTATTTGTTGAATCAACTATCTTCTTCTTTTCCTTAGGAGTTTTATATCTATACCGGAAAGAGCATTTCTAGGAACTTTTTGAACAAATCGTACTGACTATAGATCATTTAATTGTAAAGAACTTCCGAGAACAACATCAGAAATGAATTCCAGTAAGTAACAGAATAATCCACTCAATACTTATATCACGAAAACGGAAGTCAACGTACTCTATGCAAAGAGGACTGTAGGATTGTATTACTTATTACAGACGCATTTTGAATACTAACGAGTACAGAATTTCAATTAATCGAATGGGTATGTTTGTATTTTCAACCTGAGAGCTAATAAAAAGTAGTTTGTTGTTTTCTCTCTTGTGCTTATTTTCGGAAACAAAGATGAAGGTGCACATTGTGAGGTCTACTTTTTCCCGACACTTTTAAATTTGAAACTGTACGTTCCATTAATGGACCCCATCATCAACTTTTTTTAATACGGCTCTGTTTTATAAGATGCACTTTTATTACTTTCACTTATGTGTTCCACGTGACGGTATATGATTTCTAGTTTTTTAAAAGTATTCTAGGTACGGTCCTGAATTCAAAATAATAATAAGTTGAATTGTATTAGATTCAAAAACTGAAAAGAGAGTTAGGACATATTCTCTGAGATATAGTTTTTGTAAAGGAGTATTTCTAATTGTTTTTTGGGTGTATAACCTTCCACAATCGGAGACATGGACAAAGCTAAATCGATAGACAATCTGCTGAAAGAAAGGGCAAACTGAAAAGACCGGCCCGAAAAGCTACTGCGTAATATTATTGAGTTGTTTCAAAAGTGTTGCCCGTTTTGATGTTATGTGTTTTTGTAGCTACAAATCTAAATGAATATTTATTCTACTGTTACGTGGTATATACTGATCTAAAGAGAATTTTGTACTCTAAACAGGGTGAGTCAACAAGATTTTCCGGTCCATTGCTATCAGAGGAAGCAATTGTTCGAACTGCTCAATTTTCTTGCATTTATATCGATAAATACTATCTTTAAAAAATATTTTCTCGTATACTGGGTGATTCATCAGAGCCTGGTCAACCAAAGTTATATTTTTTCAAATAAAACACCCCGTATATATATATTTTTTTAGCTCTCTAAGAAATTTTTGTTTTCTAATTTCTATTGCGGCATTGCCAAGTTATTCTGGAAAAACCTATTTTGCAGACAATATTTTTTTCAATTCACCACCCGCATGTCTACAGCAATTAAGTGGATTTATTGGGAATAGTTAGTCAACATCAACTATGATAATTTCTGAAATCTCAACTTTCGGAAACATCATATAGGTTTCTTGGTAAAACCGGTCAAGTTTCATTCATTTTCAAACAGACATTATTCAACTTTTTCAAATGGAACACACTGTATTTTTTCATTTGTATGCAATTTTTCAACATTTCACTACATTTTTATGAAAGGTATACTATACGATAGTGATAGTTATCAGCGGTTTCAACAGTAGAAATGTGTAAAAAACCTAAAGAATATTTACACTGCTTTTTTCTTTAAAAACCCAGTTATTCATGACTGACATCAAAAAATGAATCTCGGAATTTGTCAATAACGCCATGCGTTGAAGTTTCTTTCGCGTGTAGATTGAATCGTTTCCATTATGAATTATGTATTGGAAGATATGATGCAAATGGTCTATGCTTTGGGGAAAAGTGACGGAAACTGCCTCCTTGCATCCAGGATTTACAAAGAGAAGTTCCTCGAACCAGATGGAAGGGCATTTCTGACTCTAAAAACAAGATTTGAAAGAACTGGTAATGTCAATCACGAGAAGTTCGAACGTATCTGCCCTATAACAAATGAAGAGAATACATTTCAAATTGCTCATCTTGTTGAAAATTCCCATGTGAGTACCCGAGACCCGAGCAGGAAATTAGGATTTTTTCAAACCAGCGAGTCTCGATTGGCGTGAAGTTATCCACAGATTTCTGGCCACACATACTGACGTAGAGGAAAATAAAAATCTGTGGTTGGGATACGAAATTATTAGCACCCGTACTAATATCTGTGGCTGGAAATAACCATTCACTATAGGTTGAACGTGAAATTATTAGGACTACTTGGTGTAAAACTTTTTTATAGAATCTTGAGTAGATTGACGCGTTGATAATTGTTTTCTCATCAACAATACAAATTTAGGAAAAAATAAAACTGGAAATATTAGACTTACTTTCCAATACCCCATAAAAAAATGATATCCGATGATGTGCGTCCATCAAAATCACACAACTTCCATAGTTTCTTGAGTAGATTAACTTGGTGATGACAGTTTTCTTGTCATCTAAACAGATTTCAAAAAAGAAATTGTTGAAACAATCAGAATAATTTTTTGAGATTCCTTGAATTCATGAAAATCACACAACTCCTATAGAATCTTGGGTATATCAATATAGTGAAAACCATTTTCTTGTCACCCATACAGATTTCGAGAGAAAAATTGTTGCAACAATCAGACTCACTTTTTAAAACACCTTGTAGATTTGGAACCAGAAGATGTGCGTTCATGAAAATTACACAACTGTTATAGAATCTTGGGTAGATCAATATAGTGAAAACCGTTTCCTTGTCACCCATACAGATTTCGAGAGTAAAATTGTTGCAACAATCAGACTCACTTTTTTAAACACCTTGTAGAATCTTGGGTAGATCAATATAGTGAAAACCGTTTTCTTGTCACCCATACAGATTTCGAGAGAAAAATTGTTGCAACAATCAGACTCACTTTTTTAAACACCTTGTAGAATTGTAACCAGAAGATGTGCGTTCATGAAAATTACACAATTGTTATAGAATCTTGGGTAGATCAATATAGTGAAAACCGTTTTCTTGTCACCCATACAGATTTCGAGAGAAAAATTGTTGTAAAAATCAGAGTCACTTTTGAAAACACCTTGTAGAATTGTAACCAGAAGATGTGCGTTCATGAAAATCACACAACTGTTATAGAATCTTGGGTAGATCAATATAGTGAAAACTGTTTTTGGTCACCCATACAGATTTCGAGAAAAAAATTGTTGCAACAATCAGACTCACTTTTTAAAGCACCTTGTAGAATTGGAACCATATGTTATGTGTTCATGAAAATCACACAACTCTTATAAAATCTTGTGTAGATCGATATAGTGAAAACCGTTTTCTTGTCACCCATGCAGATTTACAGACTCAAAATATGAGTCTGATGCAACAATTTTTTTTTATCGAAATTTGTATGGGTGACAAGAAAACAGTTTTCACTCTATCAATCAACCTAAGATTCTATAACATTTGTGTAATTTTCATGAACGCACATCTTCTGGTTCCAATTCTACAAGGTGTTTTAAAAAGTGAGTCTGATTGTTGCAACAATTTTTCTCTCAAAATCTGTATGGGCGACAAGGAAACGGTTTTCACTATATCAATCTACCCAAAATTCTATAACAGTCGTGTCATTTTCATGAACGCACATTTTCTGGTTCCAATTCTACAAGGTGTTTTAAAAAGTGAGTCTGATTGTTGCAACAATTTTTTTCTCGAAATCTGTATGGGTGACAAGAAAACAGTTTTCACTTTATCGATCTACCCAAGATTCTATAAGAGTTGTGTGATTTTCATGAATACAAGGAATCTCAAAAATGAGTCTAATTGTTTCAACAATTTCTTTTTTGAAATCTGTTTAGATGACAAGAAATATTAATATTCTCAAGAAACTATAGAAGTTGTGTGATTTTGATGGACGCACATCATCTGATATCATTTCTATATGGGTTATTGGAAAGTAAGTCTAATATTTACAATTTTATTATTCCCTAAATCTGTATTGTTGATGAGAAAACGATTATCGACGCGTCAATCTAGTCAATATTCTATAAAAAAGTTAAACAGCAAATAGTCTCAATAATTTCACGTTCAACCTATAGTGAATAGATATTTCCAGCCACAGATATTAGTACGAGTGCTAATAATTTCGTATCCCAACCACAGATTTTTATTTTCCTCTACGTCAGCATGTGTGGCCAGAAATCTGTGGATAACTTCACGCCAATCGAGTCTCGAATGATACGAGTAAACAAATTTCATCCTAACCACATGCAAATGATGCAAGAGTCAAGAGGAAAGATTTTGAAAAACGTGTTCAATTTTGCCGATGGGGCTTAGTAAAAATCAACCAGGAAAATGATTTTTTCGATTTCGTGTTATTTTCTGATGAAGCGACTTTTTATACATATGGAACTGTGAATTGGCATAACATACATTATTATGAAATGGAAAACTCCCTTTTGTTCGTTGCCTGAACCATCAACAGCGTCGGTCACTGAATGTTCGGGGTGGAATTCTCGGAAAAAGAGTTATCGGTCCTTATTTTTGGATGGACATCTCACAGGAAGAAAAAATATAAGATTTCATCGGCATGAGTTTTCGAATTTATTGGACGGGGTTCCATATGAAACAAGACTTGAAATGATTTTCATTAGTTCGGACTTCCATTGTCTGATATATAAAATGATTCGAAATCATTTTATATAATATCAGACAATGGAAGTCCGAACTAATGAAATTCATTATGAAACATTGTGAATCAACTTCATATAAAGACTTAGAATGTGGCTACAACAATGCGGTGCACCACCGCATTTTAAAACTGAGGTACGGGAATGCCTCAATGATCATTTCACGCCTATGGCGTGAACACCCAGATCACCTGATCTAATCGAAATTATTTTTTATGGGGATATATCAAATGGATTGTCTACCAAACTCCTCCAACATCTATAGAAGAAATGAAACGAAGAATCACTAGAGCTTTCAGGGAAATCCAGGAATATGCTGGAACGTGTAGAGACCTCGTTTGAAAAAACTCTGAAATTATGTGTTTGCAGAAAATGGTCGCCATTTTAAACATCTTTCGGACTCCCCTAGTCAATTAAAAATGTATGTGTTATTGTTCATATTGAAAAATTTGTAAGTAAGTGAACGTAAATAAATGAATTTTTTGTAGTTACAACAATTATTAAAACTGGGAACAATTTGTAAAATATCAGTTTTTCGTATAGTATACTTCTGATAAAAAATGTGATGAAATGTTGAAATATTTCACACAAATGAAAAAATACAGTATGTTTTATTTGAAAAAGTTGAATTATGTATGTTTCATAATGAATGAAACTTGACCGATTTTACCGAGCACCCTATATATTGTTTCTGAAAGTTGAGATTCCCGAAATTATCATAGTGATCATAGTTGACTAACTATTCCTAAAAGAAATCCACTTAATTGCTGTAGACATGCGGGTGGTGAATTAAAAAATATTGTCTGCAAAACTGTTTTTTTCTGGAATAACTTGACAATGCCTTAGACAGCTAAAAAAATATGGATTTGAATGACGTATTCAGAAACTGGGTATTCTGTTTGAAAAATATAACTTTGGTTGGCCACGCTTGGCTGAATAACCCAGTATGCGAGGAAATAATTTTCAAAGATAGTATTTATCGATATGACTGCAAAAAAAAATTGAACAAGTCGAAAAATTGTTTTCCCTGATAGCAGTGGACCGAGGGAATCTTGTTGACTTACCCTGTACATTGATACTGTTAGTTTTTTCCAAATTAGAATTTTTTGCCTCTTTTCAACTTATTACTTTACGATGTCGTTGAGCGATTTTCGGCCAATTTTTGCTACGAATTGAAATTGAACCAAAGAGCTGCTGAAACAGACCGAATAAAAATTAACCCAGCATTTGATAATGATAGTATTAATGAACTCACTGTTTGACGTTGGTTTGCGAAATTTTGTTTCAGAGATTTCCGCCTCGAAAATGAGCCCCAATATGGTCGACCTACAGTAATCCAGGATGAGGATTCGGGGACTCTTGTGGAGACTGACCCATTATAAACGGTGCGTGGGATGGCGGAAGAATTGGACGTCAGTTCTTATGCGGTTTTTGATGGTTTAAAACGTATTGGAGATATCAAAAAGCTCGAAAAAGAGGTGCCTCACGATTTGAACAATCGACGGAAATTGTTACGTTTCAAGGTCTGTTCTTCTTTGCTTTTGTGCAACCAAAGTGATCCTTTTTTGGATCCAATCTTCATGTGTGATGAAAAGTGGACAATAGGAGACATTTGGGTGGCATGGACAAAACTGAACAGTCCGACCTTGATATGAGAAAAAGACAAAGTAATGGGAAATCGAAAATCAAAATAAACTCATTGTGGATGACGTTTACTAAGGCTTTTTATGATTTCTAAAAATATTAGGCTCGGAGGACAAAAATGTTGCGTATTTGAAAATACTTATTTTGTTCAACTAATGGACTGTAAATCGCTTCCAAAATAATTATATTTCATCGAAACTATTTGGAAACAATTGGAGCAACTATCTATTCACAGACGAGTTAAGTGATTATTAATTAAAAAAATATACATACTAACTAATAGATATCAATTTTTTATACAGGTGTATTTGAAGAAATTTCTCAATTTATTAGAAAAGAAAGGTTTTGGCTTTCTACTTCTCTATCTCATCACAAAAAAATATGGGAATCTTCCATAGAAAGGAAAAAAGCAATCAATTTCAAAAAAGTATCTATATACAAAGATGTGTGATAAATAGATCATGCAAAGAAGTGACTTTCAGACACAAACTGGAAGAAAAAACCCTCTCAAAATAACTCAATTTAGTTTTGAAACAAGCGACTGGTAGTAAATCAGAAATGCCATTGACAGTTTTATAACATATAATTCTTCAGAAATCCAGTTGAGGGTTCCTGAATCTTTAGGGGTTATTAGTATTCGTGATGCACTGTTTGGAACCTTTGGTGTAGTAATAAATATTACTGGAGTTTTATCCCAACACCAAACCCGAGAATACAGGTATTCTCGGACCAAACTGTTATTATTTTAACACTTCGACATGTTTTTCGATCACCAAGTGATCATCTTCAAGAGGAAGATTGAAGGAAGTTTAATCTTCCTTGTAAAATACTTACTCAAATTAAAAACGAATCCAAACAATTTCGCATATAATGACTTGACTTGACAGTTATTATTTTTTCATCTGTCTAATTCTCAAACAACCTATGATATTTATTAAACAACTTATACATAGTGATGAACAATTAACTGATATAAGAAAATACAAATAAAATAAGTAACATTCTCCACCCACAAGCAGACTTTGCAAGGTGAGTATATCAACTCCTGACTGGAAGAATACACACTCTGGTGACAGGTCTCATATACCGTGTGACACAGACTTATGGTACACCCACTTTTGCTCCTTTATTTCTCTATCGATATTTCTGAAACTTGGAACATTGATTATGCTCACTAGACGGCACTTTTTGAAATATTTGTTAAACAAAGTCAACTTCTGGCTTTTTCGGAAATGACAACAACTTTTGATTTTCAAATGGGACATCCTATATATTATCACAAGAACGGTTAGCGAAGATCATGAGAAATCCAACGATACCAGGTTTGATGGTGTTATCTCTAATGACTACGGAGATATCGCCATTTATTTTATCCATAAGCTCAATGAGTGTGAGAGAGAGAGAGTTGGATGGACCCTCCACAAAAAGTTTCTCTCTCATTGAGCTTATGTATAAAATAAATGGCGATATCTCCGTAGTCATTAGAGATAACACCATCAAACCTGGTATCGTTGGATTCCTCATGATCTTCCAAAAAGTGCCTTCTAGTGAGCATATTCACTGTTCCAAGGAGAAAAAGTGGGTGTACCATAAGTCTGTGTCACACGGTATGTTCTATGTTTATTCCTAATTTGAACAACTCTGATGACTCCGTCTTTACCGGGAAACGTTTCTTCTATTTTTCCTATGATCCACTGATTCCTAGGTGCCTTCTCGTCCAAAATCAAAACTATGTCGCCAATTCTAATAGGATTAGTTTTGTCATGCCATTTTTGTCTCTGAAGAAGTGTTGGTCTATATTCAATTACCCATCGTTTTCAGTACGTATCTGCTAATGCTTGTGCGATTCTCCATTGCTTTCTACTAGAAAGTTCCACATTGCCGAATGATCTAACATCATCTGGTCTCAGTAGCAGAAAATGATTCGGATTGATAGCTTCTGGTTCATTGGGATCGACCGATATGTGTGTCAAGGGCCTTGAATTAATAATATATTCAATTTCATTGGGATCGACCGATATGTGTGTCAAGGGCCTTGAATTAATAATATATTCAATTTCACTCATCAAGGTTACCAAAACCTCTTCTTTTGGATTGATGGACTTCAAACTGATCTTCAGAGCTGTTTTAATAGATCTTATCATCCTTTCCCAGATTCCACCCATGTGTGCATCTCCTGCAAGGTTAAATTTCCAAATTATATTTTTAGATGCGACTTCTTCTAAAATCTTTTTCTGGTCTAAGCTTTGGAACTATTTCTTGAGTTCACGTTCTGCTCCGACAAAATTGGTCCCGTTATCTGTTATTATCTCCTTTGGTTGATCTCTTCTACACATAAAACGTTAGATAGCAAATAGAGCAGATCTTGTGTCCAAAGATGCCGCGAGTTCAATATGGATTGCACGGAGGATGAGACAAGTAAAGAGTACGCCGTATCGTTTTTCTACTCTTCTTTCTATTGCAACAGTCATGGGACCAAAAAAGTCAATTCCAACGTATGAAAACGGGAAAGAAAATGCTCCCAACCGCTCGGGAGGCAACAAACCCAAAAAGAGGTTTGCAATTTCGATTTTTACATACTTGGCAATTTCTGAAGCTCTTCTTTACAGTTACTTCTATATTTATAATCCAATATTTGGAACGAATATTGTTGACCACTGTCTCCAAACCTATGTGTTTAGATTCTTGATGATACTTATCTATGAGGAGCTCTGTGAATTTTTGCTTTGGATCTAACAGAATGAGGTTTCGCGATTCAAATGATATATCCAATTCTTTCGTACCTGGAATCCTACCGCCCAGGCGTGATATAAAATATTCGTCCAATAAGGCAGATAATTTATATAAGCGACTAGACTTTGGTAGAAATAGCTTTTTTTTCTAAATGGAAATTTCTTCTACAAACGTTTCTTCCTGATACTTTCTGATCCATAACTTCATGGAATCTTAGATTTCATCTGCACTCAACATTAAGTCGGTCAGCCTAGACAGTTTTATAATCTTGACAACTTTTTTGGAATTGAGAATCCAAGCAGTAGATCGAATGAATCGATTAAATTTCGAGAATTTGAATATATTGGGGAAGTCCATCGGAAGAACTAGACTATCATTAATATCTGAGAGTAATATCAGATTGTCTTCATTGGAGCAACGTGGTTCTTCCGGCCAATCAGTTTCAGGCAATTTTAGAAAATGTGGTCCAAAAAACCACTCACCTCCTGGCAACAAATCAATGAAAAAACCCTCTAAAAACAGCTCAATTTAGTTTTGAAACAAGCGACTGGTAGTAAATCAGGAATGTCATTGACAGTTTTATAACTTATGATTCTTCAGAAATACAGTTGAGAGTTCCTGAATTGGAACTGTTTGGAACCTTTGGTGTAGTAATAAATATTACTGGAGTTTTATCCAAACACCTAACTGTTATTTTAACACCTCGACACGTTTTTCAATCACCAAGTGATCATCTTCAAGAGGAAGATTGAAGGAAGTTTATTCTTTCTCTTCTTAAATCTTCCACACAGACGATTCAACCCCTATCAAACCTTCAATATTTATTCAGGATGTTTGGTGCAGTTAAAGTCATGACTCAGATGCTTCAGATAGGACAGATATTAAAAAACGATACAGATTTCTCCAGAAATTAATAATTCAACTCAGGATTCCTTTTGAAGCGAATATTAGACAGATCTTAGTTCATATAGGTCAACGAAATTATGATGAATTGAAAATTGGCAATGAAGTGTTAGTTGGTTCATATATAACGAAATTCTTTTCCAGTATTCGTCCCAACGGGAAATATTATATTGTTAACATTTTTAGCTGTTTAGCATGCTTAGTTTGTTGGTAAGAGGCATAGAAGAAATGGATCAAAGAATTCGCACCAAATTTTATGTAAGAATGAAATTGAGTGCTCAAAACACTGGAAATGTGGACAGTGGCATACGGCGATTGTACTTTCAGACAGAATTTTTTTTAAAAATTGGTACAAGCTTTGCACAGAATGTCGAGAAGATGTAAACGACGACGCTGAACCTGAACATCCCAGCACTTCAACATCCAATGAAAATGTTGAGAAAGTGAAGAAAATTGTTATGGAGAATCGTCGAATCACTATCATAGAAGTTGCTGAGGATATCGGCATATCGGTTGGCTCATGCCATGCAATTTTTTCGGAAATTTTGAGCATGAAGCGTGTGGCAGTTCCTTCCAAAATTGCTGAATTTTGACGAAAAAAAACTATCGAGTATCACTCAGGAAGTGTTGAATGACGTCAACGGCAATCCAGATTTGCTTAAAAGTGTCATAACTAGTGACGAATCATGGGTACCTATATGGTTATAACATCGAAACTAAAGTCCAATCGTCTCAGTGGAAGAGCCCAGGAGAGCCAATAACAAAAAAGCACGCCAAGTTTGATCAAATGTCAAGATTTTGGTCACTGTTTTCTTCGATTACCGTGACGTAGTGCATTCGGAGTATTTGGCACATGATTGTACGGTCAATCTTGAAGTTATGTGCGGCATACGAGAAGAAATACGAAGAAAACGTTATAAAAATAATTCATGGCTTTTGCATCACGATGATGTTCCCGCCAACTCGAAATTACTTGTTCGTAATTTTTTGCTCAAAAACAACACCGTAGTCAGCCACCGTATTCACCAGATTTGGCTCTCTGCGACTTTTCTCTGTTCCCAATACTGAAGAGACTCATGAAAGCATAACGTTTTGCGACGATTGAGGAGATGAAAACCCAACCACTGGGAGAGCTCAAGGACTTTGCCGAAAAGTGCATATCAGAACTACTTCGAGGATTGAAAAAACGCTGGCACAAGTGTATTATATCTGAGGGGGACTACTTTGAAGGGAAAAAATAGAAAGTGATGAATAAATAGATATTTTTTGATAAAAATGAATATTGTTATAATTACGATTATCATTTGTGTCTGCCTGTAATATACTGTCATATACTTAAATCCTTTGAAAGTTTTGTTTTCAAGACAGAAGCATTCTTAATGTCCACAATTTACTAATTAAAAATCATTTCGTATTCTCTTATTCTTACAGTATTGCATGGACGATTTTGATCGACGATTCTGTTACCTGGAAAGCATAATTATCTATTGGCACTTCTAAACTTTTGGTAAAACCCTGTTTGATTCACTATTTAGTTGTGAACGGTTGTAGGCGTAAATAGAAACACGTTTACAGACAAATTTGGCGTAGCTTACTTTCACTGTAAGTTATTCAATTCTTGATTACTCAAGTATCTTATACAACTGAGAACGTGATCTTTGGTTTCAGTATTCGAGCTTTGCCTCTCATTATGTAATAGTTCTTATTAAGGAAGCATTGCCATAATGAATTGAGCGATAAAAGAGTGTATTTCTGCTTTAAATACTTCCGAACCTTTTCAGCAAGAATTCTTATCCAGGATGGTAAAATATTAGTATAACTCAAAATGATTGTGAGATACAGGGTGAGTCAATATCAATTTTTAACGATTTTTTTTAACCGTTTTACACCGGAGCGGGGTGAGATCCAATACTTCAATCTCAAATTTGATACTTTTACAGTTTTTTTTATAATTTTCGTCAGCGTAGATTACTTCATCAGGTAAAAATTTCGACCTATCTCAGTCGACCTATCAGTAAGTCTGAAATTAAGATTTTTATAAAAATGAATTGAGATTTGAAATGTTTCATATTATTTGATGAAATGAAAAAAATTAAAAAACAATTGTTTTTTTACTATTAGTTGAAAGTGTAAACACTGTGTATTTTTCAAAATTTCAACAATATAAAATAAACTACAAAACCTAACATTGCATGATAACGATATTCTGGTGAGCTTCGGTGTTGAAAGTCTTTTTGCGAACGTACTTGTTGAAAACACTCTCCAAATTGTGAGATATATGGTAGAAATTAACTTTTCTCTAAAACACCGAACAAAGATGGATGCTGATTCCAAATTTCAAGATTATGAATGGATTTCGGGTTGACTATTGTCAAAAGTAGTTTTACATGGTTATCTTTCCTTCATCTTTCATCTTGAGTAACCTTCATAGGGAACACTTTGAGAAATATATTGTTGAAACGACTAAAAATAAAGAATTAATAGATACCTCCACTACACACATCAAACCAGCATGCAAGTATTAAAAGAGGAATAATAAACTCTCATCCCAATAGAGCAATTTGCAAACTACGAAAAATATACTTGATCTTTTTTGGAAGTGAGTGCATATCCAGATTCATTTGTAGATTCTACAATAAAGTATATGACAGCAATCAGTCATATACTCAGATGGCTTTGCAAACAGAAATACCAGTCCAGCAACCACCAAACTAACAACTACCCCCACCTTTCACAACTAACGTCATATCTTATACACTCTCGGACAAACATATTTTATATTTATATTTTATTTTATTTTTATATTTTTTTATTTTATCTTTTATTTTATTTCAAGTTATTTTTTCATGTTAATTTCTTTTCCGTTGACACGTAACTTATTTTTATTGATAAATGTTCTAAGATCAAAGTAAATTTCCATTCAGTATAGATAAAAGAATGCTTTGACATAGTCGCTATAGCTGAATGAGGAAAATAACCAACTTTAAATAATGTGCCTTTGCCACTATTAATGGCTATTGTTTTGTTTATTGTTGTCAGAATGACATTTCCAGTACTTTATGTCTTGATTATGTAGTTTTCTTAGTGAGATGCCGCATTTGAGCGAATTAGTTTGTGTAAAAATTGTTATTTCAGTCAATGAGGGATGCAGACAAGGAGATATTGCGCGGAGATTGCATATCCATCAATCGACTGTTTCTCGTATTTTGGTCAAAGACGAAAGAGATGTACAACGCCAAGAGGGTGATCAATATTTGAAAATAAATCTTTGCGAAATCGCACACTTACAACTCCGCATCTCAGAAATTATTTACTGAGCACATGCAAAGTTAACATAAGTGCCAAAAAAGCAATAAGAAGACTCAAAGAAGTTGGATTGAATCCAAAACGCCCTGCCAGAGTTCCTAGGCTTCTCCCACGCCATAAATCTAGACGGTTACAATTTGCCATAGCCCATATCAACTGGAATGAACATCAGTGGGGAAAAATTCTTTTCATAGATGAAACAAGAATACAGTTATGGACACCAGATGGACGTGGTCAAGTATACAGACGATCAGGAGAACGTTTCGCAAAATATTGTACATAATGTTAGCTTTAGTGGTGGGGTCATTATGTTGTGGGGTGGCATTAGTTGGGACAGTCGCAAGAATAGTCAACCAGTATCTTGAAGTTGTTGGACTTGAGGCAGTGGAGTTGCCACCAAACAGTCATGACGCAAATACATATTTGGGACATCCTAAAAAAAACATACAAGCATGCAATCCAGAATTGCAGAATTAAGAATTGCTGCACAAAAAGAATGGAATCGAATTCCACAAGAAACCATCAAAGACCTTTTGCGGAATATGCCCAGGAGGATGCAGGCTATTGTAAGAGCTAGGGGAGGAAACACAAGTATTGAACTGTTAATATGTTGCCTCAAAGAACTTTCATTTTGTCGTCATTGTTACTTGTTCTGATTTAATATTATTACCAAAACTAGTCTATTCCATTACTTCTTTTACAAGTGTGTTATCCCACTCTCGAAAAAACATGTAGAAAGTGTTAAAATGGCAACACACTGATATCAGTGAACACCGTATATTACATAAAAATGCTCAAATAGCCAATCAACGTCTTTGACTCACATCATATTTCAAATGATCTTTGATATATGTCGAAAAAATCTGAAAATAAACAACTTTCCAGAAGAAAACTGCTGAAAGTTGATTTTCACTTATGAAGCCAAATTTAATTCTCCAAAACTTCAAGACTAGTACCCCATAAAATTGTTAGCCTTTTGTTTTCGATAAACGAAATTATTAAATACGACAAGTTGATACCTACTAATAAAAAAAACATTTTTCTTTGTGAAAAATATATTGACTTGGCGCAGTGGCTTATCGGTGTAAAGTAGAACTTTGCATTTTCTACAGCTGTATTGAGTTCTCCATTACAAATTTTCCTTTTTTTAATTGTGGAAGGTGAAAATTTTCAAAAAGGTCTGTAAAAACTCTGGTTTCTCTATGAAAAATGACTTTCGTTTCGTTGAATCACAATTCTTTCTGCTAAGAATAGTTTATTGTCGCAACTCAGTACTCGCTTTGCTTATTACGAGAGGATTTATCGCTGTTTCACACCCAACCCTCATTTATCCAAATAATGAAAGAACTCATTTAAAAACTCAATAAAATATTTATTATGGAAAAAACGAGAAAAATGCGCTCAGGAATGAACTAACATTTAATAGTCAAGAAAAATACAAAGAATCACCAAAAAAACTCACATTATACTGTTAACCAGCAGGATTGATGAAAAAGAGATGTGCTTCATTTTAAAAAATGCTCTGGAACTGTTTCTGAAGAGTGATCAATGAATACTGAATGAATTTGTTAATACTTCCTGTTGATGATCTTAAATTCCCTCAATATTTAAAAAGATTCATATTCTGATGTTACAACTTTGCTCCGTTCACCGTACTAAGGTGAAATGCTCAATACGCATCCGTGCAACAGTGCGTATTGGAGATTGTTTTATATTTCTATATCCTGTAATCGTATCAATTTTGATGTCTATGAACTTAGAATACTAACGGATGGAATTGTGAATACTGAGTGTTTTTGTTTCAAAATATTGAAATTGAGGTTGAAACATCTTTCATGTATTTAATGTATTTGCTTGAATGAATTTGAATTATTTCATGACACTTTTCCATTTGACATTATTCAACTGCAGAGTGTTGAATATTTCACTTCATTATGGAAATGGTAGGTTCTCTGATATTACAACACGGTTGTTCAAAGGTCAAATTTTGAAAAACAACCACATTGACCAGAAATATAACTGAATCAAAGAATATGCTAAATGATAGGTGTTATGGGAAACGAAACTAAAAACGTTTCTGTTTTATAGCACGTTAATATTGAACCACAGTTCAGTACCAGGACATGCCTGACAGTCTCATCTTCCTGTTCACACATCCTGCATAGAGGTGTGTCCACTAGTCCCATATTATGTAGGTGTTTCCTTAGCTGACAATGGCCAGTCAGAAATCCTACCGTAAGGCATAGATTTTTCCTGGTCATCGCCAGATTTTTCTTCGGCGCCAGCTTCCCAGGGTCGCCCAAGGTGATCCTGGCAAGATTACATCCTTTGATTCCATCCCATCTCTTTAAGGATTGAGCATGGGTGTAACATTTGGAAGAGGAAGATTAAAACTCTTTGAAAATGATCACTTGGTGATCGAAACACGTGTCGAGGTGTTGAAAATAACGATTTGGTGTTGGAAAAAAACTCCAGTAATATTCGTTAGGGGAGATAATTGTGAAAATTAAACTCATAGAGCAAAAAACCATCAAAACAGTCGGTCACAAGGAATTGAAAAATATTACTCATCGCTTCTGCCTTGAACTGATTCTTCTTCTAGTTTCATCAAGTTGCCAACTTATTCCGGATAATGTTTTTACGTTTCATTCATTCTATTCCATAGATTTGATGGAAAGGGCGTAAAATTCATTTCCGTTCTGAGGGTTAAAATGAGTGAATCGAACAAATATTTGCATACAAAAGTATTATATCAGTAGTATGTTTACATTTATGAAGTAAACATTAATTTCCGGAAGTGAGTCATTGATTTTTCAACGAGAATTTGTCTACTTTTCAGAGCCTTTATTTTTGCACCCGTTAAATTTTATTGCTAGTGATTAGCACAAGCACTTTGAGCAATTATTGCGAGAATTCAATACGACTTCTTTTGATGTTTATCAAAGCTTAGTTGTTTTAAAGTTAGTTACAAGAAGGTTTGGAAAATTAATAAAATTATCACAAAAGATTAATGTACGTAATGCTGTGTAGAAATTGAAAAACACAGGTTTTTTAGATTTTTCAAAATCATTTCATTCAAGCCAATTGAGTTTAGGAGCTTTCCAAATCGATTTCAAAAAAATAAAACTTTACATGAAGATTGTGCGGCGGCTGGGCTTGCCTCTGGTTGGGCACACAAAGCTTCACCTGGAATGGCTTTTCGACATGGTTCGTTAGAAAAGATATAGTGATGCTTATTGAGAAAAAGGAATTTGTTTTCTGGTATAGATTTGGTACGGTCTCAATAGGAAGAGAATATAGGTGAGACTATATAGGTATAGTCGTTCGGTTCGACGATTACAATTAGTTTTGTTTCGTATGTATTGTTCATTCAAAAGCTCCATACCCATTGCAGGAGTGATTTAACAAATATTTCATAATGTGTTTGATACGGTTCAGAATTTTATATATTATTACTCTCCAAAGTTGGTACTGAAATGTGATGGACGTACAAGAGTCAAGAGTAAATTTGCCAACTTGGGATTCATTTCTGCTGACGGTGAAGATGTGGCTCCATAGCCTATGTCCTGGAATCCAAATGGAATGACGAGACAATTGTGCTGTCGTCAGCAAAGCAATATATTGGATTCTTGTTTTTTTTCAATAAGTCGTTGATATACAATAAAAAGAGGGTTGGAGACAATATGAATCCTTGGGGAACACCAGCGTTGATGGTGAAGCATTCGAGAGATATCCATCGACGGCCACTTGCAGGGAACGTTCTTTCAGGAAGCTGATGAGCCATACACAAAAGTGATCCGACAAGCCATAGCATCAAAATTTGGCCAGCAAATCCTCATGCCAGACACGACATGAGGGTTTGCTTAGACATTAGAAATATCAAGCGTAATAGTTCTCGATTCTCCATGTTGCTCTATTGCGTAATTCCAAATATGGGTGACATACGATAGAAGGTCGCCTGTTGATCTTCGTTTCCGAAAGCCATATTGATGATCGCTCAAGATGTTGAAACCTTCCAAATATTTGAGGATATGGTGGTTTACGACTTTCTCCAGATGATTTGAGCGACGACAGTGACTTTTCTTCATCTTCTGGGGAAAAAAATGTAAACCTTTGAAATATAATTTAGTGATCATAATAAGCATAAAATTTCTTAGGATTCATCATAATTTGTATTGTTCTCAATGTTACTTTATTCTTACATTGTATTTTATTGTTTTATGTATATCCTATAAATGCAATTTAATATAGGGCGATCCATAAAAAAATATAACATTATGGTGTCACCACATAATGAAACATGGATCTTAGTGGTGTCTAAAATTCATCATAATAACTTTTTCCTGTAACTGTTAACATAACGGAAATTTTGAATTTTGTTAAAGGTTTGGATCATCCTGTGGATCTGTCAGTGACCAATTTATCGACGCACAATAGACTTAAAAAAATAACACCCATTATATTATTAGTTTATAATTTAATTTTGTCGAGATAACTGTCGATACCACTGTACTATTAACATCAGTTTGTGTGGCCTATAGCTATCTTCTGGGACGGGTCAAATTTGGTTTTAAATACGCATCCAAATCCGAAAAATTCCTCTCATATGACATTTATCTTGTGGATGAACTTGGTGAAGATTATTGCGACAGATATTTAGAATTCTGTTTTTCAGATGCGTGGCTTTTTTGCTGTTAATCGTCGTAAGTCTTGGTATGGGTCTGATGAAAACCTACTTCTAGTCCTTGAGATGCATACATAATAGCCTGAGAAGCTAAACGTTTGACTCGCAATGCATAGCGACTGTCTTGTTGGTTCTTAATTCCTATCAGAAAACCTTACATAGGAAATCTACCCTTGAATTGTTAAGAGACGGCGCCAATCTGGAATTCCCGGATATTCTTGAAGTACTATACCTTGACGATTCGTCAGTATTTAAATAAAACCTTTCTTGGTACATGGATCGATTAAATAGGACAGTGAAGTGACCCGAAAGGTCATAAGATTTGAGTTCATTAGATTTTTGATAGAACTCATAGTAGAATCATATTCATAAGACAATGGAATTCCGAACTGATAAAATTCTCCATGAAACATTGTCAACCACATTCAAACAAAATTTAATCAGCTATCCTGGATGCTTCAGGTCAACGAATTATTACGGAATGTCGGGGAATATCATATACCTACCTGTAATCATTCAGAAGGTCGGAGAATGATTTGAACAAAATGTCCTAGTATTGTATGGAAGTAGAAGGACATCATTTCGAATGCATTTTACAGTAAGAAGTTAGATTTTCGGTTGAACATTGAAAGAAAATTGAATTTTCTTTTTATCAACTTGTCATTAATTTATAGATAATGTTTATAGGAAGTGTTGAAAAGATGAACTTTTATTCGAAGTATTCATTTCAACTCTAATTAGGATACCATCAAAGATTGGAGATGTTGAAAATATTAGAGAGGGGATAATTCGAATTAAAAATAATCGGCCATACGATCATTGCAATAGCTCGAGATATCTCGAAAACTTGTGAGGGATCATTCGAATGATATAGAAATAATTCAAATGCTATACATAATACGGAATTAGTTGAAATATTCCATCAAAATAAAATTTGACGGCAATTAATGATTTTTTTAACGTTCACTGTGAGAAATCAACCTTGTTTTTTGTTGTGAAATTCTATATGGAGAATATTTACAAATAAAATGAATTCAAGATTGATCGCAAAACAAATAGTTCCCCCGGAAAAGTCAAAAATATTCTTTTTTTTTGAGTTGTTTCATCACAATTTTGATTTTTTGAAAAATGTATTTCAATGATAAGATAAGTTTCTCTAGATAAAAACAAATTAACGAAATTGAATGATAGCTTGTAAATAATTATAAACGTACAGCAATCGCCAAACGTGATGGCGAGCTCATCTCCAGTCGCACAAACTCATTTTCAATATAACCCCCACTACAGCCCTTTTACGACATACATATGCTCTACACAGAGGCGTATCATTTTGTCCTCCGATGCTATTGACGTTTGGCATTGTCTGAATAATTTGTGTAGTTTCTGAAAAAATGTCATCACCTAACAAAAAACCAGTCATCAAGAGTGTATCATTATATAACATTTTAATGAACTATACTGCTATCTATAATACGAAATAAAATATGAACAAAAATGAGTCATATTCCATTTCCTACCCTAATTAAAACTGATTATAGGTACGACACTGGCCGGCAAGGGGCTTATCGTAAGCCAATAGGAATGTAGTTGGGAGAGTCTATACCTGCGCGATCACTCGCCATCACGTTTGGCACTTGCTATAACTCGAATTTTCAATATTCATCATCTATCCATCAATATCCTAAGAAGGTCTGCTTTGAATTTGATGATCATTATGAGTTTCTGTGGTTTACACAACTTTCTTGTGAGAAATACTTTCTGAGAAACTACATTTGCATAAAATGAAAAGGCAATACCTATTTCTCATGAGAAATTAGTTTTTGGGAAGGAGATTTTTAAAACTCTACTTCTCCATCATTAAACAAAAAATTTGGACAACATATAAAGCAAGGAAAAAAGTAGTAATCACTTTAATAAAAACGTTTCATAAAGATGTGCAGAGATCATGCACAGAAGTTTCTTTCAGGTCCATCCGACAAAACTACTCACAAACGAATGAATAATGAATTAAACGGAAATCACTTTCTCCTTTTCGCTTTGTTCTCCCCAAATATCTGTTATGGAATTGAAACAGATATAGAGAAAAGAAAGTGAAAGTGTGTGACATCAAATTATTCATAAGAAAATAATCTTTCACTGTGAAATATTTCTTAAAACGAGTGTGAAGTCATAAGCCTCAAAGTCGTAGTTTTCCCATGTTACTTGATCAAGAATGAAGCGATTTACACGATCCATGGCATTCTAGATAAAAATAAAAAATTAAAAAAAAAATTTATTTGTCAAATGTTGAAAAGTAAAGTATTATTGGATTTAGAATGTCATTCTAGATGGAAATAAGTGAAAATATAAAAGATGTCCTATTTAAAAATCGAAAGTTGGGGTCATTTCCGGTCAAACCAGAAGTACTACAAAGCAATTAAATATATCAAAAAATGTAAATTGGACTATTATACACAACCTCCAAATTTTGTTTTTCTATCTCCAATATTAAAAAAGTTATAGGGATGAGCCACCTTAGAGAATCACCCGTAATATCAATTCCATAACAAATGTTTGGAGATTTCTGTGTGTTTATATGTTCATATGTGCTTTGGAAAACTTTTTGGAAACGTTTATGACTTTCTACTTTTCCATCCCTAAACAAAAAAGTGGGAAACATCCAAAGTAAAGAAGAGAGAAAATATCTACAATGAAATATCTTTATAAAGATTTGTAGAGCAGACGTTTTTTTCAGATTCAAACTGAGAGATAAACCCTTTGGAAGCAACTACTTTCACATGAACAATAAACTAATGAAACGTAATGTCCTTTGGAAACAACTACTTTTGTTTGAATATTTTGAATTATATGAAAATTACTTTTACCTATTCAATTTGTACTTCAAATATTATGTGACATATTTTGAGTGTCCTTATATCATTGTGTGCTGGATGTTATTCTTTGTTTGTTGATCGCAAAAACTCAGTCTTTTCATTTAGACACTTCAGGAGTTGCCCAGAAAACTTTTTGAAGATAGGTTAGTGGGTCTATTGGACCAGGCACTGTACTGCTAGGGTTTATTGTGGCTCGAATAAGATAACGAAAGTGAAACTTTGCCAAATACTGAAAACCAGATTCGGTCCGCATCGGAGAAGGAACAAAGTTTTATCATCTTCCAAATAAAGGTGAATTCCTAATTTTTTCATATGACGATTCTGTTAGATAACGTAGTTAATAATAATAATATTGATGATTTTCAATAACATTGAAGACCTTGGCTTATCAAAGCGCCTGACTTTCGCTTTCCTCAGGTCGAATGGGCTGAAATCGGAAACTGAGGGGTTCATCATGGCTTGCCAGGATGGTGTCTTCAACACCTCAGTCTACCGCAGTCGCGTGATGGGTAAAGAGGTTCCTGACACAAGGTACAGGGCCTGCCACGAGGCGCCCGAGACCATAATGCACTTGGTATCAGCATGTCCAGCATATGCGGTCTCGGCCTATATCCATCGACATAACGCGGCCCTAAGAGTGCTATATTACCATCTACGGCACTCTTACGGTATTGACGAGACACCGGTGTTGCCCTACGCTCCGGGGGATACGGGAAACGAGAAGTGCTGAATTTATTGGAATCGTTTCCCACCCTCAGGCTCATACAAGCTAATAAGCCTGATGTAGTCCCTCTCGACCACCAGAGCAAAAATAAAGTTTTGGAGTTTTCAGCTCCTGGCGAGACGAATATTGTTCGAAAAGAGGAGGAAAAACAGATCAAATATCGAGATTTTCTCTTCGAACTCCGCAGACTCTATCCAGACCACTCTGTCAAGATGGTAATTCTGATTATTGAAGTCCTTGGTGGAATGATACCCTCCCTACTCTCGAATCTTAAAATCATACCGGTCTGCTGCACTAAGATAGAAATCTTAGCCGGACAGATGCAGAAGGCTGTCATTCTTGACTTACTGCGCTTGCTCAGGGCACATGATTCTCGGACCCAATGATAACTTACCCCACGGTGTGGGGAGTGGTCGTTGGTTCATAATGCTGGCGCACCCTCCCGAATGTATCGAGGCTTCGAGGGATAGGGCCTGACCAGCGCATACTTCGGTAAAAAAAATTATCAACGTCTTTACTATTTCCACTTATTAGACACATTTATAATATTCTGATCCAAATATAATTCAATATAAATGAAAATCAAAGTCGAAGTTCACTTTTTGTAGAGACGGGTCTCTAAAAGAACTGTTCTTTCACGCATTCCACTGCTCATCCCTACAGTAATACAACATCCATTTGGTGATGTATGCAGGCCTTTGAATGCTAGCCAATCCTGGTAGATTTGTGAGAATTCTAAAATGATTTTTTTAGGTTCAGGTGTTGAGTGTTTGTGTGAGAAAACATGAAAAGATCTCAATGGCACGTTCTTGTTCGTTGAACTCCCTTGCAGCGTGCAAGGGAGTCAGCGGCTTTTTTAGCTTCCAGGCCAGTTTCGCCAAGAATCCAGACCAAATACAACTTGTTAAATCTCCTTTTTGAGGAGAATCTTTTTTGGCAATTAACTACTCATCTTGACTTTGCTTAATAAGAGCCAAGTGCTTTCAAAGTCACTTTGATGTCCGACATTTTTATTAATATTTGCGAGAGTAGCATGATCTAACTAATGCATGAATGTAGATATGTAGTGTAAAAAGACTTCAGGTGGAAAATCAACATACGTGTGCCTTTAAAAGTTGAGACTTCAAAAAATATCTGGTACAATTCATGGGAACATAGAATCTCAAATTAATTGGGATATTGGTCGCTTCAAACTCAATCCCCGATAAAACACGGAAGTTTAAAAGTCCAAAACTTCAAATTTACATTAATACACGAGAAAATATTAGTACATTGAGTATAAATGAGGTCAATTATTTTGTTTTCAAAATTATTTGGAAATTTTCTTGAGTAATGTGCATCCCAACACTGACGATATAAAAAATATTTGATTATGTTACTTTCCAAAATATCGCCTGCTGTATATAAATTTCGGAGTGACCACGTACTTGTATATTTTTTTACCTCCAAGAGTATACCGGTATAAATGTTAATCGTTTCAGAATTTCTTTCACTACTCTCAGACTTCCGCCGTATTGTATAATTGATATTGCGCCTGTGATATCAAGAACCAGTACATACATTCTTCTGTAGAAGTACCTCTATGACGCACGAATAGAATAGTGAGTGATTTCTTGGCGAACCACTAGCTATCCGGAAATCGTACAGTGTTTGTACATACCTGTCTGAAAATGTTTGCCTTTTTACCAGTACATTTTTTTCACATAAGCTTATTGCAATCATTGTGAATTTTACACTTTGAAATTCATTTAATAACATTCAAATATTTTGTTCAATTATATTCATATCAGAGTAGTTACCTAAAGGTATTCTGTTTTTTCAGACAGATCGTATAGCACTGAATAGTAAAAAAACTTAAAATCCCTATTTATTGAATGTAAAATCAAGGCTGGCTAATATTCCGTATCTGTGCATACAGATTTTCTACTCGATAACTCGAAATCACCTAATTGACCTTCTTGATTAAAAACCCTCCGACAACTCACCACCTTTGTCATTTTCTAATATTCAGAATAACTTGTTTCTATAGCAATAATACATATTATATTTTTAGTTATTGAAGCATTTACTGCAATAATTAATTGTCGTTCCATTAGGTTACAATTCTCATTTTGTTTGATCAGAAATCTCATTATTTATATTCATAAATAATATTCTTTTCGATTAGCATTTAGGGATTTAGCTTGTTGTTGGAATATAAATAACACACGGAATTAGAGTATCTTATATGATTAGATCTGCCAATGGACGACAAAGTGGAAGTCAAGTTTTATATTTCGTTATTGGCAATCATTTCTGTCAAAACAATGCTGTTTGTTCATCAACGAGTTAACATGCTGTAGAATTTCAAAATGCACTGAAGGTCTTTCCTCATACCTGTTTTTCCATCGGATATGTAGCAAATTTTAAAATTATTTAAAGAATAACTCAAGATATTGCGGAAAACAATAAGTAACAATAATTAAAAAATTTAAGTTTCATCACTCAACCATTGAACTCATGAATACCTATCAATCTAGAACAGGGTTTCGATCGTAATATGAGTTTCTTTCACAAGTTATTCATAGTTATTCTGCCTAGCCCTAAAGCCAAGCATCTCTTTTAGTGTTTTTCATCCATCAAAAACACTGGACTTCAGACTGAGAAACGAAGGTTTTTGTTTGGTGAACAGCCAGCATACTACACGATCATGTATTAGAAAATTTCCAATTGTTCGAAGTGATTTTGAATGCACACATTTTGTGAATACACATAAAAGATATCTGTACCTATACTTTGTCCAACCAATCAACAGAGTGCTCCAAATAATTATCATGCATTGTGCACGTGATCTCCCAGACAAGGCTGCTTGTACAGAGTCGCACGAAGGAAAGACCAATAATATGCGGCTGGGTATAGGGACATTTTTTAGGTGGAGTGCAGGGACACTAACTAGCAGTTTCTACAGCCGTATCAGTACTTGACTCAAAAAAAAAAACTTTAAAATACACCACAAGTGCTAAAACGTAACTGATCACTCCGACACTATAAAATGAATTCAGCGAGCCGATTGAAGTTCAATCTGATTGGCCAGCGTGAGGAGGCTTGTTTATTTTACCCAATAGAAGCAAATGTGCGTGGTGATCATGCTTCGATCACGCATATATCATTGTTTGGGTTGCTTTTTTTGTTGGATGTATACAAAGTATATCTGACTCGACGTTTTTCATAAGCATATGCATTGCTGATATAACCTGCTAAATGATCAAATCGATCATTTCACTCTTCGATAAAATCTATTTCTTTGTTCCTTGTATAAAATTAGAATAATGAAATATGAATCTCGAAAAATGAATTTTGTAAGGAAATGATTGAAAAAAGGTTTCTACATGATGCAGAGTTTAAAGGATACTATATATTATCATCCAAACGATTTAATTTAAAATAAAAAAGTGTCAAGTTATCACTATTCGAACCACAGAATTGAACGTTAATAGATTCGAAATCTATAAATGACCAATAATTATAAATATTTGGAGCAAAATAGGTGAAAACCTATTTGGAAAATATATATTGAATCACAATTATGAAGAGGAATCAAACAATTATTGTGACACACAAAAGGGAAAAATAAGGTAATTTGTGGAAAAAACAAATTTTTGTGACCCAAATTGGAAATGAAACAACAATATATGTAGAAGAATCGAACAATGTGATAATCAATATGACAAATATATAATAATGTACGAAAAATAAAGGGGAAAAAATAGTTTTTGTAAAATAAAATGAAAAGTCAAGAGTAATGATGGTGAAGAAGAAGATAAAAAATAAAATTATTCATATTCCGGTTGTCAGTATTTACAATCGAAAAGTTGTTAAGAGGCTTCGTTTAAAATCTCTTTCACTTTACCAATAAAATCTCTTTTGGAAAACAAATTTCGTACGTATTTCTTGTGAGAACGGAAGCGAGTAGGTTTTAAAAGAATTCACCAGTTTTGCAAGAGAAGGAATCGTAATAGGTTTTACTGTTCCATACACTTCACAGCAAAACGGTGTTGCCGAACGTTTGAATAAAAGCTTACTTGACATGCATGAATAAACTGAAAACCAAACTATTACAAACTAAGAATTTTCATGTGCATATTGTGGAAGAATTTGAGAAAGACATTTGAACCAACAAGTGAAAAATATATACTATTAAAAGGAGTTTATTCTATCATTAATTTGAAAAAACACAAAAATGAAATAATCAAAAAATTAACTATTCCTACGAGTACAAACAAAATGCCTGTTACTAGAAATCATGATTCAGAAACAATTAACAGCGGTGCACAAACGTTAAATCATATGGAGTATTTATCATATTTGAATACAAATAAAAATAAATACAAAACAAATCGTCAAAAAACTGGTTAGGGACATCATAATCACCTAGTGGCATGAAATATAGTTCTCGATATTTCCTTCTGCCTTCCAAATATACCTAAAACATTTCATCAAAATCGGTGGAACTGTTTCGAAGGAGCGAGATTTTTATAAATTGAATATTATTAATCCTCCCCAGTAGTTTAAGACAAGTATTGGAGTATTTATTCCTACACCTATAGAAATAAGCATTTCCGGATAGTTATTACTTCTAAATCCCCCGTGGGTTGGTCCAGCTATCAAGCGCGTCCCCACGTGGTGGATAGGGGAACGGCCAGGGGACTGGAGGCCCTGTCCGGGAAGCCAATGTGGCCTTATGGACGGAGCCGCCCGAGTCCTGGTCAGTGGCAGAAATAAGTAGGGTGAGGGGAACTATAACTCCCCAAAAGCCTTTGCAAAACATGCCACAGTGGGTCAGTCTACCCAAGCAAAGGTATAAGGAATCATGCCGACAGCTGAATGGCACGTTACCTCTGGTAATGCGGGGCTCTGCCAGAGGAAACCAACTCTTTTCTTGCTACTCGTGGAAACAAACATGAATGAAACGAACACAAAAACAGAAACAACAAAAACAAAAACCAATTCCGAGGCTGGACAGAAGTGCTCACCTCAATCTAAGACGGTGGCTGGGGATGAATAGGAATTTCCACCCCAATCTACCGCTTGGAATAAGGCTGGACATAGCAGATCACCTCGTGATGTAATACAAAGGCCAAGGCGTAATCACATTTGCGGCGCCGAGGCCAAGAGGAGAAAGTGAGCGAAAGTGACAGAAGTGGCAGCAACTATAAGTGCACCCTGCTCCCCCACCCAACTTCCAACAGCAATGGCACTTCCTGCGGCGCCTGCGAGCGCCAAGAGCTCCGCCTTGAATAAAGGCAAGGAACTGGCTGTCCCTGCAGGAAAGCTCCCTCACCAAACCTTCACGGAGGCCACCATGAGACACCCCAAGGTAACCAAAGAGAGTGTGTGTTCGGCGAGTCTTGGCCTACACCTGCCGATATAAATGAGATGTCTCCCAGTGACCTGTGCACCTTCCTGGAAAGGGCAGGATTGACGATGACCTAGAAGGACAACTCCTCGGGAGGATGTACAATTGGTCACATGTGGCCTAAAAGCTGTGGGTCTACACTCACCCTCCCTAGTCTACAGATATAGATACTTCTAAAGCCCATATGGTTAAGAAAAACGTGACAAAAACGTTACTTCAAATGTATTTGGATTTCCAATATTTTTTTCCGGCAGTTGAATTGAATTTTGCTTTTTATTTTTGACTTTTTTTTAGTGATTCTGCTATTACTGGATGAAGATCTATAGTAATTCCATAAACTACACAATAAAGGTTTGAAGCTAAATTATTTGGAAGCAATGGAAATCAATAAACTTAAAAATTCAAACATATTATTGAATGACCAATTGAATTTAAATAGATCATAATTTGAGGATGTACCTTAGGTATATAAAAGTTGAGTCGATGCTTCAGGTAATTATGATCGGAAGAAGTACTTGTCTAGTTATCTCTCACTTATGATTATCTATGGTATATAAAAATAACTTATATAATATAACTTCCTGCATGTCATTCACTACGAAACATTTACAGTGATTAGCATATCATGTGATACATGTGATATCTTTGAAAATTAAGTTTGTGAAGATCAAATCGAAAGGTGTAGTTTATGAAATGTTTAAAATATTGTTACGTTTTTCCCCGTGGGTTCACCAATAATTGACTACACTGAATAATCAAACTTAACTTTATTTCACTTTAAATACAACAAACACTTCAACTAAAAATGTAACTATTTTTTGAATATCTATCGCCTTACTAGATCACTTTGCGTACCGCGAAGCCTCTCTACGTGGACAACTTTAGGCTTGCTTCTGGATGACAATTGGATTCTGTACACCAGATCGTTTATCTTTTTGGTTACCAAATAAGGTCCTTGCCATGGTCCCTGCAACTTGGGACACAAACCTTTCCGACGTTGGGGTTGGTAGAGCCACACTGCATCGCCCTCCTTGAAGCTCACTGGGAGCGACTTTTTGTCGAATCTTATCTTCATCCTGTCACTGGAAAGCTGTAATTTGAGTCTGGCAAATTCGTGTACAATTTCCAGTCCCTTCTTCAGGTCACATACTCTGAAAGAGGTACCTCTTGAGATTCATCGAAAGGACTGTCACACAATACATCTATCGGAAACTTCAGTTCTCTACCAGTTAACAACATGGTGTGTAACCTATCGCGTCATGTTGGGATCTCCTGTATGTCATTTACCCCAGTCTCTTTGGTTTTCGGAGACAAACATCGAGAGGTAGTTATTGATGGTGCGATTATGCCTCTCGACCATTCCATCGGATTGTGGCGTAAGAGCAGTAGTTCTTGTCTTCTTTATTCCCAACAGAGTCATCATTTCCTTCCATGAATCCGTTTCGAAGTTGCGGCCCTGATCCGAGTGTAGTTCTTGGGGCACTCCGTGTCTGGCAATTACGTACTGCAACAGGGCTTCTGCCACCGTTTTAGCCTCTTGGTTGGGTAGGGCTACTACTTCAGGCCATTTGGAAAAGTAGTCCATCACAACCATAAGGTTCTTGTTACCGGATGTGGTCATAGGGAGTGGTCCCAAAATGTCAACTGCGATTCTCTCGAAAGGGTACCCACTGAGGTACTGCTTCAACTTTCCTCTTTGCCTTGTCTTCGGACCCTTTCTCGAAAAGCACAGGTCATAACGCTTACACCACTCTTCCACGTCTCGACGGCAATTGACACAATAGTACCTCTCATGCACTCTCGCTAGAGTTCTATTTATTCCTATATGCCCTCCAGTGCGACCATCGTGAGGCTGTTTGAGGGTACTCGAAATACACGTCTTAGGAAAGATCATCTGAAATCTGTGAGTTCTTCCATTCGGACTTTCCCATTTCCGAGTGAGAAGGTCATCTCGAAAGCTCATGGAGTCCCATTGGAGCCAGTAACCCTTTTCCTGTTGGTCATGCTTGGAAATCTCTTGCCATTCCGGCCTCACTCCTTTGGCCATCCATTCTCGTACAGTTACCAAGACGAGATCCTCCTTCTGCGCTACGATGATTTCTTGCCTCGTCAGGAAGGTAGTGTCACCTCAGTGTCACCATGGTCAGGTGATTCCTCAAATTATCTGTCCGTATCCCTGGACAAGAGACCCCTACAGTGACTAACACATTAGGTGACGACCAGGGGCTGTTTGATTCCTCGATCACTCCTTCCTCCAACATGTCCTTAATAATGGATGCAGATTCGTCTTGCTTTGCGAAGGGAAGACGTCTCGGTAGTTGATGTATGGGCTTGGCATCGCCAGTATCGATGCGATGTTGAACTAAATCCGTTCGACCAATGATTTTGCCCTTCACAAACATATCGTTCTCTTCCTTGACGAATCGGGTGGCCTTGCATAGTTCTTCTTCAGATAGATGGCTCCACGTCTTCTTGAAAAATCTATGAGATCCTTTGCGGGTTGTTGAGCACGTTGTAAAGGTACTTCTTCCTCGATCCTGTCGATTTTCACAATCGGTTCGCAGCTGCCTATTACTTGCCATTTCTTGAGAGTCACCCTGTTATTATTAGGGTTGATTATTATTACTGGAATGGTCTGATTGTTACCATTTACGAGGGATCTGGCCAAGATGATTCCTGATTCAGCGCTGTTGGATGGCTCTATCAATGCTGTACTCAAGCCGCCAGGTTCACCAATTTCCGCTTGAATAATTTTCTCGGTGTTAGGAGAGATTCTGGAGTCTTCCAATATAACCACCTTGATGCTGTCATAAGGCTGTGAGGGCACATCAAGCAAAATTCCCTCATTTCTGACTATAATCAGTTTGTTCCTTGTGTCCACCACGAATCCGTAGGGGGACATGATGTCTAGTCCCAGAATGAATTCGTCGACGATGTTGGCTACTACTACCTTAGTTTCTATTTCGCAGTTTCCAAGCCAAAGTTTCACTTCAGTTTCTCCATAGACTGTCAATCTATCCCCAGTGGATGTTTCCAGAACAGGTACCACTGATAATTTCTTCGAACTGCTTCAGTTGGACTAGTATCTGACCTCGTTGCTCTAGTATCCGTGGTGAAAAGGCACTGATAATTATCCAGAAATCCGTCGACAACTAAGCTGTTACTGTTGCGTCCAATCATGGAAATCGAATAACTGGGGGTTTGGGATGCAGCAGCCAATGTACCCCCCTAACACTGACTAAATTTGGTTTTTCCAAGCCACAACGCTCTAGTTCAGGTGATCTCGAACGTTAGTCTCTTCTTTCGTTGGATGTTGGAGGTGATCGACAGTCCCGCCTTAAATGTCTTTCTCTGCCGCAGTTATAGCATTTAGGCCGTCCTCTTGCCTTGGGTACAGTTCCATTCGTCAAATATTTCTCAAAGAGTTTTTCAAGATCTACCATGACTCGATCTTTTCCTTCGTCTTCCTTTTCATTGATGGCTCTCACTATAACTTTTCGTTGTTGCTGTGAAGCATTTTTAGCAGCTTCAAATTCTAGGGCATAAATTATGGCTCCATTCAATTTTTCATGACGTGCCATCTTCAATGACTGCTGCAGCTCCGTGTCACGAACCCCGCCGATGAAACTATGGACACTAAACCAGTGGGTGAAGTTATCCGATGCTTCTGGGTCTTACTAACTTATCGACTTCAGGTCCAAACTCTTGCAAACTGTCTGAGTTCTCACCTTCAGTTAAGCTTGGTAGATTGTTGAAGGTGCTCACTACCATATATCTGACCTCCAAAGCTCACTTGTAATTCTTTCGAAAGTTCAATTAAAATCTCTTCAAACTTTTTGTCGACTCCTTCAAAATTTTTGTCGACTCCTTCAAACATTTTGTCGACTCCTTCAAGTTTTTTTCCGACTCCTCCAAACTCATCTTCAAATTTTCTTTCAATCCCTTCAAGCTTCTCATCGACTACTTTTTTTGTATCCTGGAATACTTTTCCAAATTCTTCCTGAATATATTCCTGTACCTCCCCTTTACTCACTTGGGAAGATTTTAAATCTTCCAATAAATGAAGGTACTTTTCTTGAATACCTAGTAGTATTTCACGATCTTCATTTCGAAGTAATTGTTTTTCCTCTCTTTTGCGTTCATCTTCTTATCTTTTCCGTTTTTCATTCTCCGCCAGACTCGCTTACAAAGCTTCAAACATTTTCTTAAGCTCTTCCATCTTGTCGTAGTCGACACTCCTTGTTTTCACCATAAACAGTACATTTTCAGTCAAATATTCCATTCCGACACCAAATGTTACGTTTTTCCCGTGGGTTCACCAATAAATGAGTACACTGAATAATCAAACTTAACTTTATTTCACTTTGAATACAACAAACACTTTAACTAAAAATTTAACTATTATTCGAATGTCTATCGCCTTAATAGATCACTTCGCGTACCGCATTGTAACGTCCACTTGACTGTTTACTTGACAGTGTACTTGACTGTCTCGATATGCCCGCCGCCAGCGCTTACATATCATAATCGAACATCGTAGAATTTTCTCCGATGTTCTTACTGCTTCTCGAGCGGCAGAGAACATTGGGCATACCCGCGCTCTTAGCTACGTCACGTTTGGTTTGTGGTTACCAGTGGCGGCCGGCGTTACTTTCTTTCGGGCATTATCTACAAGAATATGTTACTTTTTCGAAAATTAAGATAGTTCAAGTTCCGTTATTATTAATGTTTTTTAGATATTTCATGATATATTTGGTATAAAACATAATCTTTCCGCCGTGTCTGTCTCTCTGTTTGAACACAATAAACTCAAAAACTATCGTACGGTTTTCACTTATAGATGGAGTGATTCTCAAGAGAAAGGTTTATGTGTAGGATTCATAATTATTTTGTGTGAATTGGTGTTAATATGATGATGATACCCGTGGTAATCCAGGACGGTGGTGCCAAGTGAGAGTCGATTATTAATCACGTGATATTTTTTAGCAACTTTTCAATGCCATCCACTCCCTCGGTGTATGTGTTAAGATTTTAGACATCCCCTCTCTTCCTATTCAATCACGTGTATTTTTTGGTACAAGGTATCTCAAACATTTTTTTTGTTTTATATCGTAGGTTCAAGTATAAAATAAATAAATAAACGTGTTATTTCAGTACACTCCCTAATCCTTGTGATATTTCGTTATTTTTTCCAGAAGATTTCCTATCTTCTCGAGCCTCGGACCAAGGACCAATGAATTAATCTAATGGATCAATCGGTGGACTCACCGATGAATTTACTAACTCGCCCCATTTAATAAGTACGAAATATTCAAACTTTCAAATAAGATTTACTTTGATATTTACCATGAAAGATTCGTAATATATAGAGAAATACCTGTCGCGGTTTTATGAACTTTTTATAGAGAAAATCAAAATAAATCTTATTTGAAAGTTTGGAAACGAATTTTCATCAAATATTAACCAGTTTATATCCATTTTCCCATCTTCATCTTGCAACTGACTTGCAACCAAAAATTCTTAGTATTTTTGGGATAGATTAGTTTTTAGAAGAAAAAATGTCGACTTTCTACTTTTCCACTAATATATAAAAACTAGGAAACTTTCAATAATCAAAGAAATAATTTCTATGAATGGAACTGTGTGAATGATTTTTACGAACTCTCATTGTGATATGATTAAAATATGTTTTTTCCGTTAACCAGTTATCGCACCCCTACAAACGACAACCCTAGATTCCTAACACGGGAGCAGGTTTATCCAATGTCATAACATTATGAAGTTTTTTAAGGATTTGAGCAATTCGTCTCAAAAATATATGCATGAAAGTGCTTATCAGGAGACTGGTATCCTATAAAACCTTGAAGTCGACCTAGAGATTGAGCGCTATTCCTGTAACACTTATATATTACGTTTTATAGCGTTTCTTTAAATTGCATTATAATATTTGGTGCACAAACTGAAGCAGGAAAAGTGAGTTGCTTCTAATTCAATGTGTGATTAATGAAAATAGTTGATTCACATGAGTTTTTTGTAAATGTTCAGTACAACTTTTGAAGAGTTTTGATCATTATTTTCATATATTTCTTTCTTTCTTTGGAAGGTCTTCAATCTTGACATATAGAAATATATGTTAGTTTAGATAATACACATGACGATTTACTCATTGTAATGTATCTCAGAATCTGATCAAGATAATTTGGTATTCATATCATTCAAAACATTATAAAAATGTATTTGTATATGAATCGGTCTACTGCGATCAGAGCATTATGAGTTTAATTTATAAAACATATTCTCTTCCAGAGACTATAGTTCTATCGTTCTATTTTTAACCACTTCTTTTTTTTCTGTATATGTGTTGAGTATCGAATTAATTTTCGTAAATGGCGTGATATCAGAGTTGGACATGATTTTTGCGAAAAGGAATCATTTTTAGTACCGTTTTATATCACTTCTCGTCGAGAGGGTGCTATCAATTTGTTTTTGAAATGGATAGGGACGTCTTGTGACATTTTGTAGCAAAAGTATATCGATTATCTATACAATGACCTTCAATTTGTTGAATTTGGATAACAGGTTACGGAACTATCGTTTGAATTGTGGACTAGGAATTTGGTAATTTGCCACCCTATGTCAGATTTTGTGAATAAATGGTAATTTTCAGGGCATAAAACGATAGTTTTTTATTTTAATATCATTAGACTTTATCTCAAATATAAAAAAATCGTTTTAGCAAATGTTCAAAAGAGAGTAAAATATTCTATTTTCGAACTCATTTCTGACATTTTGGATTTCTGGGGTAATGCTAACATAAGTTTCGGTAATTCTGTCTCTAAGTTCCCGTATTGTCCCAGGTTGCGTAACATTAACTTTCGATTTGATGAGAAATCGTTGAAGCTCGTTCCAATGGACTGCGAATACCAATCCACATGCCCGACTATGCCTGTCCCAACCAATTCCTTGCAGCCCTAAAAAATGTGAAGATGTACCATCTTGTTGGAAAACAAACTGAATGAGTTTTTAAAAAATTTTCAAATATTTATTGACAGTTGAGACATTTTTCTCACGAGCAACCGTTTTTGAAAATTTAAACGAAATGAAATGAAGCAAATTCCCAGCATCAATAGTGACAGCTGTCAAGCTAACACAATACTTTTACTACGGTAAAGCGGTGTGAATTCTCATCTACATAGTCGACCATAAAAAATCCCAAAACGAATTATAAACAGAAATGCTTCACATAACAAATTATATATAACCTATGGAGCTGTTTGGGTTATAAATTACGAATTCTCTTTTTTCGTAGTCTCAAATTCATACACCAATAACTACGCAAACGGTTATCCAAAGTCAAAACATTAAAGGTCGTTGTGTAGAAAATTGAAATACGTTTGAAGTGAAGGGTCACAAGACCCCCCTTTATATTTTAAAGGTAAAAGTTGAAAGCGTATTCTCTGCAGCGAGTGATATCACACCTTTTTTATCAACTTTGATATCTTGCCCCGTCAAAAAGTTAACAGGGGGCGACTATCTACGTCCACACTCTATATGACGTGTAACGGTTGTTTTTTTTCACATTGTAGGCATATATTTGAGTCATAGCATGAATAACATCGCTATGGCTATGTATATGACTTGAATTAGACAAAAATGTTTCATAAAACCATTTCAGTTTTTCATTTATTCAATTTTATTTTTCAAAATTATTTATTTGTAATTGATGTCACATGAATATTTTTTACATTTTTATTTTACACGTAAGATATTTAATTAGTTTGACTATGTCCACATTTCCATCTTTGGATATTCCAAGGCATTTCTAAGAAATTTTAATATCCAATTCGTAACGTATTTCAAAGAATTGTTAGTTTCTTAATCTGGCAACGTGGCAAAACAAAGTTGGATGCTGGAGATCAGTCGCTGACCTTGCAAGACGGCCTCCCAAACCGGACTACCACGCAGTTATAACCGGATGTGCCGAGTTTCAAACGACCTATTAAAAAAGAATTCCTAAGTCGAATACACGAACCAAGAGGAAATCATTAAGTGGATTCTAGTACAGTCCAATAGGAGAGAGAGTGTTGAAAGATAATAATTATTCGAAATGACCGCTGAGTACGTTAACCTCGTATGAAATGGATTAAAAATCATTAACTAATTGAAATTCTATATTTTATAATAGGACAATTCATATAATATAAATAAAAATAAGGAATTTATTAAATACAAAGTGTGTAATAAATAGTACACTGAGACAACTGAAATTGAATGTGATAACAATGAGTTAAGTGAATTGTTTTCTGTTGGTATATGACTCATAAAACATAAAATTATGTTGAGAAAATACGACTACACTACATGCACATTAAATCGTATATAACAATGATACTAAGTATTGAAATTGGTAAACATATGTGCCAATATTAAGTTTAGATATCAATATAGGTATAGCAAGCGCCACACGTGATGACGAGCGATCGCACAAGTATAGACTCTCCCAACTAAATTACTATTGGATTACGACAAGCCCCTTGCCAGCCAGTGTCGTACCTATAATTAGTTTCAATTAGGGTAGCAAATTAAACATGATTTCTTTGAAATCTATTTCATTTCATATTTTATTTAGTGTTATAGGTAGTAGTACAGTTCATTGAAACGTAAACTTTTGCTAGGCGATGACATTTTTCAGAAACAACACAAATCATTCAGAAAATACCAAACGCCAACAACATTGGAGGACAAGTAACGATACGTTTCTGTACAGAGCATTTGTATGTTTTGCAAGAGCTGTACTGGGGGTTACATTGAAAATGAGTTTGTGCGCATGGGCGCTTGCTGTATATATGGTTTTCGGTCTGGGGTCTCTAAATTGCGAAATTACTTAAGAAAATTTATACTAACTTGGACGAACACAACCCTTCCCTAGCTATTTATTCCTAGATCTAGGGAAGTCACCATGGAGGCAGCTTTAGCCTACCTGCATGACGTCCAGGTCCAGTAGATTATACAGAAGATAGAGAAAAGTCGCTTAACATGGGGTTAGTGCCTAATATGGAGTAGTTCAATTTTAAGCAAGTAGGTACTCCTTTACACATCTATTGTGAACATTAAAAACTAACCACCGACTTCTTATAAATCCCCCCCCCCCCGTTTCGACTGATTATTGGTCTCAAGAAGGACCAATGGGTTCAGAACATCTCATCTGTGGTGCATTGCTGGACTCAACTGTTCTTGTAAGTAAGTAGGAGCGAAGACATCTTTCTTTGCAGAGACGCCATCTATGGCATCGACAGAGAACTCAATTCTTGAACTTCAAAGATAAACGAGAAATGCTCGCTTCATCAACGAGTAATTGAAAGAGATGCAAAAAAAATGGCACTCAAGAGTATATTTGTGATACCTGTCAATCTTAATTTTCTAATCATTTAGGTTCAAGTTGAGTTTTTTCAGTTTATTGAATCTATTACTCACGTTTTCAGATATTAAAATGTGTGTATTCAATTTGCCCAAGTACTGTATCCGCTTTACCCGGGATTCCGGACAAAATAAATAATTTCGTTATATATAAAATTTTATTTGCAATTAATAATTGTTTAATATCGGCGGCGGATGCATATCTTCACCGACAGCAGGAGGTTGCATATCTTAATGAGGAAATAGAAGTAATTTCGAATTGGGGTGAAAATAACCAGGTTCAAAACCCAAACCCCACAAAAACTCAGGCATCGGTTTTCTCCAAAAAGATAAATGTCTCCGAACCGGATATAATAATGACAGGTCAGAATAATCCTCTATCTGCTTCGATAAGTTTGTTGGGGGTAAAAATGGACAAAAATATGGCTTGGCACAATCATGTTGCTGGAGTTGCAAAAGCCGCT
The DNA here is from genome assembly GCF_025532065.1 of Leptinotarsa decemlineata. NCBI lineage: Eukaryota > Metazoa > Arthropoda > Insecta > Coleoptera > Chrysomelidae > Leptinotarsa > Leptinotarsa decemlineata. The sequence continues at coordinate 3,045,784 of NW_027412574.1, forward strand.
TCTTCCGAAGCAGAAAACAGTACACACCTCAGCAACTTTTGCTGTTTTATGAAGCTCAGATTAGATCTTCTTTCTTTGGAGTATTGTTCTCATATATGGAGTTCCGCCCCTAAGCAAACCGGAAGCTGCTGGATTCCATCCAGAAAAGAGCCATCCGCCTGATTGCAGACGCGAACATCACTTGCAATTTGGATAGTCTGGAACATCGAAGAAAGGTTGGGAATTTGCCTCTCTTCTATAGATACATACTTTTACGTGTGTTCAAGTGACTTAACACATTTGATTCCGTGGGCGGTACATATATGACGGCTATGGCTGTTCATCGTTTTGAGGTTCAACTTAGTACACCTTGAACTTCACCGTTCAAGAACTCTTTCATTTGGAAAACTGTGTTCATGTGGAATAAACGTTTTTCCAAATGGATGTAATCTCCAGCGATTCAAATCCAATGTGAATCACTACTTTCGCACAGGCACCGCTCATAGAGCGCCTCAAGGATTTTCCTGTTCTGCTTGTGTTTTGTCCTTAAAAAAAATTATTGAGGGTAACTAATGATGGTTAATATAATAGCAATAAATAAAGACTGATTTGTGCTAGTTATTTTGTTCTTGTAACTTACACCTTTTCTGCTTAAGCCTTAAATATCTTAAGGTACTACTTTGCCCGACCTTTCGATCATTCACAATCGAAGCATGAAATTATGCTGGAGTCAAATTTTGGAAACAAAACTATGAAAAATATACGTTGAGGACTCCATTGGTCACACGGTATATCTACAGTGTCGAATGACAATTGATGTGCTGGTAGACATAACAGGTATAAATGTGTATGAACCGAACAAACACCTGAAATGGAACTAGAGAGCCCGCCCTTATATTTATTGGTTGCGAAACTGTTTCATTGTATGATACAAAAAAGCTTTTGAAAATGTGGACATTATGATTAATGTAACAATATTTCCGAACCTGTTTGAAATTTATCACTTGAGAAGGATACTCCAAGAGTAAACGTTTCTACCTGTTTTTTTCAATGAAATATATTTTCTAAGAATTTTAATAGTACGAGTACCTATTACATTGTTGATTCATTATTACTTAGTCTTTCAGATCAGGTGTTTGTAATGGCTAAAATCTGTGAGAAACAATAAACATAATATTTCATCTCAGGATTATATTCAATCACTTCGGAATAATAATAACCTCTCATTACCATTTGATATTTTTTTGATTGATTCGGCCTTTGCTTGATGAACATCCACAGTAATTTCATAAAGTATGCATCCTTTGTTTTAAGTATTTCTTGTATTGGCATAGATATGTGGATAACGTTTCGGTATGTTTCACAGTTACTAAGAGACAATTAGATATTTTTCATAGGGATATTAACAAAATTCATGAAAACATTGAATTCACTATTGAAGTAGAAGCAGACAATTCAAACTCAATCAATTTCTTGAACTTGACAATTAGTAAAATGAACAACAAACATTATTTTTCAATTTACCACAAACCTTCCCATACGGATATTACTATTCATTACGATTCTACCAATCCCTACCAACACAAAATAGCATCTTATAATAGCATCATTCATGGATTAGTCAATGTTCCTCTTTCAATAGATAATTTTAATAAACAACTCAAAATCTTTAAGCAAATTGCAGTAAACAACGGATTTAAAGCTCAATTAATAGACAAAATACTTTCCAAAAAAGTCTACGCAAAAGCAATTCGAGAGGTTTTACCCACTGATAACTCACATAATCAAAATCAAAATTATTATGCTTTAACATATTTTGGATATACAACAGAAAAAGTGGCTTCATTTTGGAATAAACAAGATAATAAATTTGCATATCGAACAGGTAATACGGTGGGATAGTTAATTAAAATTAATAAAGACAAAACATCAAAATTCCAGAAATCAGGAGTATATAAATTAAATTGTTGAACATGTCCTGAGGTACATATTAGTCAAACTGGCAGAACATTTAGGAATTGCATCCAGGAACATCATATGAGCTATGAATATGAGAAAACATCTTCAGCATATTCAAATCATCTCTCAGAAGAAAATCATATCTGTAACGGAAATTTCGAAATTTCACACAAAAAGGTTTAAAGCTTAATTATTTGGAAGCAATGGAAATTAATAAAGAATATTACTGGTGATCGAAACACGTGTCGAGGTGTTAAAAATAACGATTTGGTGTTGGGAAAAAACTAAGTAATATTAATTACTACACCAAAGGTTCCAAACAGCGCATCATAAAAAAATTAATAAACTTAAAAATTCAAACATTTTACTGAATGACCAACTGGATTTAAATAGACCACTATTACTGAACTTGTTTTGTAGAATTGATAATATGCTCTAGGTAATAATAACTTAAGGATGTACCTTAGGTCAGCCTTTCCCAAACTTTTTTGTCTGGGGAGCCACTTTCATTGTGAAATTTTCTTCGTGACCCACATATTGAATAATATCAATATATGGTGGAAATTCACTATTGAGGAATACACCTCTAAAAGAAAATGGTAAAGATGATATAATTGAAAATAAAATACAGTACTAAAAAAGACTTTTAATTCAGAATCTTAAAACTAAACAAATACAAAAAATGATATAAATGAGATTTATGTAATTATTGTGACTTGTGGAGCTGGTGCTTACGATTTACAAGAGATTCTATATCTGAGTTAAAAATTGAAACCTTTAAACGCAGGTCATGTCTCCAAGGCGTTCGACAGAGTTTGGCACGACGGACTATTAGCCAAAATGAGCAATTTTGGCTACTTTTGAAACAAATGGTAAGACTAATCTAATAGTTTTCAGCTGACCGGCGATGCTGCTGCAGAGTAGGACTAGAACTCTCCACGATGCGACTACTGCTCTATATCTACTACATGTCGGTAAAGCTTTTGTCATTCCTCGGAAATGATTTGGTCAAACTTGTGCTCCGCCAGTTTCCTCACATCTTTCAACTTGAACGTTACATTCTTTTGGGACACGTTGTTTTTGACAGTACCCCGAATGAGTTCAATGGGATTTAAATCCGGATGGTAGGGTGGAAGTCGAAAAACGTTATGTCCTCATCAAAATTGTATCTAATATAACGCTTTTTATTCACCTTGATCCACTCGTATAATTCGCGTTTGGGGTGAATATCATGCTTTTTTCATGCAACCACTTCACCATGTCAGCCTTTCTAAAATTTGTGTTGTGGACTGGATTAATTTGAATATTATGGTATGTTTCATCAAGAAACACAATTGGTCGCTGTTGGATACGAAAATAATTGATTTTTTGTAAATACTTGATCCTCAATGATCTATGTCCATTTTCTCTATTATAATTTTTCAGTCCTTCTCCATTTGAAACCTATTTTAATTCTACGAAGAGATATTTCGAAAGCCACAATTCCCAAAACGTCATTAATTTTGTGTTGGAACTTTTTTACCGTAATACGACACCCTTCCCTCTTATGAAAGTCGTAAATAATCCGTCTAATATTGGAATACACATATTCGGGAATATCAGTTATTGGTGATCTTCTAGGCCGCTTCTTTCTTGGGGCGGAAAATTTTACTTCTTCTTTATTTGCAGAAATGAATTGCTTTCCTTCTTTAACACCTTTTCAATGGTGTTTATTGGACTACCTAATACAAAAAAAGATTTGTGTTGAAATAGTTATTTTTGAAATTTATTTAATATTACCTGTAACATTGAAACTTGAAAAGCAGAAATGAGTGACTTAACTGAACAACACAATAAAATAATAACAAGACATGAAATCTGAAATAACTTATCTTCAACAAAAAATAACGGATGGAATAAAGAATACATCCACCTGTTAATAAAAAAAGCCAGTCAACTTCAACAGAAAATTCGACGAACTCCAGTGGCGTAGAGGAAAGAGGACCTGAAATAGTGAAAAACTACTTGAAGATCACAATTGACGAGGGCAAACAAGTAAATTTATCTGTATTAACAAAAATACAACTGAAATCAAATTGAAAAATAATGTAAAAATTAGAAAAAAATGGATAACATTAGGGTTGTCAACATCAATAAGGGAAAAAAATAATCTTTACAAACTATCAATTGAAAACCCCAATGATCAACAACTCAAACAAATATACAATGATTACAAACGCAACTTGATTAAACTTACAGAAAAAGCAAAGAAACAATATTTCCAAAACGAAATCAATAAAAATAGTAACAAATCAAGAGGGCTTTGGGATAGTATAAATGAAATATGCAATAAAACTTGTCCCAAAACAAAAATAACTGAAATTGTATTGAATAATGGTGATATAACGAAAAATAAACAGGTCATTTCTGATGAATTCAATAGACATTACAGTGAAATAGGCCAAAAACTTGCTGACAAAATCCTAAAACCCGGTTATTTTAAAGACCAAACAGTTGAAATCAATAAAAATATGTTCTTATATCCCACAGACACTGAAGAAATTTTACGAATTATACAAAAACTAAAACTAAAAAAAAGTCCTGGACACGACGGTTTTACTGCAGAAATGTTGAAGCATATAGCAGATTTTATAATAGTCCCTCTTACCCACATAATTAATAGTGGCTTCGAAAACGGAATCTTTCCAAACATTTTGAAAACAGGTGTTATCAAACCGCTCTTCAAGAGTGGTGATAAACAACACATTCCAAACTATAGACCCATTTCTCTGATATCACACATAGCAAAAATTTTTGAAAAAATAATAAAAGAAAGAATGACACATTTCATGAAAAAACATAATATCCTGTCCCAACAACAGTATGGATTCAGAGAAGGAAGATCTACAGAAGATGCAATATTGGAACTGACGACTCATATTTACAAATCACTCGACATCTCCAAACCGTCACTCTGCATTTTTATTGACCTTTCCAAAGCCTTTGATACTGTTTGTCATACAAGGCTTCTTGAGAAACTGGAAAAAATTGGCATGCGAGGTAAGCCGCATGATCTATTGAAATCGTATCTCTCAAACCGCAAGCAAGTAGTCGATATTGATGGTGCAGTAAGTACACCAAGGACGATTACCTACGGGATTCCCCAAGGCACGGTCTTAGGCCCTCTTCTGTTCACCATCTATATAGACAGCCTATTGAAAATGACCTCTGAAGGAACTATTCTGAGCTTTGCAGATGACACAGCAGTATTTTATAGTGACGATACATGGCAACAACTGAAAGCGAAGGCGGAAAAAGATTTCAATAATATTAATAAATGGTTTTTATACAATAAACTTACTTTGAATGCGGAAAAGACCAAATACTTACCCTTCACCTCCTATACTAACAATTTGCCGAATATGGGGCCATTGAATATAAACCAGAATATATCAATTCCAGAAGCCAGCTCCATTAAATACCTCGGTATAAAAATTGACCGACATTTGAAATGGGATTTACATATATCGTATCTCACAAATAAACTTCGAGGATTCATATCAAGATTCAAACTCTTGAAAAAATACCTTGATATCACCCATTTGACAACTGTGTATTATAGTTTAGTTCAGTCCCAACTTTCATACGGCATAATAGGATGGGGAGGAGTAAATGACACACACTTAAATTGCCTCAATATTGTACAAAGAAAAATTCTTAAAATTATCTTGGGCAAAGGAAGGATGTATCCAAGCGATAATTCATACAAAGAAAGTGGCATTTTCGATGTTAGACAACTCTATTGCCAAAAAATGTTGCAGAAAAAATATAAAAATGAAATTAAAATAACACGCTCGGATCACCCATACAATACTAGGAGACAAAAACATAGTGTTGTGGTTCCGAAATGTAACAAAACAGTGGGACAGAGACACTGCAGCTATCTGGGTCCAAAAACTTGGGATTTACTACCTGAAACCATAAAAACTAGTCAAAACTACATTAAGTTCAAGAAACAAGTAAAAAATTGGCTAAATAGTTATGACAGAGATATATTCCAAAAAATTATTTTACTGTAAAAAGTGCAAAAATTCAAACCTGTTATAATTTATAAGCTTTAACAAACTGTTTGTCATATTCAAAAAACAATGACATATATCTCTAATAAGAATCTAGATGTGACTTTTTACCGACTGTGATATTTATCTCATGTGATACCTTGCATAAAACTGTTAACCATCTATTGGTGATATTTAGATAATTTATAATGTGATATATGTATATTATGTTTCACTGAGATTTCAAACCGATCGTGTTATTCACTTGATCTGGATGCGACGCTTTTACCGACTCGACTGTGATATTTATATCATGTAATATCTTGCATGAAACTGACAACCAATCATTGTGTTATTTTAAATATTGTCTTATGTGCTACATGAATGTTTTTTTTTGTCATTTTGTTGAATCTTTTCTAGAGGCTATATCACGCACAAGGAGCAATCTTGCGATTGTTTCTTCAGTGATGCCTATGTTTATTTATGCATCTCTCAAGCACTACTGATATATTCAATATTGTAATTTTTTGATAAATAAACATTATTATTATTATTATTATTATTATTAACGGATGAAGGACACACGATCATCAAAGACAAGAGAAAAGTGGTCAAGTAATTTAACAAAAAATTTGGAAACGGGGTAACTTTAGTGTCAGGATCAAGGGGAAAATTTTCATTGGACCCCTTACTCGTAAACAAGATGGATCTTTACTGATTCAATCTTTCATCAAAACTAACTGTGACGAAAACGCTCTGCTTTAAACTGCTTTTAATGAATCAACGAAAATGGCAATATCCGATATCCTTCTCTTTTGGCCAGATATATATAATTTCAACACGGTAGATAAACTTGAAAAGATAACGAACACCAATGTAATCATAATTACAGAACCCTATCGTTATGACAAATAACGTTAATAAATTTCATAAACTAAATCTCCTACTACTATACCTCACGATTTGATCTCCACAAACTTTATTTGAAAAATATATCACGATATGAATTGAAGGGTTTATATTTTAGGAGTGATTAATTTTTGGGATATGTTTCGCTAACACAGTAGCTTTGTCAACAGTGAAAAAAAACGCTAATAAATATGTATATACAGAAATAATATGAACCCGAAAAAATATATCTTCCATCGAGGGCTGCAGAACATAACTTTCTTCGAATGTAATAATATACTGAGAAGAACAAATATCAATAAAAATAGACATACCACTAATAACAATGGAAAATTGTTAAACACTTGATCATTTTCATAAACCAAGAACTGTGGAAAGCAACAACAAAGAAAATAATTTCAATACGGCCCTGGATTCACACAAATTCCAATCCTGGAGTCCTCGCCAATAACAGCGTCTGATGAAGAACGTCTTGAAGATCTACAAAACTACACCAGAACTATCCCACCAAAAACGTGTTTTAAACAAACGGAATTATTAGGTAACATCCCTCTATCTATTGTTTTAATGAACATTCAATCTCTCCGAAATAAATTGGATGAGTTGTACATATTCCTGGAGAATTTGGACTTTCCAAAAATTGCAATATTAACTGAACATTGGCTTGAAAATGATGAGCCTATTTATTTACCAAACTATAACGATATTTCAAAATATAGTAGAAAAACAGCAGCTCATGGAGGGACTTTGATATTGGGAAAAAACTTTTAAACTGATAAATTACCTTTTACCAATATCACTAAATTTGACAATTTATTACAAGAAAAAGCATTTGAGTTTTCAATTAGCTTCTGTGAGAAAATCAGTACGTACATATTATGCATTTACTGGTCATCATTGTCAGATCCTCTTATTCTTATTAACGAACCGGAGTCAATATTGTTCGATCTTCGTAGGAAATGCAAAATAATAAAAACAGGTGATTTCAATATCTATTTCAATTTGAAAGAGAGCAATATCACACAGTCACTAATTAATCTCTTGACTGCTTTTGATTTGACAGTGCATGTAAAATCGGATACCATAATATCACAATACAGTAGTACTGCTATATAATTATATTTGCAGTAACTTAGATACAGAGCAAGTCACATATTCGGTTGTATCTGCAGATCTCTCTGACCGTGAGGCTGTTTTCTGCATACTAGGTTACATCGATTCAGAATGTAAAAATGAGAAATTCAGATTTGTTAGGCTTTTTACTGCATCCAACTATTTGAAATGTCAGCAAACTACAACAGTAAAAGAAAGATTTCTAGTCTTCCACAATAAACTATTTAAAGTATTCAATGACAAAAGGATTGAAAAATTCTGCGAGAAATATGAGATCTCTGCATTATATCAGACAATATACAAATGCAGATTTTTTTCATAATTACAACAATAAGTAGTTACAGATCACTATATCGAAAGATTGTAAAGTTATCAAAAAAAATTATTATAAAAATCGCATAGATGATGCTACCAACAAATCAAAGGAGAGTTGGAAGATAGTAAATGATCTTTTAGGAAAGAATTCCAGAAAGAAAGTAGATTTGCAGTTGCAGATGAATTGACAAAACATTTAACGATAGCTTATGATCCACTAATAAATATAGCAAACGTGAGTGTTAACGAAAACTTAATCTTGTATGACACTAATATTGATGAATTGAAATAAACGTTACATGATATTAAAAATAAAACCGCACTGGATTTGATGAAATTTCTGTTAGGATTTTTGAAAATATTCCAGATAATGCCCTGAACCAACTAGTATCTCTGATAAATGAATCCTGCGAAGAATGCACATATCCACCTTTTCATTATTGAAAGTTTATGTTTCAAATAGTACATCTGCAAAAAATCTGAATTTTCACTCATTATTTTCCCCCTCATATTGATAGTTGAATGTGGTCAAGCTTGACGTCGCATCAGTCGACTCGAAGACAAGGGAGTGCTGGCGGATAAGCGAAATACGTGTGCGAAAGCCGTAGAGAGCAAGTTGTGCGTTGTTTACTGCAGTGTATCAACTGCGTGAATATGTAACACGTGGTGTTTTCAAACAAGTCAGCAAATGAAATAAAATCCGACGATGGCAGCGATTCATAATCTGCAACTACAGGCCCGGTTGCCACCGCTCGAAGCTCGTTGCCTGGTGTGACGTCAGAATGTACCGCGGGCGATCTCACATTTTCAATTGCTGTTGCTCAGTTGTTAATTAACAGATGATTTACTTTTATAATATATAATTTTCAATAAAAAACTGAATTTGCCTGAATGAGCCCATTGTCATACCGATCTATAAAGGTGATGAAGTGAACTCTCCTATGAATTTTAGGCACATCTCCCTCATTCCCACGATAAAGGAAATCATCGAACGATTCGTTAAGTAGAAAATATTTGACTTTTTGCAGGTGTGTGATATATTGAGCATCAAACAATTTGGATTTCACTACACTGAGAGCACAAATGATGCAATATTTTCACTGTTATATGAATTGTATACTGGGATCAATGATGTGGGAGTTGCCGCGGCTGTATTTTGTGATTTATCGAAGACTTTTGACTGCGTGAATCATGAGGTACTGCTGCGGAAGCTTCACCGTTACGGGTTTCAAAATAAAGCACATTCATGGTTCACGATATATTTATCTGGCCGCACACAAGTAGTTAAGACAAAATCAAACTCAAGTTAAGGTAATATACAAAGTGGTGTTCCGCAAGAATCAGTCTTAGGTCCAATTTTGTTTTTACTGTATGTTAATGACCTGACGACGCTTGACATCACAGGAAATGTCACCCTGTTCGCCGATGATACCACCATACTATGACATAATGATAAGCAAGCCGATCTTCATCATATCATTAATTCAGATATAACAAAGGTCAAAGAGTGGTGCGACTCGAACCTTTTATCCTTCAACATATTAAAAACTAAGATAGTTTCCTTCAATTGTGCAGTTGCTGATAGTTCTTTAAACCACCAGATTTTTGAAAACAGTGTTTTATCGAAATTTCTAGGACTATACATCGACTCTGGGGAGTGTGCAGTGGTAATGTTCTTCAAAATGTTTTTGTCTTACAAAAAAGAGTCCTGAGATACCTCTGATACCTCTGTAAACTAAAATTTTGCTATTTGTTCAGATTTCACGTCAAGCAACACAACATACTCACGGTAGTATCTAAATTTATACTTGAAACATTGTGTTTCATAAATAAACACAAACAAAATTTCATTACAGGGAATAGATACTCCACCCGTCAAAGTAACCATCTCAAACTACCGTTACCAGCCTCAGATCTCTTCGAATTGAAGGTGAAATATACTCTCACATAGACTTCAACATGGTTCGGGTTTTGGTACTTCTTAATTACCCTAGTCTTCAACAAGATCATTATTGATCTGTTGATACGTTTACATATTATCCGCATTATCTCAACGACTCATCACAGATCATCTCCACAAACGTTCCCAAAAAATTATAATCAATTCCAAACAATCTGATTTGATGTTTACAAAGATGTATAGATCATGCAAAGAATTAAGTTTCAGACACAAACTGAAAAAAAAACCCTCTTGAAACAGCTATTTTCACATAAACATTGAATCACATGAAAGAAAAATACTTTCGAAACACATACCTATATGAACGATGAATAATACGAAACACACTTTTCTCAATTCCGTTTATGTTCGAAACTTTCGTAATGAAATCGCGTCAGATATCATTCACAGGATTCCTACATAATATAATAATAAAAGAAGTAAAATTTCACTTACATGGAATACTATTATCCTCACTGGCATACATCCAATGTTTCGCTGTAAGACACTTGCCTCATCGGCTCTTCAGTACCAAACACGGATAACATCATTCGTTCATAAAATTCCGACTTTTTGTGACGTAATGAGTTGAATCCATCCATGTCATCGATGACAGTACGCAAATAACATTCATTCGCTCATTTGATTAAATCCCAGCCATAGAAATCTTGTTTGAATTGAAAGGGTATATTTTCAAAAGAGATTAATTTTTGGGAAAGAAAGGTTTAGGCTGTCTACTTCAAAATCTCAATTCAAAAAATGTGAGAAGGAATTAGTCAATTTAAAAAATTATCTCTATACAAAGATGGGTAGATCATGCAAAGAAGTAACTTTCAGACACAAACTCGAAAAAATTCCTTTCGAAACAGCTATTCCTGATGCAATTGTCACTTTTTTGTTTCGAACATATACAGTGTGACAGACTTAAGATGAAGACACCCCTGTATTTAGGTTATTTTTGAAAGCAGATATTTGGTACAGGCTTGGACCTTCATGGGCCGCACTTTTCGCAATACTTAGCCTGCGTTCACTTAACTTTGAAAATTATTATTTCATCAAATGTTAGTTAATCAAACGTTTCCTGCAAGTGGCCGTCGATGGATATCTCTCGAATAATTTCACCATAATCAATAATATCAATAATGCCTGGAACAAATTTGTGAATATCATTAGTGGTTTGATAGATTCCTGTTTCCCTATTAAAAAAATACCCATTAATAAAAGAGCTGATAAGCGAATTTGGTTTAACGAGAAACTTCTGCATTCAAAGCAACAATTAACTCTTATATCGAATTTAGCAACTTCTTACCCAATATATCATCAACCAAAAGCAGAGCTGCAGAAACGCTACTGCAATTCATTGTCAGAGGCTAAGAAAAGATATAACGATGATTTGATAATGAAAGCAAATAATAAATCAAAAACTGTATGGAAAATTATTAATAATTTGAAAGGACATTGTAAAATCAATATACCCACGATGATAATGATAAACAGATGAGTGCCCCGGAAATGGCTGAGTAGTTTAACATCCATTTTACTAGAGAACCATTTTCAGTAAATCAGCATGATCTGGATTATCTAAAGTTGAATATGCCAGTGTCAAAAAAATCATTTTATTAAAGCCAGTTACACCTGTAGATGTTAAAATTTTGATTTGTAATTTGAAATCTTCCAACTCAAGTGGATTTGGTGAAATATCAAATAACCTACTAAAAAAATCGTATGCAGGCTTATAGGAACCATTGGCTTTTCTCATCAATCTTTGTTTTTCTGAAGGAATTTTCCCAGAATGCTTGGAGTTAGCTGTGGTTCTGCCATTATACAAAAAAAGTGATTCTGATGACTTTTCCAATTATAGAGCCATCCATTGGAATGGACATCACTAATTAACTCTCATCATTTTTGTGGAGTCAAAGACTGTTATCCAGAAATCAACATGGATTCTGTAAAAATATGAGCACAGAATCTGCTCTGTGTGATTTTCAAAAATGTTTTGTAGACAATCTTGATGAGGGCAAATATGCTCTGGGTCTTTTCATTGACTTTTCAAGAGCTTTCGACTTAGTCAATCATAAGCTTTCATGTCGTAAGTTAGAATCGTATGAAGTTAGGGGGATACCGCTAAGATTATTTGAATCATATTTAAATGGCAGAAGTCAGGTTGTTAGACTGAATGAAGTTCTGAGTAGTTATCGTGAAATAAATCGAGATGTACCTCAAGGATCTGTATTGGGACCTTTATTGTTCAATATATTTGTAAATGATATAATCCGTCTAATGGAAAGAAACCACGATATAAAAATAGTGTGTTATGCAGACGATACGAATTTACTAATTTTTGAAAAAAGCATAGACATGCTACTGAGTAAAACCGAGAAGATTTATGAAGATATAATTCATTGGTCTAAAAAGAATTGTCTGTTACTGAATCATAACAAAACAGTCACAGTATTTTTTGGGCGCTCCAAACAAAGATCACCTGTGTTATTCAAAAATACAGAAAAACAAATAACTTGTAGTGATGAAGTGAAACTTTTGGGAGTAATTTTCGACAAACATATGCAATGGGCAAGTCATATAGAACTATTGTCTAATAAACTGAGAAGTAGTTGCTACAGCATGAAAGACCACTGCAGTCTTGCTTACGCTGTACTTTGCACATTTTCACTTCCACATGGAGGTATACTGAATTAGGGAAACAGTACCGGTATGAATCGGATCTTCAATCTTCAAAAATACGCAATTTGAATTATGGAAAGTATTGATATGAGAACCAGTTGTCGTTAATACTTTATAACACCTGGTGTATTAACAGTTTACAGTTTATATATACTGGAAGCTTGCACTTATACATATAAGAATAAAAATAAGTTTGCAATAGATAACAATCATTGCTATAACACCCGTCATAGAAATCTCTTGCACTCTGATTTTCATCGCACATCTCTGTATCGAAGAAATTTTCATTGTATTGGTTGTAAGCTCTATGATATTTTTGATGGTCATATAAAATCATCCCCCAATGTTCATATTTTTAAATCAAGACTGAAAAAAATCCTACTTAGTAACTGTAGACGATTTCTTTTTATGAAAATTTTTTGCCAAAAAAATTATCCCATCAAATTTGTCTATTTCTAGTCATGTGTGTCGAAATAACCAATGAAACCATCATTACACTGATAACTACCCATGGATAGTTTTCACGGGTAGTTATCACTTATGTCATGACATTGCTAAGCAACCAACACAATAAAGTTGTTTGACATTTCAGTAATTCAATTTATTTCGAAAATGTCACTTTCTCGCTTTGGTGTTCATATTTGAATATTGATCAGGAACATCATAACCAAATAATCAATAGTATGCGTGGAAACACCTATGCAGTAACCGAGGCAAATACAGCAAGATCAACGGAATATCATTATACGAATTGTTCTTTTAATAACTGTGTGTTCAATAAATAATTTTGTTCGAATTGCAAAAAATTTCCTCACCGAATATCCCTCGAACATTGATAAATAACTCATAATTTTATCACAACTTCCTCAAGCACGTTATTTTAGGTAACATCCTTCCGCCTTCGGCGTCGGGATGTTACCAAATAACGTGCTTTCGAAAACTGTGATAAAATTATTTCGTTAGTTATCAATGTCCTTGGGATATTATAGCTGATAATGATTTTTCATTTATTTTTAAACTATATAATTGATGTTTTCTATAAACATGTATATGTAAATTTGTATTGTTGACATGTCATTGCTCAATGTAATGATGTTACTGAAATATTGACGTTTTTATTGATGTATGCAACCTTTGTGCATTCAAATAATAAAATAAAAAGATATTATTATTGTCACCGTACTGTACGCTGGTCAAGCCCTATCCCCCGAAGCTCCGATACATTCGGGAGGGCGCGCCAGCATTATCAATCAATGACCACTCGCCACACCGTGGGGCAAGTGATCATTGGGTCCGGAAACCATGTGCCCCGAGCAAGCGCAGTGAGCCAAGAATGACAGCCTTCTGCATCTGTGCGGCTAAGATTTCTGCCTTAGTGCGGCAAACCGGTATGATTTTAAGATTCGAGAGTAGAGAGGACATCATTCCACCAAAGACTCCAATAATCAGAACAACCATCTTGACAAAGTGATCTGGATAGTCTGCGGAGTTCGAAGAGAAAATATCGATATTTTATTCTATTTCCCTCCTCTTTTCTGACGATATTCATCCCGCCAAGAGCTGAAAACTCCACGACAAATATCGTTTTGCTCTGGTGGTCGAGAAGGACCACATCAGCTTGAGGGTGGGAAACGAATAGTTCCAATAAATTCGGCACTTCTCATTCTTCACAACGGATTCAATATCCCCCGGAGCGTAGGGCAACACCGGTGTCTTGTCAATACCGTAAGAGTGTCGTAGATGGTAATATAGCACTCTTAGGGCCGCGTTATGTCGATGAATATAGGCCGAGATCGCATATGCTGGACATGCTAATAGCAAGTACATTAGGGTCTCGGACGCCTCGCGGCAGGCCCTGCACCTTGGTCAGGAACCCATCACGCGACTGCGGTAGACTAAGGTGTTGAAGACACCATCCCGACAAGCTATGATGAACCTCTCAGTTTTCGACTTCAGCCCACTCGACCTGAGAAAAGCGAAGGTCAGGCGCTTTGATAAGCCAAGGTCTGCAATGTTATTGAAGAAGACTCCATGCATTGGCTTATCCTTGTTTTTCCGCAGAAGTAAGGTGATCTCTGCGGCTTTTATCTGAACTTTTTGCCGAACAGGTTCCAACTCGGTGACAGAGTTGTGATCACCTCGTTCAGTGTCGAAAACTATTATTATTATTTTCGACGCTGGAGTTCCCCAGGGATCGATATTGTCACCAACCGTCTTTTTATTGTATATCAATATATGGATTTGCTGACGACAGCACACTCCTCTCGTCATTACATTTGAATTCCAGGACATCGGCTGCGGATGTACATCGTCACCGATAGCAGCAGGTTCGATATCTTAATGAGGGTCTAGAAGTGTTTTCGAATAGGGGTGAAAGTGATCAGGTTCAATTCAATGCTACAAAAACTCAGGCATCGGTTTTCTCCAAAAAATAAATACTTCCGAACCGTATATAATAATGTCAGGTCAGACAAATCCGCTTTCTGCTTCGATAAGTTTGTTGGGGTTTAAAATGGACACAAATATGCCTTTGCACAATCATGTCGCTGGAATGGCAAAGGCTGCTTCTCGAAAGCTTGGAACACTGTTCCGAACCAGAAAACTGTACACAGCTCAGCAAATTTTGATGTTTTATGAAGCTCTGACCAGACCGTCTATGGAGCTCCGCCCCCGAACATACCCTGAAACTGAGGGTTCCATCCAGAAAAAACCCATCCGCCTGATTGGCGACGCGAACATCCCTTGCAAACTTGATAGACTGGAACATCTAAGAAAGGTTGGAGATTTGTCTCTTTCCTATAGATACTTTAACGAAATGTGTTCAAGTGACTTGGCACATTTGATTCCACCAAGAGCAGTTCATATCAGAAATATGCGACGCACTGAGGCTGCTCATCTTCTTGTGGTCCAACTCAGTACACCTCGAACTCAAGTGTTCAAAAACTCTTTCATTTGGAGAACGGCGTTTATGTGGAATAAACTTCCTGAGGACATCTTTCTGAATGAATTCAATCTCCAGCGATTCAAATCCAATGTGAATCACTACTTTCGCACAGGTACCGCTCTAAGAGCGCCTCAAAGATTTTCCTGTTGTGCTTGTGTTTTGTCTTTAAAAAAAGTTCTCTTCACTAGACTAATTTTGGGTAGAAAATCGTCATTCTCAATGTTTCAAAGCAGTCTCATGTTTTATATTTCAACAGTTTTCAATTTGGGCTAGGGTGACTGGTAAACAAGTGAACTATTTATAGCTCAAATGTCAGTTTGAAAGTTATTAGTTAATAATAAGGTTATTTGGTGATGCTGCTAGAAATAGCAGACAAGTTGGTCAAGAATTCAACAGAAAACATCCGCAACGAAATCGTATTCGACATAGAACGGCAGCCTCCGTGAATAAACTTTTTACATAAACCGGAAGTGTATTAAAGCAATGTCCAGTAATTGACAATCCACATCGAAAACGAAGGTATCATGATGATGACAATGTCTCAACTTCAATTCGTACCACTCCCCAAAAGTCTGAGCAATTAAATTTGAGTAGAGAGAAAATCAGAAGTTGTCTCGTTCATTATAAAATTAAACCTTTTAAACTAAACATTGAAAAATGTTGAATATGAACGATTAGATATCTGCTATTGGGCTCAAGAAAATGTTTTAAATGATAGAAATTTTCTGAGAAAAATGTTGTTCACTACTAATGAAACAGTATCTGATCAAAATTGCAGATACTGGTCTTCTGAAAATTCCCACTGAGATATACCCTGGAAGTATCAATACTTTCCAAAAGTTATTGTTTGGTGTGGTATTTTAAGCGAAAGATTAACTGCAACGTGTTTCTTCAATGATACTATTAGATTAGAAGAGATGTATTTTTAGCTAGACAGAGCTTCCATTCATAGTTATTGGATGGTTCGAGAGTGGTTGAACGAACATTTTCCTTTACGTTGGATTTGTAGAAATAGCCCATATGAACAATGACCTTCTCGCTCTCCTAACATAACTCCAACAGCTTTTACTTCTGGAAAACTGTCGAAAATAGGATTCACAAGTCTAGGCCAAGAAATCAACAAGAACTTTGTGAGTGGATACAGCAAGATTGCCATGAAAATAAGTATTCCCGAACTTAGGAGCAGGGGCAAAAATAAGAGAAAAATAATTGGAAAATGTATCAGAATTGGGGCGGGCTAGCCTGATATTCAAGTTGATAGTACTAAATATGCTTTGATCAAACTTTTACAAAATTCCACAGTCGTTTGATATATTTTTTTCTTCAACTCACTGATGCATAACATCGATTTCTTTTGTGATAGTATGTAGGAAGAGAAACCTCTGTGTCAAATTTAAGTCCCTAATATTGCAAATGAACGTCTGTAGAATTTTTAAAAGTTCAAAAATAGCCGATTTTTTGAAAAATCATATTACTATAATGATAAATGATATCACATTTTTTGTCATTTCCTCCTCTTATGAGAATACATATCGAGTTGGATAAGAAGCCAATCAACCACGAGCGAAAAATTGTAAGCACGAGGCGTCAGCCGAGTGCGATAATTCGCGAATGGACGTAATTGGCCTTACCTCGAGGTGCGTACTATACCTTTTCTACGACTGACCCTAGAAAGGAATGGTACAATATATTTGTTTGAGATAATGGCTTTAGATTTTAAACTCATTCAGTCAGTAAGTCAGAACTCAATTGAATGATTTTAAAATTGGTAACAATATTTCCTACAAATTATTCGGGTTAATTTTTGTTATAAGTTTTTGTTGAATCTTTGAAATAAACGAGAACGTTTTCGGAAAACGGTGATATGTTTTTACTTCCTCTCCAACTCTCCAACATTTTAGAAATTATATTCGTATTTTTGTCTCGAATTTGCTGGCAGCAAATTATTCATAGCAATATTTATTTGCTAGGTAATATCTGGTGGGGTAGTACAAATATCTTGATAGTAATCACTCATTTTAAATGTGAACGAGATACTGAACTACAGCTTACAAATAAAACAAGTGGTTGTTGATTCCCGGATATAACTAGATTAATTATCAACCCACAAACAATAAATTTACTGAAAATATGATTTATATTTTGATTTTACAGAGAATTTGGAGAGAAAATCTACTGATTTTGACTCTTGGACAATTGAATGTATTCATGAGATATTTATCAGAGTTAATGTTAACTATCTCCTCACTTTTTGAAATTTCTCACGGAAGTAGCCGCCATTAATTTTGGATACATGTGTAGGTATTCTAAATGGACCATTACCTACATGCTGACAAACACGTAATGATTAGTTTAAAATGGAAGGAGTAGAAAAAACATTTAGGATATGAGAAAAGAATCGAAAAAAAAACCAATTGAAGATCAAGGAGTCAAATTCATAGTTATTTACATCACTTCAGCTAGAAAATGGCGTTGGAACGAGAACGATATATTTTTTGGGTTGAGGGATATTCCTTTTTGAAATTTCATTTATTCTGATTGCTTTTGGTGATGCGCATTCGACCATGATTTCTTCTACTAAAACCTCAGTTTATATTGATAATTTATAATTGAAATTTGTGAAAATTTCAAAATATAATTTTCACTAGTTTGTTCGATACCTACTTGTCGGAATCATTATATGAAT
Organism: Leptinotarsa decemlineata; assembly: GCF_025532065.1. Classification (NCBI taxonomy): domain Eukaryota; kingdom Metazoa; phylum Arthropoda; class Insecta; order Coleoptera; family Chrysomelidae; genus Leptinotarsa; species Leptinotarsa decemlineata. The sequence continues at coordinate 3,064,347 of NW_027412574.1, forward strand.
CCTTTCATATAATGCAAGCAAACCCCATAACGGTACACACTTTTTTCTAGTGTACATAGGTAAGCGTTCAGTAATCTCCTGATGATGCTAACTTGATTAGCGGAACGTGTATCCAGAGGCAGTATTTTTGTTCTGGTATGGGAAAAGTGTTTTCGTAAATAGGTATTTGAGTGAATGTCAGTTGTCATTTCCAATACACCTATTCAACTCATAAGCTATTCTTTGAATTACTCATTCAACCCGCGGAGAAGAAATACTGCTTCATCTGCATATACATTTTCTTTCACAATATTTGAAATTTTCCAACTCATCGCCTGAAATGAAAGGCATTTTTTGTTTTTCATTCCATATAACACGAATGTAAAATTCAACGTAACATGACATATGAATAGAGACAGAATTGTAAAGAAACAGACGGTGAAAAATACAAATGAACAAAACACTGGAAATGCCAAGACAATAATGATACGGGAGTCCATTAGAAAAAATGATATGAAATGATTTGAGTGCGTCACATCTGACGCATAGGTGAGCGCGACGAGTAATATTTCAAAAGGCTGAATTGAATTCACTTCACGTATTTGTCTTGAAAACTCATATTCGAAAAGTGTTATTAAGCTTACCTCGAAGATGAATACATTAACCCGTTACTTGAAAATTAATGACACTGTTACTGATAGTCCCCTTCGTCAAGAAGAGGAATCTGGATAAATTAACTCCAGTTTTCTCCAATGATGAAGCGGTGGTGAACTATCTAGATGTTATATATGGTTTTTCATAGAGGTATAGAACTTTCAAATGGAATAGAACAAAAAGGAAATTTCAAATTGACATGAAAATTACTTTATTGAAAAGATAATCTTCTGGAATTTTAATTATTTATGACTTCTGGCATATGACCGCCACTGCTGGCTCGGACGTAGTCTAATCTGGAGGTCCAATTTTCGATGACTTTTTCCAATATTTGTGGCCGTATATCGTTGATAACGAGGCGAATGTTGTCCTCCAAGTGGTCAATCTGTTACGGGTTCAATTATACTGATACCTCCTAGTTGACTCATAACTTTAATAGCGCTCTCGTAAGTCAAAACATTATAAAATGTATTAAATCATCCAGGATGAATAATTTGAAGTCACTCGGTGATCTTGCACAGCAGAAAAATATCTGAAATGAAGTCATATTTTTAAAAATGTTCAATCAGCACAAGAAGTACTTTACCTACTTTGAATGCTTTCTCATTCAAGATACCAGTTTAGTTCATTGGGAATTTCCGAAAAGAATAAGAACATTATCTGTTTTATCACCATTCCTTAACTTTCCATTTTCATATAGGTTAGTTTGTTATTGTTTGGATAGGGGTTATCTAAAAGATCCAACCCTGCTAAATATTCAAAATTTGACAGAAAGGATGTCATTCATCTTCAGTATTCTCAACTTTGATGAAATGTCACTAATATTCCTAGTTTGACCTCCAGAATCTATCTGTTTCCTTTTTCCTTTTTTTATTGTGGGCTTATCAAAGTGGAACATGTGGTTCTGATTTTCTCAAGTTATAGAGGATTTTCTGAGTCTGAAAAATAAAAAGTAGTTGTAAAACCATCAAGAAAATTGTCATAGGAGTGATATTTCAACCATCCAATGTGGATTTTGGTTTTCAACTAACCTTAAACGTTTCCTGACGAAACTCTCTCCGAGACCACCCTCCATCGAAGGTAGGTATTCTGCTGGGACACATTCTGGGGATTATCCTCTAATAAGTGCATTTCATATGTATTAATGAATCCACAGGTTAGTAACTTTTCTGTCTTTTCAGGTCTCTTTTTGTTTAGTACCTAGTTTTACGTTTTCTCTGTACGAAGGATATTACCAACCCTCTACCGGCTGACTAATTTTGATTTTAGAGTTTTGTTTTCAAGTTATTTCTATTACGCCCCAATAATTTGATTTTCCATCTTAGTCGGCGTAATAAATTTGGCGCCCTACTTAGTTTCTTTTCCTTTCCACTGGTGACTACTTGTTGCATAGAAAAAAAAAGCAAAAAGTAAATTGGACTTTCATAGAGTATTTTTTTTGCTTATGTGTAATTTTTTTTCTGTTTGTTCTCTTTTGGTATTAGGTTATTTCAGTTCTGTGGGCGAAGTCATTCGGGTGACATTGAGTGTTGTTATTTTTGCGCATACTCAGTTTAAATTTTGTTTTGATATTTTTTTTACTTGTTTTTTTCTTTTTTTGAAAGAGGTGGGTTTGCGTGCGTTTGTTTCATTGTTAGTAGGTATCCATACGTTTAGTTATTATTGGACTAGTGATCGTACGTTCGGTTATCACAAAACTTGATATCGTACGGTTTTTACAATTTTAATTTTTTTAATTTTTTTTTTCTTTCACATTGGAAGTCAATCGTTTATTAGGTGACGAAATAGTTCATGAGCTTATGATCCGTAGTTTACCTGTTCAGCGTACAGTCGCAGAAAATAGAGCAACCCTAAGAGCGGCGTTAAGAAATGAAAAGGAGGGAGAGGCGTCTTCTCTTCCAGTCGTTATTCTTTCACCTCAGGAAGAATTTTATGTTTGTAATTGAAAGTTACTTAGTTTGGAAAATGACATTGATAACTTTGATATTACTAATCGAGTGAACGAGAATAAGCGTATTACGTCTCGGCTTAACCATGTCCGTCTCAGATTGATTAGAGTAGCGGTGAACAATGATGCTCACTTGGAGGAAAGAAAAAAGTTGTTACTTACACGATGTGGTCAACTTCTTAGCAACTTAGAATCGATCAATGAAAATTTAGAGTTGATGGAGTCGCACAACCCAGAAATGTCACAAGATGGTTCATTACTGAATGGGGTTAACGAAATTGGAGGACATATTTTGGATGAACAGAATCCTTTATTGCCTGAAGTGATATTAACAAACAATACTACTTTAAATAATAGATCAACCCGAGAGCTTGAAGCGGCACGGATAAATATGCAACGAACACTAACAGCTCTTCAAAACCAAGTGAATGAAGAAATTCCTCCGTTGATCGATTTCATCGAGGAAGAAGCTGATGGTCAACCTATTGGAAATGAAGCAGTTAGAAACCAATCTCAACGAATTCAAGAACATGTCAACACTAATCCAATTGGAAATAGACCATTACGGGAAACTGTTAGATTCAGTACAGACGCAGGATTTTCTCTTTTAGGGCACAACCCAACCCGGCCTCGAAGTTTCTTCTCGGATATGGGAAAAGGGGAAGAAATGCATGGACGCACCTCAGAAAATTATAAGGATTTAATGAATTCTACTCGAGATATCACTTCAAGGCTTCGTAACCTCGCTTTTCCATCCGCTGATGATGCAATATTGGTTCGTCAAAACCCAGAAGAGAGATTTCCGTATTTTGATGTATCGAAGTGGCGAATACACTTCGATGGGGAGTCGAGTGTTACCAACTTTTTGGAAAAAATTGAGGAGCTTCGTTTATCTCGCGGAGTTACAAAACAGCAGTTGCTGAGATCTGCTCCAGAATTATTCACGAAGGATGCTCTTTTCTGGTTTAGAACGCAAAACTTCAAGTCATGGGATAACCTGGTGGAAAAACTGAAGAAAGATTTCCTTCCTTATTACTATGAGTTTGATCTCTGGGAAGAAATACGCAAACGCACTCAAGGTTCCAAAGAACGAGTGGTGACTTTCGTGATGGCAATGGAGAATCTCTTCAATAAATTAGGTCCGAATAAACCCTCCGAAGAAGTTAGAGTTAAAACTATTCGTCGAAATTTGTTTCCTTACATTCAGTATCAGCTAGCCTTGGAGGCAATTGATTCAGTTTCGGATTTGGTAAGACTAAGTCGCACAGTGGAGGAAACTGCGATCCGTACTCAGAAATTCTGTCCACCTTCAACGAACCACAAACAAATGTTAGAGCCAGAACTTGCCTACCGAAAACCACCTGGTAATTCAGCTATTTCAGTTGTGAGTACTGATTGTGGTAATTCAACAAGAGTCCCAAGTTCAAGATCTGATTCTGTTACCGAATCTTCTCAAAACTGTTCTCAACCTTCCACCTCTTTGATTTGTTGGAACTGTCAAAAATCAGGACATCGGTTTAAGAAGTGCACACAACCACGTAAAAAGTTTTGTTTTAAGTGCGGACAAGCAGGCGTTATCGCAAGTACTTGCCAACAGTGTCCAAAAAACGGGCACAGAGGGTTGTGTTAGGGCAAACCCCACCCTTTTCTGAGAGCATAGCCCATTTAACCTCTACCAAAATAATAATTGACTTCGTCCTATCTCACGCTAAAAATGATGATAGACCATTTCTCAAAGTAGACATTTATGGGAAAAAATTCCTTTCTTTATTGGATTCTGGTTGTACTAGGACTACGTTAGGAAGTAAGGGATGGAACATTCTGAAAAATATTTGTCAGTTGGATAGAAGTGAGACACAGAAATGTACGGTTGCAAACGGAAAGGAGTGTAATATAATCGGAAGTATACGGGTTCCACTAAAACTTCGGGATCGCGTAATGACATTCGAAATTCTGGTTGTCCCTGAACTTCCCCACTATCTTATTTTAGGTATTGACTTCTGGTCGAAAATGGGAATTGTACCGGACCTTTACTCAGGAGAATGGACTTTCAGGTCTGAGGAAGGTGTTGTAACAACAGAGACCTGTGCGATCCACAGTACAGATCATCTTACCCCTGCACAGCGCAAAATATTAGATGACCTAATAGATAGTACTTTCCGGTCAATGGGAGACAAATTGGGTTGTACTGATAAAGTCGAACATCATATTCAAACCAACTCCCCACCGATAAAACAAAGACACTATCCACTCTCCCCTACATTACAAAGGCAAGTTAACATTGAATTAGAGAAAATGTTGGCAGAGGGGATAGTGGAACCTTCCAATTCACCATGGGCATCTCCCATTGTTCTTGTGAAAAAGCCCGACGGTCAATATAGATTCTGCGTGAACTATAAAAAACTGAATGAAGTAAGTCTTCCTGATGCCTACCCTTTACCATTCGTTAGTTCTACACTTGATAAGTTACGAGATGCAAAATTTCTGACCACACTGGACATAAAATCGGCGTATTGGCAAATTAAGGTGGCAGAAGCTTCTAGACCCCTTACGGCGTTTGTTGTGCCAACTCGAGGACTTTTCCAGTTTTGTAGAATGCCCTTTGGTTTACATAACGCTCCAGCTACTTGACAGCGATTTCTTGATGGAGTAGTGGGAGTGGACCTTGAGCAGTATGTGTTCGTTTATCTAGATGACGTGGTCATCTGTACTCCCACCTTCGATCAACACATCTCTGTTTTGAAAGAGGTTTTGTCTCGAATCATGGCCGCTGGATTGACCCTCAATAAAGAGAAATGTTGTTTTTGCAGACCAGAGTTGAAATATTTGGGATATGTTGTGAATTCGACCGGTTTATTGGTTGACCCTGGAAAAGTCGAGGCCATTATCCGCATTCCTACTCCTCGGAGTGTCTCTGAAGTAAGGAGGATAGTGGGTTTGACCTCGTGGTACCGTCGTTTCATACCCAACTTTTCAACTCTAACAGCTCCACTAACAGCTCTTTTGAAGAAGAATGCCAAATTTGTCTGGTCAGAGGAATGCGAGAGAGCATTAGATACAATTAAAGATCGTTTGATCTCAGCACCGGTTCTTTCCTGTCCCAATTTTGACCTACCATTCACCATACAAACGGATGCGTCAGATTACGGTTTGGGAGCGGTCCTATCACAACAGCACGAAGATGGCGAAAAAGTCGTGGCTTACCTGAGTCGTTCATTGACGAAGAGTGAACGTCGGTATACTACTACTGAAAAGGAGTGCCTTGCGGTGCTTTTCGCGGTGGAAAAACTTCGTCCTTATATCGAAGGATCGAAATTTTCAGTTGTAACTGACCACTATAGTCTGCGATGGTTGTTTCAGATCAAGGATCCAGTAGGAAGAATTACGCGATGGGCACTACGTTTACAAAAATATAATTTTGACATAATACATAGGAAGGGCAAAGAACACGTGGTACCTGTCACTCTTTCTCGGGCGGTACCAATACTAGATGCAATTCTTGACGTGAACGATACAGAACAGACCCGTATAGATCATTCCAGTTCAGATGAGTGGTATTGTCGTATGGTTAATCAAGTCCAGAAATCTCCATCACGATATCCTCTATGGAGAGTAGAAACTAATAAACTCTATAAAAGAATTCGAGTGAAATACCCCAACCTGGATGACCCTTTAACCAAAGAATGGGTTCTAGTTGTACCAAGGAAGAAAGGAAGGACCTCATTAGGGCTCACCACGATCCTCCAACTTGTGGACATCTCGGGTGTTTCAAAACCTTAGGACGTTTATCTCGATCATATTACTGGCCTAAAATGAAGACCGACGTAGCGAAATACATCCAGAATTGCGAAACCTGTTTGAGAACCAAGCCCGTTCAGAAGAAACCAGCCGGTCTAATGCTGAGTAAGACAACTACCGTATCTTATCCATTCCAGTTGGTATGTATGGATATAGTGGGACCCTTACCTAGGAGCTCCACCGGAAATAGTTACATTGTATCGGCATGTGACTGTTTCAGTAAGTTTTGCCTACTGTTTCCACTGAGAACGATTACTGCTACAAACGTTACCAGAATTCTAGAGGAACAAATTATCTTAGTATATGGTGCTCTTAATAAATTGATAACAGATAACGGACCTCAATTTAAAAGTAAATTATTTCGAAATGTAGTCAAGGAATATCAGATTACCCACTCCTTCACAGCCAATTATCACCCCCAAGCCAACCCCATATAAAGAATACACCGAGTGGTCAAAACTATGCTCACGGCGTATGTCGGAGAAAATCATAAAGTTTGGAATAAATACTTAGCGAAAATTGCTTACGCAATCAGGTCGGCACGGCACGAAGTCACGGGAATGACCCCTAATTTCATTGTGTTTGGACGTGAGGTTAGCGTTTCTGGGAAAGATAATCCTGATACTGGAGATATTATAGAATTTAACCGAGAATTAGATATTTCAACTCGTAACGAGAATCTTAGAGAGGTTTTTCAAGATGTATCTCGAAGACTGAAGAAAGCATACGAGATCAGTAGAAAGGGATACAATCTAAGACGACGGGATAAGCGCTTTACTATATCACAGAAGGTTTGGAAAAGAAACCATGTCATCTCTGACGCAACTAGGGATTTCACAGCCAAGCTCGCTCCCAGGTTTGTAGGTCCGATGGTTGTGACTCGAATTGTGTCTCCATGGACATATGAGCTTCAGGATGAGTTTGGCCGGGATTGCGGTATTTGGCACGCAAAAGATTTAAAAGCTCATCCCCCAGATTGTAACTGAAAATGAGTAGAATTTTTTTTTATTATTTCTTTCGAAATTAGTATAGGTAGTTATTACGAAGATTTTTTTGGTTCAAAGAAGATTTTTTTTTTGAGAAAAAAAAACTTCTATCGGGAAAGAGGGGTGTGTTACGGGTTCAATTATACTGATATCTCCTAGTTGACTCATAACTTTAATAGCGCTCTCGTAAGTCAAAACATTATAAAATGTATTAAATCATCCAGGATGAATAACTTGAAGTCACTCGGTGATCTTGCACAGCAGAAAAATATCTGAAATGAAGTCATATTTTTAAAAATGTTCAATCAGCACAAGAAGTACTTTACCTACTTTGAATGCTTTCTCATTCAAGATACCAGTTTAGTTCATTGTGAATTTCCGAAAAGAATAAGAACATTATCTGTTTTATCACCATTCCTTAACTTTCCATTTTCATATAGGTTAGTTTGTTATTGTTTGGATAGAGGTTATCTAAAAGATCCAACCCTGCTAAATATTCAAAATTTGACAGAAAGGATGTCATTCATCTTCAGTATTCTCAACTTTGATGAAATGTCACTAATATTCCTAGTTTGACCTCCAGAATCTATCTGTTTCCTTTTTCCTTTTTTTATTGTGGGCTTATCAAAGTGGAACATGTGGTTCTGATTTTCTCAAGTTATAGAGGATTTTCTGAGTCTGAAAAATAAAAAGTAGTTGTAAAACCATCAAGAAAATTGTCATAGGATTGATATTTCAACCATCCAATGTGGATTTTGGTTTTCAACTAACCTTAAACGTTTCCTGACGAAACTCTCTCCGAGACCACCCTCCATCGAAGGTAGGTATTCTGCTGGGACACATTCTGGGGATTATCCTCTAATAAGTACATTTCATATGTATTAATGAATCCACAGGTTAGTAACTTTTCTGTCTTTTCAGGTCTCTTTATGTTTAGTACCTAGTTTTACGTTTTCTCTGTACGAAGGATATTACCAACCCTCTACCGACTGACTGATTTTGATTTTAGAGTTTTGTTTTCGAGTTATTTCTATTACGCCCCAATATTTTGATTTTCCATCTTAGTCGGCGTAATAAATCGTTACGGGCTTATCTGCATAGACACATATCCCCACAGAAAATACTTGTGATTGACTGTTTGGAACCTCTGGTGTAGTAATGAATAGTACTCGAGTCTTTCCCAACACCAAATTGTTATTGTAACACCTCGGCACGTGTTTCGATCACCACGTGATCATCATCAAGAGGAAGATCAAATTGTTTGTTTGATCTTCCTCTTGAACGTTTCCAAACGTTTCCTTCAATGAATCAATTGTGGCACGAGTTGTGTGACATGTTGCGCCGTCTTGATGAAACCACAGATCTTTCACACATCATGGTTGTTCAATTGATGAACGAAAAAATCAGTAATAGTGGCTCTATAGCGGTCACCATTGACTGTAACGTTCTGACCAGCATCGTTTTCGAAAAAGTACTGACCAATGATTACACCAGTCCATAAATCACACAAAAAAGTCAGTTTTTCTAGATACAACGGTGTCTCAATAAACACTCAAGGATCATCGTAACTCCAAATACGGCAGTTTTGTTTATTGACGTATCCATTCAAACAAAAGTGAGCTTCATCGCTAAACCAAATTCGCTTATGAAAATCGGAATCATTGGCAATTATGTTTTGAGCCCATTCACCGAATCTGCGCCTTGCTAGGTGATCATGTAGCATCAATTCTTGCACGAGTTGGATTTTGTAAGCACACAAACCAAGAACTTTCTGCAAAATCTACCAAAAAATGGATGGACATATCCAATTCCTGTGCACGATGGCGGATACACTGATTCGGGTCTTCCTCTACGCTACGCTCTACAACAGCTATGACTTCTTCTGTACGCAGAACCATAACTTTTAAAATAAATTTGGAAGCGTTGTTCAGGAATCAGTCTATTCATGTTGAAATGCCAAGCCAAACTAGAAATAAATTACTTGACAGCTGCCGCTAGTTGAAAAAGTGTTGCCATCTTGAAGTTGTATTTAAAAAACACCCTTTACTTGATTAAAACAACACCTGAAACGCTCCCTTGGTTTTGGAAATGGTTTTACACAAAATCAGATTTTCTCTATAACATGTTGTAAGGCTTGTAGAAATTCTGGAAGCTCAGGGTCCAAACGAATCCATTGGTTTGTCAAAGTAATGATCATGTATGAAGCAATTGCCTGGTGGTCAAAAGCTTTACAGCAAACGGCTGTAATTTTTGACAATTGCCAAAAATAGGCTAACACGAAGCCTGGCTAGCTCTCAAAATCACAGCTTTCTGGAAATGACCTTCGACTCAATGCTCTTAACTGTCAACTACGCCCTGCCTTATCTCTTAAAGGCAGGTCTTAGTTGACATTTGAGAGCATAAACACCTCCAGATTCTGGTACAGCTGTTATTAGTTGTAGACTAACCTGTCTGGGGACCCAGTTCAAGCGGAAATCTACGCCATTGGTTTGGTTTTTGCCGAATAAATAAATAAAAATAGTTTCTTACAACAAACCTGATGCTGCTGACTACATTGCAAGGGAGGATGCTACAAGAGGTTTCATTGGACTCTTGTCTCTTTAGGCTTTATAAAATGATCAATGAATTGGACAGCAAGAAAAGTTTTACTGTTCTGGTAAAATCCACCAATATTGATCCATGCCAACGCATTTATATATCCTTAGGAGTTTTATACTGAACAATTGTTAGACTACAGCAGGAATAAACTATCTTGTCTTACAGACCAAATAACAGGTCACTGTCTCTTGAATTATCATTTGCAGATATCTTCCAGGGGTTGGGGGTTGTTGGAAATGATGTGATGTTATTATGAATGTTGTTCATTTTTTATTCGGTTGGTTGTTATGCGTAGATGATGAATGAATTGTAAATAGTCACAAAAAATTAAATGTTTTTTTTCCGAAAATCTAAAATATAATCAGTTTATTCTATTTTCTTTGAAGACACTTGAAATTTACTACTGAATTTGAAATTTATAAATTTAATAGTAATAAAAATTGTTTTATGTGTAGCCTTTTCATTTTAAATTTCCTCCTCTGTTGGAATATTTTATATTTATTTCTAAAGTATCTATTTTTTCACTAAAGCAGAACAGAAAAACAAACAGCGACTCCTTAATCTCATTTACGAAGGGTAGAAGGTCAGGTCCAGGATTGTTTTCAAGAAAAAAAAAGTTGATAACAAAATAACACACGGAAAAATGCTAGTTTTCTAATAGAAATTTAATGTATTTTCAGAAAGAAGTACAGGGCTTATATTATGGATTTGATTAAAGATTATATATTGATTATTTTATCAGGTTTGTGGTACTAATTATAGTAACTAAACCTCACAGAAGCAAAGAGCTTTCGAAAAATTGGGGGTGAAATGTTTCACTTTTGGTTATTTCTCTCAGTTTTGTGTTGGTGATACTAGGATTGAAGTGAGATGTCATTTCTGAATAGTCATTGCCAATATAAATGAAGAACTTGTCTCAGGATGTTTTGCAGTAAGTAAGAGTGTACTTGGTTTGAGGTATATTATATATTTGTGGAAAGTAAGCAGTACTCATCGTAACTACAGGACTGTATTTCAGAAGCATGCGCTTCAATACTTGGCCAAGGAAAAACCTAGAGACTCTTGTAAACCTCTTTTTGTTCGGTTGAAAATCTGCACAGTATTCACCCTTCCAATTATTGGAATGGTATGCTTCATGGAAAAACACCTCACCAGTTGCAATGCTAGTAGTTGTTATAGATGGGTACCAATAATATTATTAAACTTCCAAGACGAAATAATACGTTGATGAAGGGCTGAGAGACATTGAAAGGTTTATTTCTTACTGTTTTTTTTTGGATATGTCACCTTCCACAATCTGAAAAATAAACAAAGTGAAACCGATAGAAAATCTGACGTATCTCAAGGATTAAGAGCTATTCACCATTTTAGGCGAAAGTTTTGAAATGAATTTCAGGTTTTGGAAACGGAAACGGAAGGCCAAGTATAAATGTTTGATATGTTTAATTTGTATACGTCAAACAGTAAGAAGTATTAAGTCCTCCACAAAAACTAAAAGGTTTGTGAATGAATTTTTTGAAGATAAATTTGTTTTAAAATCTGTTTTTCCGTTAATCAGCAGTCGCCCCCATACGAACGACAACTGTCAGGAGTTGAGAAACTTGTGCGAGCTAAGAATTAACGAGGTCTTACCTTTTAACGTGTGATTCCTAACAAGGTTGCAGAATCATCACAGCTTCAACCAGATAAATTCTCTCGAGAAAAATATCTGGTCGAGGCAGGAATCGAACCCACGGTCTTCCGATCGTGAGTCGGGCGCACCGCGGCCAATTCCAATCATTTTTGAATTTCATTTTTTGTATTTTGAATTTATTTCGATCTTAGTGTGTAACATGTATTGCGGAGTATATCAGTTTTGCCAATTAGTTATCTCATTATTGTCTTTATCTTGTTTCCTTATAAGCATTATTTTGTAACAATTTTATACCTACTCGTTTCAAAAACACAATATAACGTTTCGAATGGACCAATAGATAAATCCATAAGTTCATTTGGTGGTTTCATCGGTAAATTTAGTCAATAGCTGATTAACGGAAAAACCGATTTTAAACAGAATTTTTAAAACAAACACATTATGGGTAGATGAATGCTGAACCGAAAAATTATCAGATTCTGATGTGATCGTACTACCGTACTAGGTTGTATCAAATAGTGATAGCTCTATAACAAAGTGCCAAATCAACACTGGTCAGATGAGCCATAGGCTCCTCCAATTTTGACCGAAGTATAAATAATTGCGGGACAATAAGTACGCTTATATTCGTGAAGGTATCTCAATAATCATGTGAATCGTGTCAATTTTCCATAGCAGAGAATTTATCAAAGAACATCAACAATTCACATTTCATTGGACACATCTCGTAAGCAACACTTATAAAACTATCAAATATAAACTTAACTGAGTTATAATTAAAATCATTGTTGCTACAAGTTATAAAAATGTAATAACTTAAGGCGATTTTGTTTCAAAAGCCATTGATTTAACTCAGTATTCATCTTCATCTCCAACTCCACCTTCTACTTCATCTGGGGGAGCAAATCCTTCCTCAGTTGCGTATAATACATCCAATATTTTTTGAATAATAGGATTTCCATCTTCGCATTCTTGACACATTACTTCAATATCCCGGAGTTTTCCGAAATAGAAATCTCTTTCTTTTTCTGAACCATCAACTATTGTCTTGAATTCTGATATCTGATGCGTTAACTCTAAATCTTTTTCTCTTCGTCAAATATTCTTCTTTTTACTAAATCCAATGTTAGTTTATCTTCAGATAATGTCTCTAATGCTGTAGTTAAACTATCATACGATGATGGTAACGTAATCAATAAATGTGTAACAACCTGAACTTCTTCCAATTTTTCACCTGTCGATTTCAAATGTCTCACAATCTCATCAAATTTTCTCAAATGATTTTCCATACTTTCGTTTTCCTCTGATTTTAGCATTAAAAGCTTCTTTCTTAAGTAAATTCTACTGGCAAGTCTTTTCTTTTGATGTGTATTTTCTAGTGCTTCCCACATTTCTTTCGCAGATTTCTTATCTTTAACGCATTCCAAATACGAATTAGCTAAACACTTCACAATAATATTCTGGCATTTGATGTCCTTTTTCTTCCAGTTGGAGTCTTCCGGCAAGGGAACTGCTTCATTAATCACTTCTTCAACTTCATTCTGTTTTCGAATGGAATTACTGTTCTTTGAACAGTAATTGCATTCGAAATTTCCAATGGTCGAAATCTGTACCATCGATCTGGCGAATTCCCAACTTATCATCTGGGCCCATAAGCTTTTGAAATCAATAACTTTCCTCAGTTAAAGAAAATGAAATATTTCTTTTGACTTTTATTGACACAAACTTATTTTCTTATTTTTTTTTCATACAATAGCAACTATATACAACTAGATAAAATAAAATTAAAAATCAACTAAACTGAATGATGCTCTCATATTCATATTCATATTCATTCATATTCAACACACTGTAATTGGCGTCAAAGAATTTCTTGAACCATTGAAGGAAGTCAAAATTATCCTGGATCTGGATCCTGGATAGAGATCTTTGTTTCATAACGAAATGAAACACTTCTTGAAGGAATATTCTCTTTTCTATCCAAGATATCAATTATAGAACTGGTTCTATTGTTTTATGCAAATCAACCAAGTTAAACAACAAAAAATGAAGTTGCTGAAGAGACAGTCAGTCATGAAATACATTTATTATGTGATGGAATGAAACTAATCAATGCCAAAATTGATTTGTAGAGAGGTTTGACAAGTTTTTTGAATTTTACATTTACTGCAATATATGATGTAGAGAAAATTAGCAAATGTGACTTTACATTTATATTGATGTTTTAAATAAGTATTAAACCACTAGTTACATAAAAATTCCAGTTTTGAGTGGAATTATGAAATTAATCGATATCAAACAAAACTCAACTGCTGAACTGAAAACATCAATAATCATTGAAGTAAAATTCAAAAGTGAAAAAAGTTATTGAGTATAATAGCTTTAGGGCACTGATACATATGGAATAATATCATTACAATTTTCCAAAGCACGTTGCTTGACGGAAATTACCTCTCAATTTTAAATAAATTGAAGATGTATACAGGACCGGATTTGAAGGCGCCGGTATAACGAAGGAGTGGAGTCTTCTAATGTTTTTTCTATAAACGAAAATACTTGTTCAAAACTAATTACTCTAACAAATATATAAGAAAAAGGGAATATGATGGGCCCCTACATATTTTAAATAAAAGTTGAATTTTTAACTTTCCGCTAAGAAAATTGAAAATTTTCCAAACAAGGAAAGCGAGCGAAAATCAACGCGTTCCATTGAAAATTTCAAACAACACTGTTTGAAAATTTCCACTCAAGTGATTTCGTCAAATAATTTTTAAAATTTTGAGCTTGAAACAGCGAGAAGTTGTAAGGATGACCTGCAGGTCAACGTTTTTTTTACTTATTCCATTTCTCTTCAACTCATAAGTACAAAATACAAAATACACATTGAACAAAATTTCGCTACTGAAATGCTCGATCAAAACAAACATTGATAGTAAATGGAAACTTGCAATGAGGGCTCTACGATATCGATAACAAAATTGTTATATTCGTGCAAGTATTCTTTTTGAAAATGCAAAAAAAAATATTAGGGAGGAAAAAAGTAAAAGTTGCTGACCCGTCAAAATTTGGATAATTCTTTTACCTTTATTGTGGGGGTCCCTCTCCTGTGGAGGCCCCGAGGCACTAAACCCGCTTGCCCTTCCCCAAATCTGGCTCTGGGTGTATATAATAACTATTCGGTCAAAAAATATTATGAAGCTGACATTTATACTGTAGTCGCATACAGTATATGTACAAGGAAAGTATTAATATGTCAATTTTTCCACTTTGAGAAGTGAAAATCTAATCACTGGATTTTCGAATCCCTATCAGATCATAATGATTGAAGGCGTGTATCATTCACACACTGGATTACATAGATACAAAGTTTATATCACAATAAACGCATTTCATGCATATTGCGAAAGATAAGAGAGGAATTTATTTTCATACACCACTACCAAATATCAGAATAATCCAGTACATAACACAAAAAATGAAGAAAAACGTAGGAAACACTATTCTGGACACACGATCCACTTCTTTCCACATTATCTTTTCTTTTCCTTTCTCCTGAAAAAAAAAACATAATTTTAAAAATCTGATTGAATAATATCGAAAATAAATTATGAATATGTCATCAACATACTTCCACCAAGAAATTGAGAGAAACAGAAATGATTTTGCGAACGTCATTTAAAACGAGTATGTTTTCATTTGAAACTGGTATTTATCAACTGGTATTTATCAATTTAGAAACTATAAATGTAATGTAATTCAGAAAAAATATTTATTACATCAAAATATCAAAAGGTCGCGAAAAACTTCGACGAATTCTCATTATTGCTTAGTGAATGCAAAATGAAATTTCATTGCA
Source organism: Leptinotarsa decemlineata (assembly GCF_025532065.1). Lineage (NCBI taxonomy): Eukaryota > Metazoa > Arthropoda > Insecta > Coleoptera > Chrysomelidae > Leptinotarsa > Leptinotarsa decemlineata. The sequence goes on from NW_027412574.1 coordinate 3,079,799, forward strand.
TAGTACTGAGTGAAACGTTACAAATCCAATACAATACCCCACATCTTGTCTTCGAATGATCATGATCTTATCTTAAGTGAGGGTAATAATATTAAAATTGATGAGGTTGTTTTATTCATTTCGAAAATCTTAACTATACTAACAGAATAGTGAGCATATGACGAAAAATGACTGGAATTAGAATATTACCATAAGTGTAGTTATTATTGAAAGTGACTTTTATATCATTATTCAATATTTTGCATAAGTTTCACGACTTCGCAAAGTAATTAGAGAGTACAGGATTTCCTTTGTGGGTTTCTTGAATTTGTTCAAAATAAATTAGGATCATTGTAACCAATGTATCGTATCAATGTGTTTTACATATTATTCGTGCCTGTAACAGTTTATGTTATGTCTTTGCCTGAATAAATTCATTATTATTATTATTATTATGTTTTGATAAACTAACCTTGAATCGAAGAGTAAATAAATATCAAAATAAATCCGAGGAGTCTATCGAAAAGAGATACGTATGCATATGAAAAAATATTATGAAATCTTAGAACATTCCTCTCTCCCAACGTACCTACAAAGTAGGTTCTGGTAAATACACACCGGTGAATAACTACTTTGCCGGCTAATACCATGCTGGACATTGAATTATATCCGACAGAGGATTGTCTTGCATGAGCTTCTGGTTCATTTAACAGCACGGCCACGTCTAAATCAATCGAGTAAATCATCTGCAGACCAGTATCGACGTACATCTAAATCTAATGTCATGCTCTTTGGTATAACAGCGGCGAAAAATGGTTGTTCTGGCCTCATAAATATTGTTATAGATGGAACAGAACTTTCCTTGAAAGGAGTTACAAAAAACTTGGGCCTATATCTTGACAACAGTCTTCGTTTTAAAACACACATTTCGCAAATTCTAAAACGAGGTTACGCAAATTTGAAAGTAATATATTCCAACAGAGCATTTCTGAATAAAAAAAGTAAAATTATACTCTGTGATGCTTTATTCACATGCCAACTACGCAAACGTGGTATATGGTTCGGGAATTTTGAAGAGTGACAGTTTCAGAATCCAAAAACTCCAGAATGCATGCATCATGTTCATTACGGGCACGAGGAAACGAGAACACATTTCCCATCTGTTCGGGGATGTGGGTTGGTTGAATATGGAATCCAGACAAACATTTCATTTTGCAAAATTTTTTCAAAAACTCCTCAAAACAAAAAACCCTCCTATCTTTTCGAAAAAATATCCTTTAGAACTGACGTATATATATGACGTATATATATATATATATATATATATATATATATATATATATATATATATATATATATATATATATATATATGTTCTAGATAGCATACTGTTTTTTTTTGTTTTTCGCTCTTTTTTTTTGTTTCTACGATTTGATGGAAGAGCAATCTCTGTGATGATTTATCATACGCAGATATTGAATCCCGCCATTTGATTGGTTGTAATTGTATGGAACCATCAATGAAAGCCATTATTATTATTATTATTATTATTATTTCACCGTAGTGTGCGCTGGTCAGGCTCTATCCCCGAAGCCCCGATACATTCGGGAGGGCGCGCCACCATTATCAACCAATGACCACTCCCCACACCGTGGGGAGTATTATTATTATTATTATTATTATTATTATTATCTCACAACAGCGAAGAAAAGATCCCACCTAAATCTGTTTAAAATCTGTTTTTCCGTTAATCAGCTGTCGCCCCCATACGAACGACAACTCTCAAAAGTTGAGAAACTTGTGCGAGCTAAGGACTAACGAGGTCTTACCTTTTAACATGTGACTCCTAACAGTGTATAGTCAAAGTACCTGATAAAGTAATTCTTAAAGCTATCGGCGAACTCAAAGGCCCAAAAAAACCAATACAAAGAAATAATGCCGCTACGAATTAGTTCACGTGGACTGAAGAATTAGCGATTCGTATTGGATAATTTTTACTAACCGAGTTTTATGATAGGCTGAAGAGTCATAAAATTGAAGTTGAAGTCATGTTACGGTGACAAATAGAACGCGAGCTGTCGTGTTGTCAATGTTTAGTTCAGGAAGTGATCGCGATTTGAGTGTTGAAATTCGATATTCGTCCAGTAATAATTACTTTTTGTTATAATTAATTTTTGTTATCTGTTTAAAATGTGGCGTTCTTGGACAAGTACTAATAGTAATAACGAGTGTGATAACAACGCAGACTTTCTCCTGTGTAGTGATTCCAATAATAAGTATTGCTGAAAAGTATGGACACACCATACTGAGACTTCCTCCCTATTTTTGTGTTTTCAATCCCATCAAGTTGATTTGGGGAAAATTGAAACAAAGCATCAGGCGTAAAAATAATTTTCCAAAATTTGATAAGAAGGTGATAGAGCTAGTTGAACAAGTATCTAATATTGCCGAAGAAGACTGGCAGAAAAGGATTAAAAAAGTAATTTTAGTTGAAAAAGACTATATGGAGATTGGACACATCCATTTTAATGGTGGAAATAAATTCATTATTGATTTGAATGACGACAGTGATAGTGAAACAGAGAATATGGAAGAGGAATTATCAGAAGCTTTCGAAAGAAAAAAGCGGCGCTCTTACTTACAAAAGTTACGGCTGTTCAAAGTTCAGAAAATTGCAACCACTCAGTCTTCTTTATCACAAGATAAAATATTTAAAAACACAAGCATTTATTCACTAGGTCACCTTTGCACCTTATTCCTCCTTAATTGACACTTTTCAATTCAACAATCAATATTTTTCATATAAAAAACTTAATTTAAAAACGAATGCTTTTTCTGGTGACATTGTTCTATTTCCATGTTAGTTACTAGTGACATTTCAGAAAAAAGCGGTTGGTATTTGCCGCCGCCTACTATTTCAAATTCGTAGATTTGGATTTTTAGTTTGACGTGAGTCATAAGAAAAATACAAAGAATGAAGGCAAAAAACATTTGAATCACTTTAGGAATATTGACAGCATCGGTCGTACCAACTACGCCTTTATAGTCTGGTTCACATGTACTCGATTTAGCTCTTTTTGGTGACATTTTTCAGCCCTGTCCAAAAATTACAACCAAGGTGTCATTCGATTCGTATTTTTGCCTAGAAAGTTTAAGGAAAGGTCCGAAAACGCGCCGATAAAAATTACAAAAAATATAAACAATTAAGTGAAAAAAATGGGACTTTAGTTTTTTCTTAATATCTCGGAAAATTTTCAAAATTTTGGAAATTTGAAAAAAGGTTTGAAAAGATTAATGAATTTGCGTAAAAAAATTCCCGACTCCCGAAACTGTATCTCGATTATTTATAATTTTCACAGAGCCCTGAAAAGCGGATAGTCTGGCTTCCGCGCGCCTTTCGACACTCTGACATATAAACAAAAAAAATTATTTAAACATATTAAATGTAAATATTAAGGAATGAAAAAATGTATGTAATGTTGGGATACATCAATAAACTATAATCCGCAGTAAAAAAAATTATCCCAATTTCAACGTTAATTATAAATTTGTTAATTAATAACTTTTTCTGAATTAATAGGCAAAAAAATAGATTACCGTTGCCAAAATAAAAAAAATTGTTATTTCCAATTTTTTATCAAAAATTGAAAATTATAATTTTATAAAAAATACATTACAATTTTTTTTAAATTTTATTGTTTGTTTAAATTTATTATAAACAAATACATTGTTTATAAGCAATTCGAAAATTTTTTTTTGCATTATGTTAATTGAAAAAAATCATGATTTTTAGCGTTTTCGGACCTTTCCTTAAACTTTCTAGGCAAAAATACGAATCGAATGACACCTTGGTCGTAATTTTTGGACAGGGCTGAAAAATGTTACAAAAACAGTACATGTGAACTAGACTATTAACCTTAAAAACGTAAAATACACAGATATATAACCAAAAAGCAGCTCCGTACATTTTTTAACATTTTCATTGGTGAAATATTGATTGTTGAAGTGAAAAGTGTCAAGGAAGGAGGAATAAATTGTAAAGGTGACCTAGTGAATAAATGCTTCCGTTTTTAAATAGTTTATCTTGTGAGAAAGAAGGCTGAAAAGTTGCCTTTTTCTGAACTTTGAACGGCCGTAACTTTGTAAATAAGAAAGAGCGCCGCTTTTTTCTTTCAGATTCGTAATCTACGCATCAAAATAAAGAGGAACTGTTGGAAGGTAGGTTTACTATATCGTTTACTTGAACTATACCTGGGACTCGACTGACTTCAACGCGACTCGACGGTGTATTAGGTAATTTTGAAAGCATAAACATTGGGTACTCGGGATTCAATGAAGTCGAAGAAGGCCGTGTTTGCCTAGTCCTGATTGGCGAAGGTTCTCTCGGTGAGACAGTTATCGAAGTGCTTGAAAAGATGATAGTCGGTTGGCAAAAAGTCTGAAAAGTATGGTGGGTGAGGCAGAACTTCGACGCTCAATTGGTTTAATGTTCGGACAGTGATTTGTGAGGACGGGCGTTGTCATGAAGCAGGTACAGTCCTCTTCTGTTGACTACTACAGACTGCTGCTGACGCAATTTGCGGTACATTTCGTCAATTTCCTCAAAATAGGACTCTGCTGTGATGGATTGGCCCGGTTTTAAAAAGTTATAGTGAATCACACCAGCCACTAACAACCATATAGTAACCATGGTCTTTTTTGTTGGGATTTTCGCCTTTGGGAAGTGCATGGTTGGCTCATCAGTAGAGTATCCAATTTTCATTACACTTGACAATTTGATTCAAAAAAGGAATGTTTTAGTTGCACAGCAGTAAACAAGACGGGACTTCAAAACGTGACAAATTTTGTCGATCGTTCAAATGGGGCACTCACTTTTCGAGATGTTTGACATTTCCAATGTGTTAAGCTATCAAATATTGCATGGGAGCTGACGCCTAGTTCTTCCGCTATCCCACACACTATTTGTGATTGCTCAGTCTCACCAGGATCCTAAAATTCATGTTCTGGGTTACTGTAGGTCGACCACTTCGGGGCTCATCTTCAAGGCCAAAATATCCGGAACAAAATTTCGTAAACCAATGTCAAACAGTGCGTTCGTTCAATAACACTATCATTGTCAAATGCCTGGTTAATTTTTTGTTCTGTTTGGGCAATGCTTTGTTTCAATGCGAAGTCGTAGAAAAAAATTGGCCGAAAATCGCTTAACATCATATAGTAATTAACTGAAGAGAGGTGAAAATCAGAGAAAACATCATCAAAGCATAGAATACAACATTCTCTATCGATCAGTATATACCACGACAAAGTAGAATAAATATTGGGTATTTCATTAAGCGTTTCCTATCTTTAAATTTCAAAAATACAGAGTGTGTGTGAGAAATCAAAGACATTTTTCATTCATTTGAAAGACACATTGATGGCATTATATGTGGAATATAACATCATTCAAGGTCCGCCACTTTCTGAGTGAAGCGAATTCGAAACGTCAAACTTTTCATGACTCTGGCGCATAAATCAGGCAGAATTTTACCGATGGCATAGGTTATGTTGGCTTTGTCAACCGCTGTGGTTTGTTTCTTATTCGCATTCCTACACCTGAGACTTTAAAAAAACGAGAGATGACCATACCCTCAAATCGCTCGTGCAGAATATCCAGGGTGGCATGATCTGTGTGGCACGTAGCGCCTTCTTGTTGAAACCACATGTCGTAGGTGTCCAGATCATCAAATTCACAAAAACAAGTTTTTTCAAAACATAAGCACTACAGAACATTCCTTAAGGCGCTCTCCAAGATAAGCCTTAACAATATTCCAAGATGTGGTGGTTTACGGTTTTCGCCATGATTTTATCATTGATAGCAAAGCGACTGTTGGTAATCACCAACCTTTAGTGCTCGTCGTTAACAGTGATGGCCTGGCCAACGTCGTTCTCCAAGAAATATGACGCCGCCTGTGACTTTTTCGGGATGGATTGGACGCTCTTGAATGTTATGTGGATTGATATCTTCCCAAATTCGAAAATTTTGTTTGTTCTCATACCCATTCATCCAGAAATTGGCCTCATCGCTGGAGGTGATTTCTCGATGAAAATTAGGCCAGTTGTCAATTGCTCGAGAGCCCATTCAGCGAATACACGTCGATGTCTTTGGTCGTTTACCTTCAATTTTCAGGTCAGTTGAATTTGGTAAGGGTGCAGGCCCAATCACGACGCAAAATTCGTCAAGTTGTGATCTGCGAGAGGCCGAGTTCTTTGAGCGACTCTCAGCACACTCTCAAAGATAGCAGCGATGTCCTCGAGAGATTTTGCGTTATGTCTATGTATGAGTGTTGGTCGATTGGTTACTGAACTAGTGGACTCAAATTTATCGACCGCGTTGCAAATAGTCCTCTCGGACGATTATGGCAACCATAAAATGGGAAACGCGCGCAGTACGTTGCCCAAATAGAACACCCATTTTGATAAAACAATTTTATTATTTGTTGAATGCTATATCCGTCCATGATTTGGCAAAACAGACTGAATAAAAGACAACTAATTTAGCTTCAACAAGATTGCCGTTATCAATTGTCAAAGTTCGGAAGTCCCTACTAGAAAACCCTATATTTATTGAGATATGGAGCTACAAAACCACATGATACTGAAACGGACAACATTTGTGAAACAGTCTATTAGTAACAGCTTCATTTTGCGAACAAAGCCCCAAAAGCGGCAATGAAACAACCCTTGTACCAATGCTTAAACAGAAATCGGTACATGGTACCATGTATCGATACTTTAAAAGGAATCAAAATAAAACTGAATATTGTATTGAGAAGAGATGCATACGTATGAGAAAATAAATATGTCGTATTAGCCGGGAAAATGGTCGTCTTTTGACAGACATTTACCAGAACCTATCGCGTAGGTAGGTACGTTGATAGAGACAAATGTTCACTTTGAAATATTTATTTTCTCAAGATGTTTCACTACCAATGAATTACGAAAGAAAAACCTGCTTACCGTTTTCCAATGGAGTGGGATGAATGTGTCCGCTGTGACCTTTCCATAACCCGAATGACGTTTGTATTCAGGCGAGGGGGTGCAGATCCATTCACTAGAGTTTGTTTTCTGTAACAAAACCATTACTTATTTCTAAAAGATTCAGTATTCTGCACAAAAATTATGTTAGAAAATGTATACATCACTGTATGATGCCCCAAAAACAAATCAGTGGGAGATCAGAACGATCAACTTCACAATTACGAATACGCTAAGGAGGGCAAATTGCAGGAGTATGTGTTGAAGAATGCAACTTCATTTAAGAAATAATGATAATATAGGGAATTCAAAAAAAAAACACTTCTATGTAAGATTTCCACTTGAAGTCAGTTCTTTCGTATTTTTAGAAAATGAACATTTCGAAATGGAATCTCAATATATTCATTTCTCCCAACGTACCTACCTACACAGTAGGTTCTGGTGAATGCCTGTCGAAAACAACTACTTTCCTGGCTAATACCGAGATGAACATTAAATTATATCCCACAGACATGTATGCAAGGTATCTTATAAAGGATAGTTTTGCTTTCATCCAGCAACAGGATCATGCTAATATCTTTTGAGGAAATCATTCACAGACCGGTTTCGAAGTATTACCCCTCATCAGTCTAGAAAAGAAGCGACCCAAACAGCAATGTGATTCGGACTCTGCTGATTTCAACGCGGCTCGACTGTATGCATGAAACCTTCGTCTGAGAGAAAGCTTGTTAAGTAGTAACAGCACCATCCTGTAAACAGAGCTCAAAAATAGGATAGAAATATCCCATGTACCACAACTCAATCTCATTAAGTCCGAAGACTGTATCGACGAAAAATACATATGTATAAGAAAATAAGCATTTCAAAATTAAATCTTTCAGTACTCATCTCACCCAATCAGGCTAATGCCTGCAAAATGCCTGCGTCATTGTTCCATTCAATTGTAGTACTACAGTGCAGGAAAGACCCGACTCGGTTAAACTCAACGCGGATCGGCTGCATGTATGAAACCTTCTTGTGATGCACTGTTTGGAACCTTTGGTGTAGTAATAAATATTACTGGAGTTTAATCCCAACACCAAACTGTTATTTCAACACCTCGACACGTTTTTCGATCACCAAGTGATCATCTTCAAGAGGAAGATTAAACTAATCATACTTACAAAGCTATCCTTATTTATACCATACAGGTATACCATACATAGATACAGATATCTACCTGTTCTACGTACCTGCGTTTTGAGTGTCTGAAAATAATTTTACAATTTGCCTTATCTACTTGTCTTGAATTAATTTTACAATGCGTCCTTATGTAATAGTCAAGTAAATCTAATAATTAAAATATTCTAAGCTATATAAAATTAATTTCACATATTGCCTCATCTACTAGTCTTAAATTAATTTTACAATGTGTCCTTATGTAATAGTCAGGTACATGTAATAAATAAAATATTATTTTAACAAGCTATATAGTATATTTTTTGGGAAAGAAAGTTTTTGGCTTTCTACTACTCCATCTGATACAAAAAAATGGATGAGAGAATCTTCCAAAGAAAGGAAGGAAGTAATCAATTTGAAAATAAGTAACTCTATACATGGATGTGTAGATCATGCAAAGAAGTAACTTTCAGACACAAACTGAAAGAAATTCCTCCTGAAACAGCTACTTTCATATAAACATTGAATTACACGAAAGAAAAAAAATTCTTTCGAAACAAATACTTCTATATGAACACTGAATTTCCCAAAAATTAATCACTCCTAAAAATATAACCCTTTCAAATCTATATAGTATACTATTAGGTATTGTTCCACCACCATTATTCATAATATTATTATGTTTACTTATTTCCACACTCTCGTAGGCATCTAGATGCCTTTTGTTGTTAACTTGCCTAACTAATCCTAATGAACTTGAAGTCTATGGAATGGTTTTGTTGCAAAATATGATGGCGAGTGCTGAATGATTCGTTGTATAATGAAAATATAAAAAACAGATATCTGTTTTAGAAAAATCTGTTTAAAACCTGTTTTTTCCTTAAACTTTTGTCGCGGGTTGCTATACTATGCAGTAAGGGGTAATTGCAGGTTATTGCGGCAAAATTTATCAGACAATCTTATATGATATGCAATAATGCACCTTCCATTCAATTCAACTTTTCAAATTAGCTTCAAAAGTGAAAGTGATAATGAGAAAAATTTTGTTTGAATATCTCATCTAGGATCGCTCAAATATGTTAAAAAAAAAATCTGTTTAATGTTTTTATAGATAGTTTAATTTCAGCAAAATGCAAAATATACCTATATCTTTCTGAATTTATATGAAACAATTTTCAAAGTTTATTTACTTCCAACTGTTGAAAACATACTCGCAGGTATATCAGGAGGTAAAGTTTCATTCATAGTGTAATTCAAATGAGTTTCTAAACTAATAGTATAAACTATTATCGCCTTTTTTTCCACATTTACATTCACTATTTCATTTCGATTTTTCAATGCTTTTGTTTTTATTGTTTGCATTCAATCCACATTTCATTTTTTATTCAACACATAATTAAAATTTCGAGTCACAATGATTCGTTTTTTCCACAGATTACAGTTTTACTTTCACTTGATTGCTGAGTTTTTGATATTATTATCGGTTTTATTTTGGTTTTTCCTTCTATGTATTTCAAATCTGTAACATTTACCACATTCAAACCGACCAGGAAATGATTGATCCGCATATTATTTCATTTTAAAAAACAATTATAATCGATCAATCGCTTAACACTAGGCAGATCACGTTTTTAATTATAAGATTATCAAAATAAATTATTGTGCGCTTTGGAATATTCAGATAAATATCACATACGCATTGATGCGCCATCTATGAGACTGAAGGTAGTTTATAAATTTAAATCAGGTGGAGGACTTCACCAGTTATCATTTTTGAGAACTTAAAATAATCGATATAGAAATAAATTTGTCAAAAATTTATAGTTGAAGAGTTTCTGGGAAGTAAAGTTTCAATTTCTTCAGAACAAACTATAAAATGAACAAGTTCAGTGGCGCATTCCCATACTGGAAATTACTACATGGGAATTAAGATATTATGTATTTCAGATCAATTCTTATATTCGTAATTTCTAACTCAAAATTGATGGTAACTCCTCGTTTAGGCACAATTTTGTGTAAATATTCTATATTAGTATTGTTAAATACTTACCTCACACATTTGTGCTTGTTTCTTTTTGAGAATATTATATTTTCCATGTATAACTTTAACGATAACAAATTCTCCCAATGATGCAAAAACTGATATCATGCAACCTGCCATCCACAAATCTAGAGCCTAAAAAAAACAATTTATTCAAAACCAAATAAGTTATCAAAATTGCATATTCGAAACTATTATACCTTCTCAGTTTCATAAACTACATTTTTCTACAAAATACAACAACCATAATTATGATAGTTTTCAGTTGTAGCTATGAGACTAGACTGTGACTTCAAACTTTTCATTGCACGATATATACAGGCCGTTTCTTTTGAAACATTCCTGGTAACGTTGCTATATTCTAAACCATAACAGATACGAAGACGGGAACAATACAATGGTCGAAGAAAATTTACGGGGACTCTCGCTCTTTTCGAGTTATACGGGAAAATCAAAAATGCTGTTGTTAGTATTTTTTCGAAAAGAATTATTATTTCTGAAAATATAAAAAAAATGGAAAAGGAAAATGATATTGTATTCGAAGTGTACTATGACGATGTAATAATAAATATTCGATAAAATGTTTCGTCTCAACATGGCCACCATCAATTTTTTTTTAATACGGACTAGTCTTTTTTATTACAGATATTGATAAAGCGGTGAATTCACAATTCAAGGGTATATCACATTTGATATTTTTATAGCGTTTCATTTGAAATAACCACCATCATCAGTGACAATAATCAAACAGAAAAACAATTTATTTCATCATGAACTTTTGGTGAAAATGAAACCAATACGGAAAATCAAAGCTGCATGACAATCTACATTGAATGCTCGAATTGACGACATCTTTGTTGAATGCACATAAGTTCTCGGTCCAGACAATTTCTGTAGCTATTTTCGAGCATAATAGGTGTAATACTAATACATGCATCTCTTATTATTCGTTTGAGATGGTCGATATCTGCACTTGGTGTTGAAAAAACATTATCCTTCATGTATCACCAGAGAAAAAATCTAAAGGAGTAAGAGCTGGGGATCGGGCTGTCCAGTTAATTGGTCCATTGCTTCTGATCAATTTTCTTAGGAATATTGCATCCAAATGTTTCCTTATTATTGCTGCATTATGGGAAGGAGCACCGTTCTGTTGGAAATATTGTATTTCATGGCGGATATTCAGTGGCAATTCATCTAAGTAGCCATCGAATTCATTGAATGGAAAATGAAGATACATTTCACTAAGTATTCAAATGATCATCGAAAAAGAAAGGGCCAATGATGTTTGTTCCCACAATTCCCAACCAAACATTTATTCCGAACCTTTCTTGGAAATTGGTTTCCCTATGTAAATGTTCATTTGTATTATTCCACCCATAATGAATATTTCTGTTAAACCAACCATTGTTGGTAAATTTCGATTCGTCAGTCCATATTATTTTTTTTACAAATATTTCCAACTTCCCTATTTCTACGTCTTAACCACTTCGCAAATCGTACTCTTCTTCCATAATCATTTTCATTGAGGTGATGAACTTCGTATCCTGTAGCATTTATATTTGTTCTTTTTTAAAATAGCTCTGGTGGATTTTACAGAAAGCCCCATTTCGTGGACAATTTCTCGTAAAGAACAATCTCGATTAGCATAATTTTTATGACTGAACAATCCTGAATATTAAAAAAAGGTATTTTTCACTGTGTAAATTTTTATGTGGTAATATTTGCTAACCCATAACATTTATTTAACTCCTCACACTTCCAGTAACCACACATTTTTTTGTTTTCTTTCTGTCAAATGCACCATAGTACCTCAAATTTCTCTCTAATCGTCTAAATATTTGGAAGTTCGGAATAGCTCAACATACATATTCCTTGCCAAAAGAGGATTTCTATTTGATTTTCCATAACTGAATAGCATATCAGTCCTTTCATCATTTGAATACATCTTTGATATGTTCATATTTCTGACACTTCTCAACAGATATCAACAACGCATTCATTTTCCATGCCATACAAACCAAGCAAAGCCTACTCGTTCAAGATGGTAAATGAATTGAGATGCTATTTGATCATACCAAATTATAAAACAATCGAATTTTGACCAAAAACTGATATTTTCGTTACTTCTAGGATTCAGAATAATAAAAATATTAAGAATTATAATTGATAATTACCTGTCGAATTTATTGGGTTGTCTGAATAATATTTTGAAGAAATCGAAACAATTTACAAAAGAAGTAACGACAGAACTGTAATTTAATTTTGTTGTCACTGATGATGGTAGTTATTTCAAATGAAACGCTATAAAATATCAAATGTGATATACCCTTGGATTGTGAATTTGTTGCTTTATCAATATCTGTGATAAAAAAGACCTGTCCGTATTAAAAAAAAAGTTGATAGTGACCATGTTAACACGAAACGTTTTATCGAATATTTATTATTACATCGTCATATTAGATACACTTCGAATACAATAACATTTTCCTTTTCCATTTTTCAATATTCTCCGAAATAACAATTCCATTCGAGAAAAACAAAAAACAACATTTTTGGTTTTCCCCGTATAACTCAAGAAGGGCGAGAGTCCCTGTAAAATTTCTTCGACCATTGTATTTGTTGTATGTAACAGCATTTTTTGTTTTCCCCGTATAATTCAAGAAGGGCGAGAGTCCCCGTAAAATTTCTTTGACCATTGTATTGTTCCCGATGACAGTTACCTTTTTTCCCATTTAATCGTCTTCGTATCTATTAAGGTTTAGAATATAGCAATGTTACCACATGATGAAAGAAACGGCCTGTATATATACCGTGTGACACAGACTTATGTTACACCCACTTTCTCTCCTTTATTTCTCTAGCGATATTTCTGAAACTTGAAACATTGAATATGCTCATTCGACGGCACTTTTTGAAATATTTGTAAAACAAATTGAACTTCCGGCTTTTCCAAAAATGACAAAAACTTTTGATTTTCAAAAGGGATATCCTATATATTATCACAAGAGCGGTTAGGGAAGATCATGAGGAATCCAGTGATACCAAGTTTGATGGTGTTATCTTTAATGACTACGGAGATATCGCCATTTATTTTATACATAAGCTCAATGAGTAGGACAGAGAAACTTTTTCTGGTGGGACCATCCAACTCTCTCTCTCTCTCTCAACTAATCACTAATCAAAAGTTTGAAGCATGTATATTAAGTGAAGGAAGACATTTTCAAAAATTTTTATAACAATTTTTTTGATTAGAATTGTTTTACTTGAAAATGGCGGGTCACAAAAAAACTCAATAGAGCTTCAAAATTGAACGAGGGATTTAAAAATATTTTCATTGAGGAACAAACATTCAACTTTTCCACTGTTGAATTGAAGACTTCTTTTTGTATCGAAAAATGCGCAGCTTTATCAAGTGACACCGCGTAATTAATTCAAAAACTGAAGTTACAATTTTTATATTTTCACCCAAAAACGACGTACCATGAAAAAAAACTCAATGAGACTCGTTCATCCCAAATTGAACGAAAAAGTTTAAAGTTCATTTTTTTCTTAAAGATGTCGAAATCAATTTCCGTACCCACGACACTGTAGAAGTTGAAAAATATAAACTTTCATCAACAGTCGCTACTTATCAAATATCACTGAAATATTCCAAATGGAAATATTGTAGAATTTTCATATATTTCTTTTGACATTTTCTCAACGAAACATTTTTGCACCCATGGGGATTTGCACCCTTGTATACTCGCATATCATTAAGGAACATCTTGTATAGAATGATTGTTTACAGGAATGTATAAATTGAAAAGTCTTAATTGTATAATGGTCTGCAGAAAACCTAAAGTTTTATTTCTAATAACTTACCTTCACATAGGCAACTGCCGGAATATCGGATCTCAGTCCAGTAAACATTGTGACCAAAGTTAATAAACATGTGACTAAAAGGGTTACCCTAGCTGGTATTGCATCCAAATCTAACCAGAAACTGAACCAAGATAATACAACCACCAAAGTTGAAGGGGCAAATGTCTGAATTAAATGATGACCAATTTGTCTTTCGAACCGAAACTGAACCGTCAATCTGGAGAAATTTCCTGAAAAATTTAGTAATATACCTTACATAATTTTTTGAAACGTGAAAAACCATGTTAAATGATCACACTTCATTCCATTTTGAAGTAAACGAAAGCAAAGTATGTAAAAATGAATAATTTCAGTTTCTTCTTCAATATACTAAGTGTCTCAACAGTGCAAATCTGCTCGATATACCGATAATGCTGATATATATATGAAAACAAGTCTCATACGAGAGATATTCGACACCAGAAAGATCAGCAAATGATATATTTTTCAAATTATATTAATTTATTGTATTTGAACAAAAATTTTCCTTCATCAACACTTGTTTGAATATATATATATATATATATATATATATATATATATATATATATATATATATATATATATATATATAAATAGATGAGTACTCTTTGATCATTCCCATATTGATTTCAATTTAAGAGCCACCGGTATACAGCAGTTTCAGCCTATTGGGCATCGTCAGTACCGGGCAGGCGGTCCTCGATTGAAGACAAAACGGGAAAAAACCAAGAAAGAACTTGATAAAAATAGCTGCTATTTTTATCAAGTACTCATCTATTTATTTTTGATTTTCATGGAATTATTTTCCAGCAGCTTGACTGCATAAATGCAGTCAATAGCTGGGCTGTTACAAAGAAAACTCTTTGTTACATGTCAAGCTTTCGGTATATTTCACACCTTCGTCAGGACAACTACAATAATGAGATTATATATCTTGTGAAAAATATATGAATATGGAGAACTTACTAACGTGAGAATTAAATATAAAATGGTTCAAAAACAGATAGAAAAAACATGAAATGATGACAGTTGTTCAAAATTTGACTGACAATGTCAAGTGGGAAAATTCTGAATAATACTCCAATTACTAGATCTTTTATTTTCTTTATCATATTACAGAAGGCATGTGTAAATTTTGCTGTGACATTAATACATTATTTAATGTATTCCGTAATAATAACCTCAAAATATCAAAAAAAAAAGTCACTACTATATCTAAATTATATAGTAAACTGAAAGCTCCAATTTCAAATAAACAAAAACCCAATTTAGTATACAAAATTTCTTGTATGGATTGTTCTAAAACATATATAGGACAAACATCTAGACCTCTAAGTAGTCGCATCACTTTCCATAAAAGCGACTGTAGACGAAATGTTAATTCTTGTGCATTAACAGAACATGTTAATTCGGAGGATCATAAAATTAATTTAGAAAACCCAAATATTTTAGATAGTGAAATTAATACAACTGAAAGAATATTTTTGGAAATGATACATATTAATAACGAAGAACATTCAATGAATAAAAGAACTGATTGATAGTCTCAGCAAAATTTACACATACCTACTGAAATGTGATAAGAAAATAAGAGATCTAGTAGTTCGAGTATTATTCAGAATTTTCCCACTCGACATTGTCAGTCAAATTTCTCTTTGTAAGGTTAGATTTATGAATTATCATTCATACCACAAACAATCCATGAAAGTTAATTTGATAAAATAGATGAAACAACGTATACTCTGTATTTCCGATTGTTCTTTCCATAAAAAAAATTACATATTCTTTTCAAGTTGTTTAAAAATAATTCATATCTAGAACCTTTATTAAATAAAATACTGTTTAGTACTCCGTCTTCATTCAATGAAATATTAATAATTAATGATGATAATAATATTTTGAATGGCAATACTTCTGACATAGTTCCTGTTTCCCCACGTTTTGTATCACTTCCATATATAAAAGAGGTAACACCTAAACTTGTGAGAATTTTTAACAAATTTAATAACAACAATAACTTCAAAATTGTCTATAAAACCGCTCTATCCATTAATTCTATCTTTACCAAAATAAAAGACAAAACACCTCTTACTCATCAATTAAATGTTATATATTATATCCCTTGTCAAAATTGTGACAGCATATACATTGGTCAAACTTGCAGAAATTTGAAAGACCGTATTACCTCACATAAAAGCGACAGCAGATTAGCCCCACATAGATGTGCATTAGGCGAACATGTTAATCAAACAGGGCATAATATGAACTATAATAATGTAAAAATTTTATCAAAAGAATCTAACCTTACAAAGAGACTTTTTCTTGAAATGTCCTTCATATCACAATCCAGTCATTGCTTAAATAAAAAAACTGATCTAAATCACCTAAGTGAAATTTACTCTTTTTACTACAAATTGAAAAAAAATTTCATAATTTCAAAAATTCATCTTCATTAGAATATAGTACTTTAAATAATCATAATCTAATTGGCATTCCTGTAAGGATAAAGTTTGGCAATACTGAATCCAACAATGTAATTGTTTTCTGAACTGTTATGTCATTTATTTCTTCTTCTCCATTTTCATTCAAAATTAGTATAATAACCTATTTTGTGATCACATGTACCGGCCTGGTACAAAATCAGAATTTTAGAATTAAAAAAAGGAATGTATTCATTAGATTCACAATAATTTTACCAAAATTGACGTTCATATGTTTAATTGTTTGATGTGTAGCTATAATCATCTTGAATCACTATCCAAACTAATTTCAATGTTTTCCCATTTCTCAAATCTAAGTTCAACATTAAAATCAAATAATAACAAAAATTATTTTAAACATCACTGAGTCCAACCTCAATGACAATGTAAGTACATAATTTTCAACTGTACAATATCAATTAGTCTTATGTTCTATTATTGTAGTTTTCCCTGAGGATGACAGTATATATTGTCGAAATGATTGGAATATATTGTTAAAAGAGTACACTTTCTCAATTGCTGCTTACTCAAATATTTACCCGTTTAATTCCTAACTGGTCAGCAAAGACTATCTTCTTTCTATATGTATATATATATATCTCCTATATTTCTCAATAGAAATGAATATAGAATATAGAACAAACTCTGTTATTTTCCTCAAAAAATTCATGAATTTTGAAGAACGCACTTCGAGAAATTGTATTATTGTAAAAAACTTTGATTAAAATCTTTCTAGTTTGGAAGACAAATGCATAAATCATGAACAATGGGAAATGAACCCTTCTATGTTTTTCCCACAAATAAATAATAATGTCCTTACATAACTAAACACCACTATAGGTAATAGCAGAGGTACTCAACTCAATTGAGTACCTGAATTTTGTTTACCTGTGACAATGTGGGTATGATAATTTGAAAACCGGTGAGTAAACAAGATCGATTTGATCATTTTGCAGGTTACATCCGCAATGCTTATACTTATGAATTTCCGAGGATTCCAAATAATTGAGTTTCCAACCTTTGCTTGCATAGTGCAAAATTTTCCTATCGTTTAGATTCGGGGGCTTGTGATTGCATCCAAAATGTTTCGAGAATGTCGAATCATTTTCACCTAGTCTGAAGGACCTTTCATGTTCAACATACCGCCTTGAGAAATTTCGGCCACACTGTCCCACATAAACACTATTCCACTCCGGACACTTATGAACTTCAGATTTCTCCATCTTGTCCACTTTGGCATAGATTTGTGGGTTCAGGAATATTTCATCATGTAAGGATAATTTGATGTATAAATCACTTGAAAAAGCTAATGTCTTAGCGATACATGTTGTGATATATTTTTCAAATAAAGTTTGTGGAGATTAAATCGTTGAGGTGTAGTTTTTGAAATTTACTGTATTAGTTTGAAAATGTCCATATAGGACGAAACGGCACTAACGTTAGTTACACATAAAAGTGGTCAAATTATAGAAAGTTTCATTTTTCATTTTTCATGATGATCTACCACGTAGTAATGGCTACATCAATCAATTTAAATGCATGAATGCAAATACGAAGATATCTATATTGAATGAGAAATTTTCATATTTGTAAAACTTGTTGAGAATTTCATTTGATATAAAACTTTTCCAGTTAAAATATCTTAGTCATGGAAACATGGCAGCATGGAAACAAGCTACCATATTCTCAGTTTCTTCAAGCAGTTTTATATTTTCTCATCGTCTTCTCCCATCTCATTACTTCAACGATCCATATGTTACTTTTAGTATTGCAACAGTTCTAAACGTCCGATTTGAACTTAAAAAAACATTTTACCGAATCTCTCCTTGAAATGTTCAGATACTTACCATTCTTTTCCATCGTATAGGCAAATGATTCATCTAGAAGCAAAGGAAGAATATTATACTGCAGTAGTTTCAACTCCGGACTTAGGGTAACTCCAGCTCCAGACCATTTCAACAGCATTTTATTGTTGTTATATGAAACTGCAAATAAAAATATATTCTCATTCAGATTACGAAAGTTTATATTCGCAAAGTGCTTCTTCTTCAAATTTAACTTATCTATTTTCAACACTCTTCCTCCACCAGAACAGAAATATTGTCAGCTATGTTGATGTTTTAATATGCATCTAGACGAATCCTTCATTAAATCAAATACCAGTATTTTGTTATTATTCCAAATGATTTTTTACTTGATTGATACTAAATCTTCACCTATTTTCCACCAATTATTACATAAGAGTGCAAACAAAGGAATGTTAGGCCACAAAAATTGTTTTGCATGTACCTGTTTTAACAATTTCAAGCCTCACTTATTTTGTGGCCGTTCTCTATGTCATATTAAGAAACACTAGACTTTTCAGGTCTCTGAAACTGAATCTGTGAAAATGTTACTGTATCCGGAAGAGAGTCAAAACTGGGTAGATTCATTTGATGCTAATAGTTCCAGAATCTACTCATATATTATCTGTTTTCAGAAATTATTTAAAATCAGTTTGAATATCAAAAACAATTTGAAGTTTATATTTATCGAAAGATAACATGAAACTCGATAAAACTCATTGCAATGAAGTTTTAATTAGCTATCAGATTGAAAACGTACACATAATTAGCCAACTATGGATTGTAAACACACTTTTATTGTTGTTTCGGAAAGAACTTTGAGAGGCTGAATAAATACAAGTGGAAATATGTAATGGAATATCTACAAAGTGCTATATGAATATCACTGGAGTTCTATCCGAACACCAAACCGTTATTTTCAACACTTCGACACGTGTTTCGATCACCAAGTGATTGAAACAAGTGTTAAAGAAGATTAAACTGTTTAATCTTCCTCTTGAAGATGATTAAAGTGTTAAAAATGACAGTTTGGTGTTGAAATAGTAATATTCATTACTACACCAAAGGTTTCAAACAGTGCATGAAAAGTGCTATATGCTTTTTGGGAAACAGCAAGAGGTTCTGTCAAAAGCATATATTGTTCAGCAAAATAGTGTTTCCTTTCAGGACAAAAAACACTCTTCCTTTAAGAATAACAAACAATAGTTCTTTTTCAAAACTACCTTTCGGTTTCAGTTCCTGTGTTCCAGCTTTTATCATTAAAAAAATATATTTTCCCTATTCATAACTTCCTTTACTCAAATACCTCTTGTATCATCTACAGTCTGAGTCTGTGTTGTACCTGTCGGAGTCGATAACCGCCGGAAGCTCTAGATGGGCCAATTTCGATACAACAGAATGTGTCTTCCTCATAGAGTAAGATCCCAGAGCGATCAGACATAACTTATTTTCAAATACATGGATGAAACCTTAGGTTCTCAGTAGCGTCTCATGTTTTTTGAATACCTGCTTGCTTGTGGAGCTCGCCTTGCAACACCTGGGCAGGTACCAGATAAGAAAGGTAACTAAAAATAAGAATTACCTAACTTAAATTTATATGGCTGATTTGTATATATGTTTTGTAGTGTCAGATACTTTCCATGGAACAAAATTTTGTCAGGCGCTTTAAAGCTCCATAAAAAATGAACTTTACTTATTTCTACATGTCTGATTTTTAAATATGTTACTAAGGTAACTATTGCAAAGTTATATTTCATTAGTCAGATAAATTGTAGTGACCAAACATCCCTTAAACACAAAAATTATTCAGCCAAGAGAATGAGCGCGAGAGCACTATAATTTTGATGCTAGCAGTTTACCACCATGCAAATCTGAGTTATTTCAATAATTCTTCTGAGCCGATTACATTGCTAGCATATGGAACAATGCAAATCAAAAGCAACCTACCATTTTAACTCTTGAAAACAATAGGGGGACTTTAGAAGAAAACCAGTATCATTTTCATTGGTTTGATGATGACCAATTACCTTAAAAAAGCATCTTTTTCGAAAAATGGTCGTTCTAACTATTTCTACGCCATAAACTCGATGAATGACTTTATTCAAAACGAAATCCATTTGACGACTGATAAGAATGTACGAAAGATATCTTGTTTCAATTTTGTACATTATAGCGTGTCCTATAGTTTTTCTTATTTTTATCACCCATAATATCAATGATTTATTTACCGTGAAATCCTTATGTGACGGCGTGATCGGGATATATGTAATGTTTATAACACATTTATTCTCTAAATAGAACACCGTGCAATTTCTTCATTTGATGTATAGTTTTTGTCCAAGCCTCTCCTTAAAATATCGCCCCATGCCTAAAATTACCTGTTGCTAGATAAACAAGTTTTGAATTACACTGCAAAATTTACGTTCTTGAATAATTTCAATAATCTCTAAATTTGTGCCATATTTTTTCGTTCTAAAACAACCTTCAGCGAATAAAATAAAATTAAAAGATTTGTTGAAACTGGATGTATCAATTATTCTAAACATGAGCGCATCAAGCCAGCTACTAATGAAGATAATGAATTGCAAGTTCTTCTTGCTGTTAAAGAAGATCCTAGTAGGAGTCAACGACAAATTGTTGAAATAGTGGATATAAGTGAGAGATCAGTGCAACGAGTTTTGAAGAAACATCGCTTTCAATCCTCTCATACTACTGTATGCCGATTTTGAGAAAAGAGTGAGATTTTGCAATTGGGCCATGCTGGGAAAAATTCTTCGAAACGAATATTTTTTCAATAACATTTCATGGTCGGATGAATCGACATTTCATAAAAATGGATTTGTGAATCGACATAATTACCATTATTATTCGACAGAAAATCCCCACTTATTGAGACAGGTGGACTATCAACAACAACACAACGATGGACAGCATTTACGTACGTAGAACACCAAACCAAAAAACTAACAAACATCTTCAAACCACTGAACATCAACATCACATACAAGCCGAACACGAAGATAACACAAAAAATAAACAACTATGAAAAAGAAGAAGACAAAGACCAAAACGGGATATACAGTATACAATGCTCGGACTGCAACAAATTCTATATCGGCCAAACCAGGAAAAAACTAATCCAAAGGTACAATGAGCACAAAAAGGCATACATAAATCCAATACAAAACAAACATAATTTCCCCCCACCAGAGAATATAAAACTCATAAAACAAGTCAACAAGGGAAACCGCATGGACATTTGGGAAAACTTGAACATCCATAAATTTAACAGTCATAAATCACTTATCGAGGAACAAGTACAAATCAAAACACAACAAGACCTCACATTCAATATATTAAACAAAACCTTACACATTCCTAGAGAAGATCTATATATATATATAAATATATATATATATATATATATATATATATATATATATATATATATATATATATATATATATATATATTTATATATATTTCTGATATGTTATCTCAACCTTACTATTATTTACTTGTGATGCACTGTTTGGAACCTTTAGTGTTTGATCTTTTTCTTGAAGATGATCACTTAGTGATCGAAATACGTGTCGAGGGGTTAAAATAACGGTTTGGTACTCCAGTAATATTCCTTACAATTATTATTATCAAATTATCAAGACATTGAGCAAACTTACAGCTTTCTACGTTTATGGGGCACACCTGCGTATCCATGGGATAGTTCTGGAACTCCATCTGACAAGCTACTATGGCATGCATCCTTGCGGCATATCTGATGGTTTTGTTTTTGAACAATGTAACAGATGAAAACTTGTGAGTCAATGTGGCGATCTCTATAACAGTTGAATGTTATGTGATATCGAAAATGATTTGTTATTTTACCTATAACTTTGGAGTTCAAAAAATACAAATCAGGCTGCCATAAATTTTCAAAAAATTGTGATGGTAGAGTGATGGAATCATCACCGTACTCAAACATTTCTTCAGGAATTTTAATTCTAGCGTCTTGCCATTCTTGTTTTATGAACATGTCCATTCTATAAAAATATACAAAATCAGTTAACATGAAAGTTCCACATATTCACTAAAATTACATTGCTAATGATGATGTTTCTGCTCTTTGAAATCAATTCTTCAAAAAGTGTTTACGCTCTTCGTACAATTTTTCACTGTTTACTCGCTGTTTTCCTTTCATTGGGTAATTATCTCAGGTGTTTTACACGGTTATATTCATTTTTCTTTAAAGATTATTTGGAATAATTCAAAATATTTGCCTAACCTTCAGCCTAATTGGTAAACATTACATAAATGAACTCATCCATTTGCAATAGTTCCTACTTCGTCAATTTCCTATTTTTCAATAGGTTCATCTTCATGGTTTTAAAATAATTATTTGGATGGTGAACAACTAATCACTTGCTTCCTTTGAAAACTGAAATAAACCAAGTCATTCACTTAGTTGGGCCTCAACAAAAAATCATTTTTAGTTTCAGAAGCTTGTTCCAGTTCCACAAGCCGACTAACAGAACAAATAATCAATCTTTTTGAGAATAAGTTAGACTAATTTTGAAAAATAATATTTGAAATTTGAGAATTCAGAACAAAAAGTAATCAGTAGTACTCTAATTCCATAAACTACATCTCACGATTTGATCTCCAAAAATTTCATTTGAAAAATATATCACGACATGTTTCACTAACACAGTATCTTTATCAAAAGTGATTTGTAATATTCAAACATGACGAAACTGTAACATCGGATTCAGAAAAGGCCATGGACAACCCATGGACATAGACCCATGGACAATAAAAGAGACAAGAAAAGGCCAAGTATGGTATGGTTGTCAAACTTTTCTGGACTCAGTGAGATTTGCTATTCCCCTGAGATGGCCTATTGCATCGATAGTAAGAGAGCTGAGACAAAGCTGAGACAAAGACAGAAAGAATAATAATAATAATAATATTTATTCATCCTCAAAGACGTTGACAAACGTATAGGATAGGTCAGTATTAAGCAGATAAAAATCACATCAAACGATAAAATTGTAGATCAGCAGATAAAAATAATACAATAATAATACGAGAGAAATTCGCCAATACTATAGTAGGCCTTAGAAAGAAGCAATGTTTTAACTGCTTTTTTAAATGCTACAGTGTTCGTCTGTTTGAAATGGTCTGGTAACCGATTGAATAATTTTGTTCCCATATATTTGGGAGAATGTTCGAATTTTATAGTTTTATGTTTAGGAATGCTCAACTCCTCTGCATATCGAGTTGGGTAGCTATGATAGAATGAGTTCTTAGTACAGTCTGTTATACATTCGCGAACATATAAAAGTATTTTAAAGATATAGATGCAGGGAAAGGTTAAAATTTGATGACTAATGAAAAATGTCTTGCATGATTCCCTCCAAGGGATGCCTAGTAATTTCCTAACAACTTTTTTTTGAGCAATGAAAACTCTATCTTTGTCAACACTGTTTCCCCATAGGATCACATTATAACTTAGATGGCTATAGACCAGACTGTGATATACATCTAAAATGGCGCGTAAAGGCATACAATACTTAATTCTTGAGATTGCATAATACCCTTGATTGATTTTTTTACAAACAACTGTGATATGGTCAGACCACTTCAAACAGTTGTCTACATGAACGTCAAGGAATTTTGTACAACATGTGCATGCCAGTGTCATTCCATTGATTAGTAAGGCAAGCGATTGCTTTTTCGGATCGTTTTTTAAATTAAAATAGATATATTCTGTTTTGGTCAAGTTTACAGTCAGATTGTTCCTTTCACACCAATTTAAGAACAGTGATATTAATTCCTCTGTTTTTGATTTTAATTCCTCCTGACTCTCTGCTGATACAGCTAAAGACGTGTCATCTGCGAAAAGAGTGAGAGCATGTTCATTACTGGTGAAATAAGTAGGTAGATCATTTACAAACAATAGAAAGATCAGCGGACCTAACACAGAGCCTTGAGGAACTCCAGAACATATATCGTGATAGTCTGATTTCATATATTTAATCTTGACGAACATCCTACGATCTGTAAGAAAGTCAATGATCCATTCTAGGAAGTCCCCTCTAAATCCTAGATTATATAATTTGCTCTCGATGAATTTAAAATTTAAACAATCGAACGCACGTGACAGATCGAAGAATACTCCTGCAACATGCTTACCCCTATCTAAAGAAGCGTATATGATTTCTAAGAATCTCCAAGTAGCTGATTGAGTGGACTTGCCTTTGCAAAAACCATGTTGAGAATCGGACAGGATCTTGAACCTTGATAAAAATCTCAATATTCTCTCATTCACAACCTTTTCAAAAATTTTTGAGAAAATGCTTAGCAGGGCCACGGGGCGATAGTTTGTAATATCCGATGTATCGTTCTTCTTATGAACTGGTATGATCATGGCTGTTTTTAGAATTGAAGGGAATTTGCCACTTGTGACTGATAGATTCAACAAATAAGCTAAATGTTTTGAAATGTGTAACTTAATTTCTTTTAAAATTCTCACTGATATATTATCAATTCCTGTACTTTTTTTATTTTTTAGATTGTTAATTACTGCGTCAATTTCACATTCGTTAACGGGCATAAAGAAAAAAGTATTCGATTCAATTCCAGAAACCGTGCATACGGATGATCTATTGTCGCCAAAATGGTCTGCTAAGCTTTTTTCTACTACTGAAGAGAAATAGTCCCCAAATATGTTCGCAACATGATCTCTGTCTGAGATTACTTTATTATTATAGTTGAGAGTAATATCTCTTTGGATTTGTTTTCTGTTCGTTTCTTTGTTAACTAGGTTCCAAACTGTTCTATTTTTATTGTTAGAATTCTTAATTACATTTTCGTAAAAATTCAACTTTGAAGCTTTTATTAATGATTCATTGTATTTCTTCGCTTTTTTGTATGCAGCACGAGAATCTTCGTTGCCTATATTTTTACATAACCAATGCATACTTTTTAAATCAAGACTGGCCTGTTTCACTTCAGGAGTTATCTAGTTATGTTTGTTACTAGTGGACGATTTGTGTTTTTTGGTCGGACAACATTTATCGATAGCATCACTTATAATATTCATGAAGGCCAGAAAGCTCTCATCTATATCAGTTTTGTTATATATTACATCAAAACTGGTTTTGGACAATGTCGAGGAGAGTTGTTTCAAGTTATGCTCTGATACATCTTTATAAATAACATAAGATTGTTCAATAAGTTTAGATTTTTCTAATGGCATATTATAAGTAACTGTGAATACTTTGTGATCACTGAAACTACCTTCATAAACATTGGATTTGCAAAACATGTTCTCAACATTTGTTAGTATGTAATCGACTTTAGCAGATGAAGTTTTCCCTGACTGGTTGGTAAAAACTCTAGTAGGAGTCAAAGATGTCACTTGTAAATTAAAATTGAGTAGTAGTTCATCTAATTTGATCTTTTCAGTAGTATTTTCTAGGTAATTGATATTCAAGTCGCCACAAACAAAGATATCATCAGCATCAGAGAATAGTGTATTCTCTAATATGCAAAATAATTTATTCAAAAACGTATCAAACTTACCGTTTGGAGATCTATAAATACTAAGTATACAAATCTTTCTGTCCTCTATAACTAATTTTATCCCATTGCATTCGCAATGGATTTCTTCGGACCATCTCCCAAAATTTAGGCTCCGCGATACATTGGATGATTTAACATAAATTGCCGTTCCCCCATGTATATGAGTTGAGCGACAAAATTTGGATACAATTTCATAACCAGGTATAGACATGAACTCAATATTTTCAATATCACACCAGTGTTCAACAATACTAATAATGACCGGTTTAAGTGGTCAACTATCGCCAAAATATTGCAAAGTGGTGATGATGCGAATTTTGCACCTAAAAGAAGCCTAACGTGAGTTCGTAGGAAAGATCAGAGGACTTCAAAAAACGCCTAGATTACCAGTGATTTGAAGAAGCAGTAGCTAGCTGTTGAGACAAGGTCACATGAGGAAACGTTGCGCTGTTTCCCCAAAGGCAAAAAAGTATGCCTCAATTTATAGGGAGAATGCAAAGACCTCTATTCGGTGACCAATAACAAATTGGTCTCATGTATTTAATTAACGCTAAAGAGTAAACCGCTGATAGTTGATGTCGTGAGACTGACCTACGATCGTTAAAGATCCTCCCACATGGTTACATCAGAAGCAAATAGATTATTTACTCGGAAATCAGTAACTTGAAGAGAGGAGCAATGTTATACTAACGACCTTTGAATTTGAAGATCAATTTTCTGTACTTCAACGATCAGAATTCTCGAATGAGCATGTGGAATTTAGGGAATAAACAAGAACGATTCGATTAAGTATATATACGAGGAGGTTGAGCTGCAGGGTACGAAATAGAGTATTCAGTGATATTGTCAGTTTAGAGACATTTGATTTTACAACGGCTAACTAGAATTTTCTAACTTTTCTAATAGATCCTTCTAGCATGTGGCCATATAAATCAGAATATAACGGTTCCAGGAACTGTTTCGAATGTCATATACTAACTTTGTTGAAGAGTATTCTATAAAACGTTCCTTCTTGACCCTGTTCCTGTAATGGATAAGATGACCAAGTCGACGGTGCTATAAATATTTAGATCCAGAAATTTTACAGCATTTACATGCAAAGAAAATCTGTAGAGACAAGTATTTATTGCAGTAGTATTGTCTAAAATTTCAAATGCATTGCAGTCAATTTTGAAAATTTTAGCAGAATATCCAATTATTCCTTAAAACAAAATTAACCATAACTGTTATGGTGATGAACAGAGAAATTAGATTTTGCGAGGGGAAGATATATGTACTCATATATTTGTATTTTCTGAGTTGCTGCCTAAAAAGGCTAGAACGCAGTATTTTTATAGTGGTACTCATAATAGACTATCAAGTTTGGAATACCCTATTCATGAAGAGGTTATTTCATTATTCCTTCATTTATCATAAGAAAGATTTCAATTATATTTTATGAAGTAGAATGCGATTTTTTGTCTCATTTTTGTTCATTCGTATCAGTTCCTAAGTTACGACAGTTTATATTGAATTTTATAAATGTCAAGATTCATACATTCGTGAAATACATTACATCTTGGTAATTATCTTCCCAAATTATTTGATCCACACAGTCAGTCATTCACCTTTCCTCAGGGGAATGAAATATGTTCGTGGGTGAATTCAAAATTCAAAAGTTTATTACATGCTAGACAAAATAATGGATGAGCTAATAGTCACACTTCACCTGAAATCCATATCTTCCACATTTATTGAATTTATATCCACAACTCTCATACTGAAGTCTACTTGTATAGGCTGACCCTGCATGGTAGGAGGTCTAATTTCTGAAAACAAATATTAAAGCAAATCAGTGAGCTCGTACTCTAGTTAATTCTCACCTTTAATATAATTTTCAGGAATTATACTTTTTGTTTTATTTTGTACATCTGGATTCCTTGGTTTTGGTACCGAACAATAGCTGTAGTCATGTCGAAGTACTCTAAAATCATGATTTTTATAATAAATGTTTCAAAAATATTTGTAAAATTCAAAGTCACGAATAGATCGATGAAGTTTTGGAAAAGGAAATTAGAATTACTTCAGTTTTTTCTCTGTTGTAGCGTCAGGCATTGTAAATAGATTATGTAAATAATCATAAGACCCACTTAGCACCATTACACGTTTCAAAAAAATCATGATGTCTGTCAAACATCTTATTGAAGTGATTTCCGAGAGATAAACTAGTTTTGAGTATGTCTAGAGCCAAAGTTTAAAAACGTAAACCTTTTTTAAACATCAGATGGAAATTATTTAAAATAATTAAATTTCATAAGATAGTTACAATTTATGGATACAGTGAATCTTGGTATAATTACACTTTTTTGTTGTTTTGAATTGATGTATTCTACAGATTGAGAAAAGTAAACTATCCAAAACAGTCCAAGATTGATTGATTCTGTCTCAAAAAGATACTCCACTTCAAAAATGTTTATAGTTTTATTGCATATAATCTCTTTTCTTCTGATTTCTGGAAAATACCACCTCATTAGAGTATAAATTTATTATTATTCAGAGGCAAAAAGACACCAAAATAGTATCCTCTAGTATCGAGCAGTTCTGTAAATGAGTACCTAATACCAAAACGATTTTTTTGGTTCACAGTAATTATTCAAAATTATTTCCGTTACTCTCTGTTATCTTTCAGCAGAACCAGTTTCATTTTTTGAGTACTTTGGTTTGGATTGAGATTTTTAGTCATAATATCATGGAAAGCATCGATTATTTTGGTTTCTGACAGATGAGCTAGTCTTTCTGATCTTTTTTATTTTGAAGTTCATTTTAATTTTCATACTGTAGCACAAAAAATAAAGCAATAATTACATTCACCCCCGCAAATTAGCATACCGGATTCAAGATTGGAACGCATAGGCAAAATGACTTTTCATATTTCACCAGAATTTTCATTGAATAAAACTTCTTCATGGCAGGCATTAAAAAAATTGTATACCATCAGGTGAATAACTTTTTTTTATTACTCAAAGAGAGACTTCCATTCTCTAATATGATATAAATTGATTTGAAATCCCTGAAATAATCTGTAAAAAATTAAAAAGTTATCCCCCGAAGACGATTGTGGATACTATTAATTGAAACGTCGTGAAGTAACTTAGTTAATTTTTAATTTTTCATTTCTTGTTAATGATATATTTTTTTTTATTTCAGCTCGTGTTAATAGTTCATTTTTTTGTTTTTTTGGTTACTGCTTGTATGCTACAGTACGTAAATAACTTTCATTTGCTTATTTGATTAAATTCCAGTCATAGGAATCTTGTTTAAAGAGTATATTTAAAGAGTATATTTTTAGGAGAGATTAATTTTTGGGAAATAATCTTTTTGGCCTTTTACTTCTCCATCTTGATACAAAAAATGTGGAAATCTTCCAAAGAAAGAAAGGAAGCGCTCAATTTCAAAACTTAACTTTATACATGCAAAAATCATGCAAAGAAGTAACTTTCAGACACAAACTGGAAGAAAAAGCCCTCCCGAAACATTTTTTTCATATAAACATTGAATTGCACGAAAGAAAAAAACTTTCGAATCAAATACCTTTATTTGAACGCTGACATATACGAAAAAACAGTTTTCTCTATTCCTTTTGTATTCCAAACATTCGTATTGGATCGAATCAGATATCATTCACAGGATTCACAGGACTTACATGATACACTGTAATCCTTACTGCTAGACATCCAATGTTCCGCCGTAAGACACTTGCCTTATCGGTAAGATAAAGAGGTAGAAGGTCAAAAACTTTCTGACCCAAAAATTAATCTCTCCTAAAAATATACCCTTTCAATTCAAACAAGATTCCTATGGCTGAGTTTTAATTAATGTCATCGAAGAGATGGGCGGATTCAACCCATTTCGTGACGAAAAGCCATTATTATGAACGAATTGAGTGTCTTACAGCGAAACATGAGATGTCTAGCAGTGAGGATGGCAGTGTTCCATGTAAGTGGAATTTTACTTATCTCATTAATTATATTGTGTAGGAATCATGTGAATGATATCTGATGCGATCTCATACGAATGTTTAGAGTACAAACGGTATAGAGAAAAGTGTTTTTTCGTATAATTCAGCGTTCGTATAAGTCTTTTTTTTTCGTGTATTTCAATGTTCATATGAAAATAGCTTTTTCAAGGAGGTTTTTTCTTTCAGTTTGTGTCTGAAAGTTACTTTTTTGCAAGATCTTCTTTCTTTGGAATATTCCCACTTTTATGTATCAAGATGGAGAAGTAGAAGGTCACAAACTTTCTTCTCCTAAAAGTGGTTAATTTGCCTTGGCTGAACCTCTCTTTTTCTAACGAGTTTTTTTTATTTTTACCATTATGTTAATTGAAGTAGGTACGATCAAGGTTCGAAGTATCAATGAATCGTATGTGCTTCAGAATAAATATCGATAAACGTCAACTCGACACAGGGCCGTAGCGAAAAGAAATACCAGGGGGGGAGGGAATGTAAATTTTCCCAACCCCACCAGCAAAATTTACCAACTTTCGAAAAAATAAAAGCCGAGGGATACGTTATTATTATAATATATTAATTTTCTTACTTAGCTATCCAAATATTGGCAGAATGCTTATGCCCGTTAGGGTATGCACAAACAAAAATAAATTTTGGTAATTATAAAAATGATAATGGGAATTATTCTACTTTGGATCAAGGTTCTTGGTCTTCCACCATATCCACCATGTATAGGAATATTCAATACAAATGAAAGGAAACAACACTTAAATAATATTTTGCTTATTGTTTTCTACTATTATTTTTTCTATTTTCACGGCCCGAAATTTCCCAACTTTTCCAAGTCGAAAAAACAGCGAAAAGTTGGAAATTTTGTAAAATTGTCACTTCAAAATCTGTGTACTGTTCAGGACTGTTCTCTTACTTGGGATAAATCAAACTTTTTTGAAGTTTTCAAACAAATCAGAATTTCAAAGTATGGGATCTCCAAGTTATGCATGTTGGGAAATCCCAACCTTCTCCCGGTTCTTTCCCTTTTCTTATTACCTCTCCCTTTCATTTCTCTCATTTTTATTTTTTTATTTGTTTTTTCATTTTTTTAGTATTATTTTTTTCTATCTTCACGGCCCAAAACTTCCCAACTTTTTTCCAACTTTCTCCCAAGTCGAAAAAGCAGGGGGGGAGGCTCCCTCCCATGGCGACGGCCCTGACTCGATAGTTAGTGAATAAATTAATAACTTCAAAGCAAATTCAGTGCCAAAATCACGTTATTGAAAAAGGATAAAATGGAATAAACACACCTTGCTTTGAACCTCTCTTTTTCTCACGAATTTTTCTATTCCTATCATTATGTTATTTGAAGTACGGTATCAAGGTACAATGGTAAATTCGAATACCAGTTCTGCCATTGGTGAGCTATGCATAAAAATTGACTGTTTCTTCTTTTCTTGTTTTTTCATGTTAAACTGCTTTCTGGGTTCGAGGTCGATTCTCGAGTCATTCAATAAAATGGAACTGAAGTGAAATATCAATAAATCGAATATACTCCAGAATAAATTTCGGTGTCAACTTGACAATTGGTGAATAAATTCGTTTCTTCAAAGCAAATTCAGTACCAAAATCACGTTATTAGGAAAGGACAAAATGGAATAGACACACATTGCTCTGCTCTTTCACGTTTTTGCTACCGGTCCTAAAACCATAAGTTCCAACGCTGATATACCTGCTGAAATGCGAATCGACTATGAAACTGAAAAAAAGAAGTACCAGAAGATCATTCGAAATAACTATCTTTTTTTATTTGCACTTCGAATCATATGCTCGTTCGAGTTAATTACAGGATGACAAAAAATTGACACTTTGACAGCTCAACAATTATTTTAAATAATTTTACAAAAACCGATATCTACAAGAAACATTTAGCATAATGATACAAGTGAAATAAATTGTTCAACATTCCTATTTTAATTTTTCTCTATATGCTTATTTAAAATGTGACGACGTTGAATTGTGTCGTTCTCGATGGAGCGATACGATAAACGATGCAGCGTGAGCAATCTTTTATCGCCCGCTCGCAACACTCCAGTGCACACTGGAGCGATACGATAGCATATAGCAGTGGTACGCGGGAACGTTTCAGGTGGTACGCGGGAACGTTTCAGGTGGTACGCGTGAGTGATGTGAGCAACATGCTGTTAATAGCAAACATGACTCAGCTCACGGGTCGCTAGAAATACGAAATACCCATAACCCAGTGAACGACCTGACATCTTTGTTTCTCAATTACATTGGAATTTATAATTCCTAGGTAATAAAACGATAAAACACTAGGAATTTTTCCTAGGAATTTCCAGATAGTACAATTGCTAAACAAAGGGTGTTTCATTTTTTTACCTGTGAGTCTTTAAAAGCATTGTCTTTCACTTGACATTACAGGTTCCTTGTGGGTGTTGTAATTATTAATTCTGATTTCGTATAAGAAAACTAAACTATGAAACGATTTCTGACGTCCTCTTCTACTTCAAAGGATTGTGCTAAAAAACCGAAATTACCGGCCAATCGTAAATACGATGAAAGCTACTCACAGTACGGTTTTATAGTGAAGTCAGGGACTGAAACCAGTGACATTCCTATTACTCAATGTGTTGTATGTCTTGAAACACTTTCGAACCAATCCATGAAGCCTTCTTTACTGATGCGACACCAAAATTCTAAGCACCCTGATTTGATTGGTGAGCCCATTGAATTTTCTAAAAGAAAATATAATTTTTTAAAGGAAGAAACCCAATGTTTGACGAAGTTTGTCAATACTGATACTAACTTGATAAAGGCGTCATACCTTGCTAGTTTAGGAATTGCAGCGCTTTTACTGCCGGCCACTGTAGATATGGTTCAATCCGTGTTAGGAGAAAAGGCAGCCAAAGAAATTTGAAAAATACCACTGTCAAATAACACAGTAAAAAGACGAATTGACGATATGTCTAATAATATTGAAGAATAACTGGCTTCAAAACTCCAAGAATGCACTTATTTTGCACTTCAAGTTGACGAAAGCACTGATGTTACAAACATAGCGCAGCTTCTTGTTTTCGTGCGATTTGATTATAATGAAGAGGTGATAGAAGAGTTCTTTTTCTGCAAACCACTTGAATCAAATACCACAGCGGAACTTATTTTTAAGGTAATTGATGAATATGTGCTCAAAGTAGGCATTCCCTGGTTCAAGTGTATTGGCTTATGTACAGATGGGGCAAAAGCTATGTCAGAAAAATTGACAGGACTAGCAGCAAAAATGAAGGGATTAGCTCCTGAATGCAAAAGTGCGCATTGTGTCATCCATCGAGAAGCATTAGTTGCTAAAGGTATGGCTGAAAATCTTAACTCCGTTCTATCAGATGCTGTGAAAGTTACTAACTTCATAAAGGATATGGCTCTGAACACAACATTATTCTCCTTGATGTGTAAAGAAATGGGTGGCAAGTTCAAAACTTCACTTCCTGCATACAGAAGTGAGGTGGTTATCTCGCGGGAAAATTTTGGACCGTCTCTTTGAACTGAGATCAGAAGTTTTCATGTTTTTAAGTGAAAAAAATCATGACATGAAAAAATTTTTTGCTGATGAAGAATGCTTATCAAGATTGGCTTACCTAGCCGACATTTTTGACAAACTCAACACACTGAACTTGGGACTTCAGGGACCAAACACAACAGTCTTCACAGTCAGTGACAAAATAAACTCCTTCAAGAGAAAGTTGGTCCTGTTAGAAGAGTAAATATTATACGTTTATTGAAATATTTAGGTCTGGTGGTACACCAATATTTCTCAAAAAGTCAAAGTGGTACGCAGGTGCAAAAAGGTTGGAAACCCCTGGCATATAGGGTAAGCAACGGAGCAGTTGTATTCATCAGTCATCATGAGCTCCTCAGAGGAGGACATTGTTTTTGCTTACCGATACTTGCAAAAGAGGAAACGGAAATTTAGAAAACACTGGGTAGCTACAACCATATAATGTTCACAATATCAAACACAGTTCGGCAGTGGTTTTCCGTGAGCTCTCTCAGCATGAACAGACATTTAGAGAGTTTTATAGAATGAGCTCAAATAGTTTTATTGAGATTAGTGTCAAGGGGACTGGAGAAGCAAATTACAAACTTCAGACTTGCTGAGAGACTACTAATCACACTAAAGTAAGTTCAAACTACTATAAATAAATTTCCTAAATTAAGAAACAATTTTTTATTGATACCCCAATACAAGCAAAATATCTGAATACTATATTGTAATACATTTCATAACATATTAACGGAATGTAGTGTAGTGATGTTATCATCTTGTTCATGTTAAGACAGAGCAGGGGGTCCGTAGTCCTATGGAGGAAACGTGGGATAACTTATCGATGATGAAGCCTATGAGCACGGAGTGTTTGAGGTTTCTGCCTCAGCTAGATCCAGTTCTTCGTTGAGAAGTGTAGCAAATTTAATTTTGAGCCCTCTTTTACGTCTGTCGCCAAGTTTCTTGAAATCTGGAAGTAATGAGCGAAAGAAGAGCCAGTCACTATCTTCTTGTTCCTGTTCGCTAGGTGTTTGTGCTTTGTTTTTCTTAATGTCAAGCCACCCGATGAACGCTTTGTCTGCATCACTCGGCTGAGTAATAATTTTTCTTTTCTTACGAGGTCTGGGTTCCTGGTGAATATCAGTTTCGTTATCTACAGACACCTCATCTACTGAAGGTGCTTCTGGAGTGTCTGACAAGCCTTCTTCAACTTGTATCTCCGTGGTATTTAGTGTTCCTTCATCACCTTGTGTGACTTCTTCTGTTGGTACGTTACCAGATGTTGAAGCTCCCTTCATGTAAGGACGGAGAAAATCAAGGTGAGTTGCCAAGTAGTAGGGTTTTTTTGATTTGCCTCCGGACCCAGATTTTGGTGGCTTGAGCGACCTCCCATAAGCGGTACGAATATTTTTCCACCTGTCCCTGCAATTTTGTTCTGGAAGTTAAACAAAAGTAATATTATTAGATCAATCAACAAAAATAGCTCAGCAGATTTTTCAATACTAGGCGGACTACAGAAAATTCAAGGCCTTACATGACCATGGATTCATATAGTCATGTATTTTATCCGTATTTATTTATAGTTAATAAGTGCGTTTTTCTAATGGAGTTGAAAGTTATTTATAAATAGTATTAATTTACATTTTTTTTCGGATTTCAGGTACCTAGCTACGGAAAACAGTTTTGTTGCCCTGGCATTGCAGCTCTACAGAAGCAAATCTACAGTAGGCGAAATCGTACTCTCCACATGTGAAGCAGTTTGGGAAATTTTGCAACTTGCATATATGCCCCTACCAGATGGGGAATGTGACAAAAAAAAGCTCAGCTCTTCTTCGAACTATGGAATTTGTCCAATTTTATTGGCTCCATCGATGAAAAATATATCCGCGTAAAGTGCTTCAAGAACACAGGATCGAGAAATATGAATTACAAAGGCTTTTTTTCTGTTGTATTAATGGCTATGGCGGATGCAGATAATTTGTTTCCTCTCGTTGACGTTGGGGACATAAGAAGGAATAGTGATGGTTCAGTATTTCGTCATTCGTCAATTGGACAGCGACTGAAAGCAGGCAGCCTGAATGTTCAAAACCCTACTAGTCTACCTAGAAATACTTATCTAGATTATTTCCCTCACTATTGTGTAGGTTTATTACCTACCTACGCAGGCCTTTCCCGAAGGGAGTGTTGAATGATGCAAAAAGAATTTTCAACTTTCGTCTCTCCAGAGGCCAACAGTATGTTATCGCAGTAGTGAAGGCAGCATGTGTGCTCCATAATTTTATTTGCCTTCGGGAGGTAAGATATCAACAACCTTCAAATTTCGCCCCCACTCTCGCTGTGCCAGCAATGCCTAACGGCAGTACTCTATAGAAATTAACAACGCAGGCCCAAGCTGTTCGACTAAGTCATAGACTGGGTAATGACTTTCTGAATTCAAAAAGAGTGATTCCTATACAGTGGAAATATGTAGGCTTGCCATAAAACGCAATAAACCAATGCGTTTATCAAATGTTCTACATTAGTCCATATCTATCAAACGATACCCCACTTGGCACATTTGAAAAACATTTATTTTTTCAAAATTGGCGCATGCGCTCATAAATTTTTATCGCATCATAAAGTGTTTCGGTTCAAAACAATTTTCCGAAGATGGAAAAGTGATGACAATTTCAGATTTCCATCATTAACGGTTTGGGAGTTACAAGGTGTCCATACAGACAGTCTGACAAACTCCATTTCGCTATAGGTTTTCGAAATCTACGAAAACCTTAAAATTAATGTAGCTTTTTTTTTACCTGTTTCCTTCAGCTTTTTAGATATTTCTTTCCACGCAACACCTGTAAAATCAGTCCTACAATAACTTTTCAATGTGTGATTCCATAAGCACGGGTTCTGCTCCACCAATTTCACGAAGGAAATCGAGGCTTGCACGTCTTCTTGCTGACCCGACATGAGCGTGTCGAAAAACG
This sequence comes from Leptinotarsa decemlineata, assembly GCF_025532065.1. NCBI lineage: Eukaryota > Metazoa > Arthropoda > Insecta > Coleoptera > Chrysomelidae > Leptinotarsa > Leptinotarsa decemlineata. The sequence goes on from NW_027412574.1 coordinate 3,116,297, forward strand.
CTCATCAATACTGCTACTTTCTCTCGCTCAAGCGACGCGACAGCTGTGTCCCCCTCACCGACGCAACTCCGACAATTATCGGTGTAGTATCGCGATCGCTCCGGTGTGCACTAGGTTAGTTACTTTTATCATCTTTTATTACGTTTGCGCGATTACGAGTGATCGGTTCGGTGACGAATCAGAATCGGGTAGCTTATCGAATCACCTGTGGCATCGCTTATCATATCGCTCCAGTGAGAACGACAGACACCTAAAAATGAAACGTGATAAATTTGGTATTAGGTATACTCGGTGTGTTATGAATTTTAAAGAGCATATAGCACATGTTCAACCTTCTCCGTCAGTTTATATGTTCAATTTACTGTTTTTAACTCATTTTTACTGCCCTGAAGAAGCTTGGCAAAGTAGAACAGAGATTTGATTTTTGATTTTTTGACTGAGAGACCCCGTTATATATATATATATATATATATATATATATATATATATATATATATATATATATATATATATGTATATATATATATATATATATATATATATATATATATATATATATATATATAGATGTTATTGAGTGTGTATGATATACATCAAAAGGGGAAATTCGTGGGCAGAACACTCAAGAAATATGGGGGCAAACCGCGGACACGTGTTAGCTCCTGTTGGTGACACCGTGCATATATGATGTTTTTTCATTTTTGGTAACCAGTTGTTGTACATCTTTGCAATTGGCTGCACCGCGCTGATGAGGCCAATAGCCAGAAACACGTGTCTGCGGTTTGCCCACTATTTTGGAGTGTTGTGTCCATGAATTCTTATTTTTGATATATATATATATATATATATATATATATATATATATATATATATATATATATATATATATATATATATAATTGATAGTGTAACGACCGTATGTATGTATATATATATATATATATATATATATATATATATAAGACATAATAACGGATAAAACAGAATACCTGTGCTATGTGAGAATATTCAATTTGGAAATTTCAATTTTGAAAGAAGTCTTCAACATCAAAATGACAACTTTTTGACATTGAATAATGTGAAATACTTTTTCAAATTTTTTATTATCGTTCATTATGGGGATTTATACTGTGTTAATATTACAGGATGTATTCAGATTTATATTTTTTGTTAGTAAAAATGAATAAATTTTGCTGAGGTTGTCGATGTCTGTCTTTTTGTTGATATTGTTTTCTTTAATTTTGATCTCAGCCATTTCCAGAAATTGCCTTTTATTTGAATCTGGTTCGAAATGGAGAATTTTGGTGTTAGTATAATTGGCTGAATGATCATTATCTAGAACATGTTGTGTGAGTGCACAAGTTAAATTTTTACAATTACTTTTATGAAGAGCTATGCGGGTTTTTAAATTGTTTTTTGTTTGACCTATATATATCTTATCACAATTGTTTCAGGGAATTTCGTAAACTACATGTGACTTTTCAAATAACGGATCTTCATCTTTCAATTTTGAATGTAGTTTAGTTAAGGGTTTAACTTTCCTTTGTGAAATTTTTATATTCTGTTCTTGTTTAAATACGTTTATGATTTTGCTGGACAATTCAGGGACATAAGGAATGGAAAAGTATTTGAAATTTGGATTTTCAGCTTTATTGTTCTCTCTGATGTTGATGATATTAGATGGAGTATTATATAACAATTTATTTAAAAATTTTGGAGGATAAGAATTAGTTAATAAAATATTGAATAATTGTTTTAAATTTTTTTCTACCAATGTAGGATGAGAAATTTTTTCTATTCGATTTTTTAAACCTAGAACTAAATTAATTTTCATTTTTTGTGGATGCAGGATAAATAATTTATATATCTGCCTGAATTAGTGGGTTTAGTAAAATAATCTAAAATAACAGAGTTATCATCTTTCCTGATTAAAAGAGTATCTAAAAAAGGTACTGTTTTGTTTTTTTCTTTTTCTATGGTAAATTGAATAGATGGATTGTAATTGTTAAAAATGGTTTTTATATCATCAATTTTGTCAAAAGGTACAGCACATATTATATCATCCACAAACTTTTTTAAAAAAGGAATAGAAAAAATTTCTCATCCTACATTGGTAGAAAAAAATTTAAAACAATTATTCAATATTTTATTAACTAATTCTTATCCTCCAAAATTTTTAAATAAATTGTTATATAATACTCCATCTAATATCATCAACATCAGAGAGAACAATAAAGCTGAAAATCCAAATTTCAAATACTTTTCCATTCCTTATGTCCCTGAATTGTCCAGCAAAATCATAAACGTATTTAAACAAGAACAGAATATAAAAATTTCACAAAGGAAAGTTAAACCCTTAACTAAACTACATTCAAAATTGAAAGATGAAGATCCGTTATTTGAAAAGTCACATGTAGTTTACGAAATTCCCTGCAACAATTGTGATAAGATATATATAGGTCAAACAAAAAACAATTTAAAAACCCGCATAGCTCTTCATAAAAGTAATTGTAAAAATTTAACTTGTGCACTCACACAACATGTTCTAGATAATGATCATTCAGCCAATTATACTAACACCAAAATTCTCCATTTCGAACCAGATTCAAATAAAAGGCAATTTCTGGAAATGGCTGAGATCAAAATTAAAGAAAACAATATCAACAAAAAGACAGACATCGACAACCTCAGCAAAATTTATTCATTTTTACTAACAAAAAATATAAATCTGAATACATCCTGTAATATTAACACAGTATAAATCCCCATAATGAACGATAATAAAAAATTTGAAAAAGTATTTCACATTATTCAATGTCAAAAAGTTGTCATTTTGATGTTGAAGACTTCTTTCAAAATTGAAATTTCCAAATTGAATATTCTCACATAGCACAGGTATTCTGTTTTATCCGTTATTATGTCTTATATATATATATATATATATATATATATATATATATATATATATATATATATATATATATATATATATATAAACAAATATATTCCAAAAACAATACACACTGAAATATTACCAATATTAAAAATGAAATATCTAATTCGAGATAGTTATTCACTGAATAAAATAGTCCTCAATATTTTCATGTTACAAATATTAGAAATGTTTTTAAATGTTAATGCTCCTACTCTCAGAAGAATGTATACTGAAATAACAATTCTGTGAATTCATCAACACTAATTGAAAAAGTAAAAAATATTACCTACATGAAGAAATGAGCAAGAAATAGGTTTCTCACTTCAAAAACTAAAAACCCACAAATGAAGTATTTTAAATGAGTGGTATGATGGGTTCTTCAATGAATTTCACTTACTTAAGGTTATCCAAACTTTGGTCACTAGAAGATTTTTCCTGATTTTTGTCCAATAATGCATCAGCCAGTCTTTCATTATTGATACCTGGAACGCATTATCACTATTTGAAGGCGGCAAAACAAAACTGGAATAAAAATCAAATAGATATTTTTCTCATAGGTTCCTCATGAACATTTACAAGTTTTTATGACCTGGAGAGCAACTAGCATTCCCGTTGTTGAAAAGTACTCATTACGTTTTCAGTTTCTTGGCCAGGTACCACTTCTTTTCCTTTTGGGCATATTGATACTATCTTGAAAAAGAATGATAAAAATCATAAAAACAAATGATACAAAAGAATGTGTCATTCACTTACTTTTCTCTACTGAAGATACACAACTGAAATCACTCTCGTTTAAACATGTACTTAGTCAAACCAACAAATCCCACACACACTCTCCTCGAGCATAAAATGAGGTATTGTAGGTTAAGCACCATGATTTTATTATCGATACTATTGTCTTTTACTTACTTTTCTCAAAGACTGAATATGTAACTCCACTGTTTGAAGATGCAAAAGCAAACTATTCGCTGTACTGCAAATTGGACAGCCTCAAACTATAAATGGTACACTTAACATGAGAAAATTATATTTCGATAATAAAACCAATGCCAACCGCTATGTTGAAGCAATTGTTGATTTCAAAGCAAAGCTGTCAAGCGTTAAGGGGCAGCCGCTTTCATAGAGCTTCGACTGTCACGCGCTACACTTCAATAGACCAATGAGAAACGTTTACTCCAATACTTCACTTCCCCATTTCTCTGTTGCCAGGATTTGTTGCTTTGTAATTGAATAATTTCAAATACAAAAAGAAAAATAGGATGAGAATAAACCAATTCATTAATGCAATTGATTCATTTATTGGACCATTCAAATTTTTTTGTCGTTTCCAATTGTTGGAGCAATTCATCAGAATCTTCGCGATGAGTTCAAAAACTGGTTAACACCATAAGGGTTATATACATTAGGTTATGCATTCGATTAAAATCTTCAAATATTTTTGTTTTTGATAATATCGAATTATTTGAATACCTTATCATAAGATACTTCAAAATTCCAGTAATACACCGTATAGAATATTTCGAAATATACCCTAGGGATGTATTCTAAAAATATATTATGTATGATATTTATACGACCGGTTTCGGGTTTGACCCCATTATCAAGTATAAAACCAAACATATACCATATGGTATATTCGATCGACAAAATTCTTAGAATATTCACTGGAGAATAATCCATTTATAGACATTCTATGCACATTATTTCGGGAATAATCCTGCTATATTCATTCAAGCATATTCTATTAATATTCTAAAGGCATGTATATATTCCAAGAGTATTCTATGAATATTTGGAATATATACGTTCGTTTTATGATATAAAGGGAATATTCCATGAACATATGGTGCTGTGTGGGACCAATATACTACTACCACCGAGAAAGGTTTCAAACAAAATTTCAAGTTTCTAATGGTGGTATCGGTGGTATCGAAATTTCTGAATGTCGGATACAATAACAAATTTATTAACTCAATAGTAGAAGTAGTTTTAGGTGAGAGTAATTTCTTCAAAATTTAACTTTTCGCTATCCCATATTCCGTTCTAACTAAATATTCGTGACTGAAAAAAAGTTGTTTTCAATATCGGTACTTACATCATTCCACAAATGAATATCCATTTCTGAATAATTCTTGACATCGTGATCTTTGGAATATTCTATCCGTTTTGGTTTTGAAATCATCACATGTTTCAATTTCATCTAATCGTGCAAATTGAAAGATGTCATCGAAATGTTTCACAGTTTAGCGATAAAAGCACATAATAACACACACACACACACATACACACCTATTTCGAAAAAGAATTGCACTCTCAATGATTCGCTAGGAACTCGAAACAATTCATCTTGCAGAATTAAAATTGATGAGTGAGTCAAGTTCAAATAAAAATTAATGCGGAAGCGGGTTATCATCATTTTTTCTTAGAAGTATACAAGCAAAGGGAAATTTAATGATGAGAAAATGAGCACTAGTATCTGGACAGAGAGTTGAATACTGGAAATTAAATGGCTACTAGTTAGTGTTATAGGTGATGGCAAAAATTTTAATAGGAAAAATTGAAAAAATCTTCTATAGAGCATTTCCCTATGACTTCCTCTCTCTGTATCTGTAGAGTAGGGACGATGAGTGTACGCCCACACCACTTAGACCACATGTGACCCATTGTACATCCTCCCGAGGAGTTGTCCTCCTAGGTCATCGTCCATCCTGTCCTTTCCAGGAAGGTGGACAGGTCATTAGGAGACATCTCCTTTATATCGGCAGGTGTATAGACCAAGACTCACCGAACACACACTCTCTTATTGACGATAACTCCGGACACTCGCATAGGAAATGCCTGGCAGTTTCATCTTCCTGTTCACACATCCTGCATCCTCCTGTTGAGCATAGATTTTACCTGGTCATCGCCGGATATTTCTTCGATATCAGCTTCCCAGGGTCACCCAGGGTGATCCTGGCAAGATTGCACTCTTTGATTCCATCCCATCTCTTGAGAGATTGAGCATGGATGTGATGTTTGGCTAGTTCCGCAATTGTCGAAGTCATCAGGCTGTAGGTGTCACTGGGTCCAACCGCTTCCTTGGCCAAAGAGTCGGCAATGCGATTACCTTTACTACTGTCATGCCCTTTAACTCACCTCAGGATAAGTTATTATCTACCGAGACTTTGGCTAAATCTTGGTGGCGCTCTAGTACTAGCCTTGAGGTAACACGTTGTCTGTTCGAAGCTAATAGGGCTTGCCTACTATTAGTGCAGATTGTTATGTTTTTGCCAAAAATTCCTTTTCTGATTACTTCTTTTGTAGCGATTGAGAAACGAGCCAGTTCTGTTTGAACCACGCTGGTATTTTTTTCCATTCCCCATTCAATCCTTAGGCTTAGTGATCTAGACTGCTAGAGTACACTCGTGAGCCTTCTTTGGTTTTTGAGCCGTCTGTATATATGCGTATTGCATTTGTAGCATTCGACTCTGTGTTCTGTTTTATTTGTATTTTGTAGGGTTTATTAAACATAAACCTGGGTTCAATTGCATCACTAGCTGCCTGCAGCAGAGGTTGCGCAGTAAGCGCTTCTCGCCATAGGCTCAGCCTCAACCCTATGACTCTCTAAGAGAACTCTTAAAAAGATAATCCACTTTCTGCCGCAATTCTCAGTGAATCCTTAACTAACATGGATTGCTGAAAAACTACGAGAAAATTACTACTTCGTAGTAGACGATAATCAAGATTAGGAAGTATGATTGAGTTCCAATCCTCTTTGATATATCGATAACCGAAAATGAGTACTAATCCCAAACACCAGAAATACAACACTCTTCTCAATCCGAATTTCACCAACGAAGTTGGTATCTTCAGGAGTAGAGGTACACTAATTCCTTACCCTGACACTTGTCTCTATTTATATCTAATGGGGTAAACTTCAACTTTCAGGTACACATAAATGATATCTCGTCAAAGTTTCTGATGATTTTAACAGAGCGAATCATATTAAAGATGAATAATGGGTTGTTAAGAATGGAACTTTTGTCATTGTTCATAGTTCTCATGCCACACCTTGCTATTTCCAAACTTTCGAAAATATCCAAGAGTCTAGTGTCACGTACCGATCTCAACAATTTCAGTTTTCATTTATTCTAAAGCCGGTCTCCAAGACGTTTGAACAACACTACATTGGTTTTTGAAATCGGATCGTTGGGTTTTCTTTTAAAGCTAGTCTGTTCATGAGAACATTTTAATTTGGTAACAAAAGAGGAGTTAGATTACATTCCACGGATTTGGATTTGATATGTAGATGTGCTGTATTTGCGATTTTGGATACAATGAAATGTAAGGTAGACAATTTTGTTTCAATTTTCGATAACAGATCACCGAATATTAGATTTACATATGGAACTGAGAATAACGAGGAGTTACCATTCTTTGATGTCTTAGTGATTATACGTAACTAGGGTCTAGACTTCGATGACAACAATATTCTAAAATATACACCTGATAGCTCACACCATTGTCCACAACACAAAATGGCAGGACTAAACTTTCTTGTCCATAGGCTTCTTACGTAAGTATATTAGGGAACGTAAGTTTATGGAGAATCGTTGTAAATATTCGACTTTTCGAAAACACATTGATTTAGAGTTCGTTGTTTGAACTAAGATACACAAACGGGTTAAATTGGATTTTTTAAAGAGCCTTCAAAACTATTTGCACACTTCAAATATTAGTTTACACATAAAACCAGATGTTTGAAAATAGAATGAGGTCTGCGACAAAAATACCTTGGTCAGACTAAGCGAGCTATCAAAACTCATTTTAAAGAACATATTGCACGTATCCGATTTCGAATACCAGAAAAAGTTGAAATTAGCGAGAACTTTCGCGAGAAAATTTTCGACTTTCTACACAAAATCATTGAAGTGTGCCTGAATGTTTTCCATACAATCATATATTTGTTTGCTGATGACCGAATGACTTGCTCTGTGGCATCATCCGATGCAGCCGGTAAATAACGAAACTTTTGTTTATAGTTTTTTTATAATTTGGAACCTCTGATGTGAATTGAATCTATTGAAAATACTTTTCCCTCGCCAGAACAAAAATGCTGTCTCTCGACGTTTATACGTTTATAAAAAAATACTTCTGGAAGGGCCTTGCAGAATTGATGAATAAACTAGTGATCGTAACTTGATGGGTAGAATTGAAACCTCTGGAGTAAAACAAATCTATTTGAAACACTTTGCCACCATCCGAACAATAGTGCTGGCTTCCGACGTTCGCCTCACTAACCAAGTTGGTATCATCAAGAGATAACTGAATTCAAATCTCACAGCTATTTTAGAGTTTTCATATACTTCTGGACGAACCATTACCTTATATAATATAGGTCACTAAATAAGTAAATAATTTCCTAGTATTACTTCTTACTTGTGCCATGTGTTTAATGTGTTCTAATTCCTAATTAATACAGGGTGTTCCTTAAACACATGCTAATATTTAAGGAGGTAATTCTTAGACCCATTTCAAGGAAAAAACGTCCTATGGACGTATGCCCTAAACGCCTTAACTTTTGAGATACAGGGTGGCAAAGTTTTCAAAAATAATCAGTTTTTTAATAATAACTGAGATAATTTTCTAGACATCTTCGGCATATTCGGTACATATGTTCCATGCCTCAAGGCGCATTTTCTGATGTACAATTTTCTTAATTTTCTCTGCCAGTGGCGTACGTACGAGTTTTGAAATGTATATTTTTGGCGAAAAAAATACTACGCCACTGCTTAATCTTGAATTTAAAATTATTTTTAAAATCTCCATACATTTTTTAGCACATTTGATTTGTTGGGTTTTCTTTGTCCAACGCATGGTTTTCGCTCAAAAAATTAAAAACCACTTTACTTAAGGATAAATTCCTTAAAAATCTGATTCGGTATCGTGCATCGACTGAAAGCAAACTAAGAGATCAGATTTGTTGCAAAATAATTGAGGATCTAAAAGGTATTTGTTTGTTGTCAGATGCATTGTTCTCAATTAAAATTACGTCATAACGCAGCACCGCTTAATAATTTTTGAAAACATAAATTTAGTTATCCTGGAATAAATGACGTGCAGCAGAATTTATTTACTGCACCTCTTGGAAATATGGAGTTTGTCGATATGTGATTTCTTTCAAAGATTAAAAGCAGAAAAAACAGCGTACCCACCATAGCAATAAAAAACGAATTCTCTGTATGTACAAACGTCAGTAGCTAATATTGATGTTGGTTTAAAGTAAGGTGTTGGTGTTAAAAACTGTCACAGCGCGTTTTGGTTGATTTTGGTAGTCCGCTGTTTTTCTGAATATCAGTAAATATGGTAAATTATACGATTGCGGAAATGGCGCAAATGCATTACGATATGGCCTTGCCGATGGTAATGCAACAGAAGCCAGGCGCATTTATCAGGAAAGATATCCTAATCGTGCCTTACCAGATAGCCGAACCTTTTCAAATATTCATCGTCGACTTGGGGAAACTGGTAGTTTCAAGAAAGGGACTCCGGAAGGTAGACCTCGTGTAGTAAGAACTCCTGAAATTGAGGAAGCGGTGCTGCAAAAAATTGAGGAACATCCTGAGACGAGTACGAGGAAGATCGCTAGAACTCTGGATATTTGTCATCAAATTGTTTGGCGTATTTTGGTTGATTTTTTGTTATACCCATACCATATTTCAAGAGTGCAGGCATTACTCCCCAGAGATTTTCCACAGCGTTTCCACAGTCAGTGGTATCTACAAAGTATTGCAGTAAATCCGCAGTTTGAGACACAAATTTTGTTCACAGACGAAGCAAATTTTTCTCGGAATGCCATTCAAAATTTCCATAACAATCATGTGTGGGCTGAAAAAAATCCCCATGCAATAACCGAAACCCATTTCCAACACCAATTTTCGGTTAATGTATGGGCAGGAATTATAGGTGATCATCTAATAGGCCCATTTTTTCTACCAGGACGCCTTGATGGTCGTTCTTATTTACACTTTCTCGAAGAAGACTTACCTGGGTTATTGGAAGATGTGCCACTTGCGTTAAGGAATCGAATATGGTACATGCACGATGGCGCCCCTGCTCATTTCAGTGTAATTGTCCGAAACCATTTAAATACAGTTTATCCTAATCGTTGAATAGGTCGCGGAGGACCTCAGCAATGGCCAGCAAGATCCCCCGATCTCAACAGTTTAGATTTTTTTTATGGGGTCACCTTAAAACTCTTGTGTATAAAACTCCCGTTGATACTTTAGAAGATTTAAGAGAGCGAATAGTTGCCTCGTGTGAAACTATACGAAATACGCCGGGAATATTTGAACGGGTGCGTAATTCCATGCGTAGAAGGGCGGAAGCATGCATACTAAGTGCAGTTTTGGTAATATTACTAATTAACAAATTTGTGCTATTCGTTTAGACTTACTGTCACAAAATAAAATAAAACTCGTTTTTGTGAAAAATTTATTTTTTTGCAGATTATGTTTTCAAATATTATTAGGGAATTGGTGATACGTTATGAAGCAATTTTCATATTCTCATTCATTTTAGAATTGATCTAATTTCTTAATTTGCTTTCTATCGATTTTTATTTTTTTGAGTGAAAATCATGCGTCGGACAAAGAAATACCAGGAGATCAAATTTTCTCAAAAATAAATGAGGATTTTAAAAATGATTTTATTTTGAAAAGAAAGCATTGGCGTAGTACTTTTTCCCCAAAAATATTCAATGCGAAACCCGTAGGGATGCCACTGTTTGAAAAAATACAAATTTGTGTACATCAGAAAATGCGCCTTGAGGCATGGAACATATGTACCAAATATGCCAAAGATGTCTACAAAATTATCTCAGTTATTATTAAAAAACTGATTATTTTTGAAAACTTTGCCACCCTGTATCTCAAAAGTTAAGGCGTTTAGGACATACGTCCATAGGAGGTTTTTTTCTTAAAATGGGTCTAAGAATTACCTCCTTAAATGTTAGCATGTGTTTAAGGAACATCCTGTATATTAGTAACTACCTACGTGTTAGGATATCTAATATTTACCTACCTGTTTTCTATCTGTGATTTTTTCAATTCAGTTTTTCATTCATATGTCTGTTAATTTCATGCGTTAAGGTTTATGATATGAAATTCTAATGATGCCCCTAAATGTGTACCATTCTACAAAAGCACACATTATTCTTCGAATGCATGAAGTTTAGTTGTTTATTTCATCAAAATTAACAAATTTCATTCTTATTGCACTGACACTATGAGAGGATGAATTGAAGATATGAATCGGCCGTCATTCTGCTTGGTGGCTTCAATAGTGTAGTTGGTTAATGCATCTGTCTAGTCAAGAGAATAGGAAAACTAGGTTCGATACCCGGTTGAAATACGTTTCGTCTATTAAGTATTTCATTCACATGTCTGCATACTGGCAAATATAATAATTCGTATCATATTACAGATGCTAATTCCCCTTGTATTTCAGTTCGGCGTATTGCATTTATTGAGGTTTATGGTAGGACGGTAGCCTGGTGGGTTGACATGGGTGGTTTGCTCGACACACTCAATCGACCGCTGTGTGAACCGGTGGTTCGAACCGCAAGGCCGGACAATCGATTTTCACTTCCTATCGCCCAATCCATACGATAAAAGGTAAGACCTCGTTAGTCCTTAGCTCGCACAAGTTTTGACTTTTGAGAGTTGTCAGCTGGTTAACGGAAAAACATATTTTTTCAAACAGATTTTTATGTTATGAAATCCTGACGATGCTCCTAAATGTGACCGTTTCTAGAATGAAATAGGAAATTAATCTTCGATTGCATGAAGTTTCGTTGTTAAGTTCATCACAATCAACATTACTCGTATTTGATTTTCCATTAATATGTCATATCGCAAATAACGAGCTCTTTGAAAATCTTTGTCACTTTTTATAAATCTCATTCCACATTTTCTTATTTGTCAACATTCAAAGTCTTCTAAAAATCTGTTGTCATGTACCGGTCTCAAAAATTTTGAATATTTTTCAAATTATGAATATTAATGAATATTAATAATACTATCCATAATTATAATTGCACAATTTTCAAAAACATTTTAATTTCTAATCGCGAAACGCTAACACAGTATGTCAATCTTTATAACATGTTGAGCGACATTAGCCTTCTATAGTCTATGAAACCAAATACCTATATGAAATATTATCATTCTTTTAACGAGTTATTACAGTCCACTGACCAACATAGTTTTTGTCCTAATACTCAGAATTCATTTCGTAAATCGCATGCTTTTCATTATTGCCCATCATGTGTTTCGGATAATCAAACACTTATTGAAGTGTACAAGCAATTTTGAAAGTCATTTTCACATTAAATTTTTCAATGATTTGAACAAATCCGTTGGTATATTTTGATTCGTACAGAAGAACTATAAATTCTGAAAAGTCGAGGGTTCACAAAGACACTTTCTATTTTTTTTCCTAAATAACTCGTTACTTTCAGCAATATCCCTAATAATTTTTTTCTTTATTTCATATCATATATATCAACCTAGGGAGAATAGGGAATAGTGAGATATGTCAAAGATATATCTGAAAGTGATGGCATACTTCTCATGTACATAACATTCTCAACACTATAATCTTTATTTCTTATAACTAGAACATCCAGGAATGGTAACTCTTCTTCATCTTCATCTTCTTTTATTTCAGAGGTGAAATAAAAAAACCGGCCGTCGTGGGCGGTACAGATCAAGCAATATTTTTATTAGAGACTCTGCCACCTTCATATTTTGATATAGTGTTAAGAAATGGAAACAAAAAAATACATCAGAGATGGAATCAAAAAACTGGTCGTCGGGGGCGGTACAGATCCAGCAATATTTTTAATAGCGTCTCTGCCACCTTCATATTTTGTTGTAGTGGTTACAACTGGAAATGAAGAAATATTGCAGAGGTGAAATCAAAAAACCGGCCGTCGGGGGCGGTACAGATCAAGCAATATTTCATTACAGACTCTGCCACCTTCATATTTTAGTATAGTGTTAAGAAATGGAAACAAAGAAATACGTCAGAGGTGAAATCAAAAAACCGGCCGTCGGGGACGGTACAGATCAAGAAATATTTTTATTAAAGACTCTGCCACCGTCATATTTTGTTATAGTGGTCACAACTGAAAATAAAGAATTACGTCAGAGGTGAAATCCAAAAACTGGCCGTCGGGGGCGGTACATATCAAGCAATATTTTTATTAGAGACTCTGCCACCTTCATATTTTGTTATAGTCGCCACAACTGGAAATAAAGAAATATGGCAGAGGTGAAATGAAAAAATCGGCTGTCGGGGGCGGTACAGATCCAGTAATATTTTTATTAGAGACTCTGTCACCTTCATATTTTGATATAGTGTAAAGAAATGGAAACAAAAAAATACGTCATAAGTGAAATAAAAAAACCGGCCGTCGGGGGCGGTACAGATCCAGCAATATTTTTATTGGAGACTCTGCCACCTTCATATTTTGGTATAGTGTTAAGAAATGGAAACAAAGAAATACGTCAGAGGTGAAATCAAAAAACCGGCCGTCGGGGGCGGTACAGATCAAGAAATATTTTTATTAAAGACTCTACCACCTTTATATTTTGTTATAGTGGTCACAATTGAAAATAAAGAAATACGTCAGAGGTGAAATCCAAAAACTGGCCGTCGGGGGCGGTACATATCAAGCAATATTTTTATTAGAGACTCTGCCACCTTCATATCTTGTTATAGTGGTCACAACTGGAAATAAAGAAATATGGCAGAGGTGAAATAAAAAAATCGGCCGTAGGGGGCGGTACAGATCCAGTAATATTTTTATTAGAGACTCTACCACCTTCATGTTTTGGTACAGTGTTAAAAAATGGAAATAAATAAATATGTCAGAGGTGAAATCAAAAAACCGATTGTCGGGGGTGGTACAGATCCAGCAATACTTTTGTTAGAGACCCAGTTACTTTCATATTTTGTTGTAGTTTATTGATTAAGTATAAAGAGAAATGGCAGATAGAAAATTAAAACCGGCACATGCAAAATAAATACCAAATTATAACCAATGAATGGCAATGCAAACTGATTTATTTTACTTATTATGATCTCAAAAAAAACAAAATATAAATCACATCCTAAAAAATGCAATTATATCATAAATCAATGTCAACGCAAACTAAATTTCACAACAAAACAATCTCAAAACACAAAATATCTTAAAAATATATAACGAAAGCCATTTGACAGACACATCACACAAAATCATAATAAACCAATAACTATACAAACTGAACTCTATATCACAATATATCAAAAAATTAATATGAATAAAATCCAAATCGGTAGCCTATTGGTAAAATAATACAAATTTATAATAAATCTGTTTAAAAAAAAATCTAATAAATAAGAGACATTGAATACTGTATTCTACAGTGCTTTTCCTTAAAGTTCCCCCCCTTTTATTTTTTGAATGGGTCATTTGAAAAATTTGAAACTTGGGATAATGAAATTGATGCTTGAATACTATATTTTGGAGTAAAATTGATGAATAAAAACTTCAAGATGGCGACTGGGCGCCATTTGGAAAATTAAAATTGAATAGAAAGGGGGATCTTGTGACACATCATTTTGAAGCTACTGACAAATACTTTATAACCCTAGAACATGAAGTCAATATCTTCACCTACTACAAAATGGCGGCACATTTAATAATTACTTGAATACATCGATGTTTAACTTCATAAATTGATGAAATAAGCTGAGAAAATGTTCGAAACAGTTATCTTGAACTTTTTGACATAAGAACAGCCTAACCGATATTTCACGTCGAATTTTTTCTAAAACTGTAACGTTGATATTTCTACAAATATTTATTTATTCTGCCGTATATCTAATATTGAAGCAGGTTTAGTTTCGTACAATTTTGCGCTTGAAACAGCCCCCAAAAAAAACTCCAAAGGTGTCAGATCTGGCGAGAGGGGCCTCCCGTTCTGTAGAACCTCGACGACCAACCCAACGACCGAGGAAATTGATATCTAAATAGTTTCTTGCTTGTCTGAAGTTGTGGTGCGCCATCTTGTTGGAATACAATATCCATATCGAATTCATTAGGATTCGCTATGACGATTTTGGTGATTAGAGGGTCCGCTGGCCAGATTTGAAACCTTTTGATTTTTTTATGGGGCTATTTGAAGTACAAAAGTTGTACGAAACTGAACTTGCTCCAATATTGGTTATACGGCAGAGAATAATGAATATTTGAAGAAATATCGACGTTACAGTTTTCGAAAATATTCGAACTGAAATATCGGTTGGGCAGTTCTGATTTCAAAAAGTTCAAGGTAACCTGAACTGAAATCAACTTATTTCTTCAAATTATGGAAGTTAAACATCGATGTATTTAGGTAATTATTGAATGTGCCGCCATTTTGTAGTAAGTGAATATATTGACTTTATATTCTAGGGTTGTGAAGTATTCGTCAGGAGCTTCAAAGTGATGTATCACAAGACCCCCTTTTCTATTCAATATTTTTTTTCGGATGGCACTCAGTCGCCATCTTGAAATTTTCATTTGTAAATTTTATTTCAAAATATAGTATTCATACATCAATTCCATTATCCCAAGTAACAATTTTTTCTGTTGAACCGTTCAAAAAATAAAATGGGGGGGGACATTAAAGGAAAGCACTGTGTAATAAAAACAATCCATATTGAAAGCTGTACATATCACACGAAAAGTAAATACAATACAAAAATATAATGAATGATTGACAATGCATACTTAATTCTATAATACAAACCCAAGAATATAACAAAATATGAAGGTGGCAGAGACTCTAATTAAAATATTGCTGGATCTGTACTGCCCCTGACGGCCGATTTTTTCATTTCATCACTGTCATATTTCTTTATTTTCATTTCATAACACTGTACCAAAATATAAAGGTGGCAGAGTCTCTAATAAAAATATTGCTGCGCCGCCCCCGACGGCCGGTTTTTGATTTTACCTCTGCCATATTTCTTATTTCCAGTTGTGACCACTATAGCAAAATATGAAAGTGGCAGAGTCTCTAATAAAAATATTGCTGGATCTGTACTGCCCCCGACGGCTGGTTTTTTTCATTTCACCTCTGCCATATTTCTTTGTTTCCATTTCTCAACACTATATCAAAATATGAAGGTGGCAGAGTCTCTAATAAAAATAATGCTTGATCTGTACCGCCCTCGACGGCCGGTTTTTTTATTTAACCTCTGCTATATTTCTTTATTTCCAGTTGTGACCACTATAACAAAATATGAAGGTGGCAGAGGCTCTAATAAAAATATTGCTTCATCTGAACCGCCCCCGACGGCCGGTTTTTTATTTCACCTCTGCCATATTTCTTTATTTCCAGTTGTGACCACTATAACAAAATATGAAGGTGGCAGAGGCTCTAATAAAAATATTGCTTCATCTGAACCGCCCCCCGACGGCCGGTTCTTTATTTCACCTCTGCCATATTTCTTTATTTCCAGTTGTGACCACTATAACAAAATATGAAGATGGCAGAGACTCTAATAAAAATATTGGTGGATTTGTACCGCCTCCGACGGCTGGTTTTTTGATTTCGTAATTGCTATATTTCTTCGTTTCCTTTTGTTAACACTATAACAAAATATAAAGGTGGCAGGGTGTCTGATTGAAATGTTGACAGAGGTATACCGCCCCCTGCTCGGATTTTTCATTTAGTTTCCACTATTTTCTATAATTCCCGTCATTTCAAATATTCATGATGCCTTCAAAATACACTGTTCACTGTTTCGGGAAAGAGAATAGAAAATACGAAATATTGCTGAACTTTATTTCCAAAGTAACCGAGGTCATCTTGTGTAAAGAACTCGTCCTTCAGTTGGAAATTACAGTTTCGTACACAGCATCCTAGTAATTCCATAATTACTTCTATAGGTGAATTCGTTCTCTCTTTCAGGTTCCCGTCTTCGGATAGCTTTCTCTATATGATTTGGAGTGCTGGATCGTTGGCCGGAACGTTGGTGTAAAGGCTTTCCACGTCGAAGCTAATTAGTTGATCTTTCTGTGTGACTTCAATTGACCCTAGTAATTCGACAAAATGCCTTGTATTCTTCACAAAAGACGATGTTTTTCCTTGTAGTGGTTGTATTATGGGAAGTAAAAATCTAGACAAGTTTTGAGTAGCCGAATCTCTGGAGCTGATAGTCGGTCTAAGCTAAGGACGTTCCTATTCCTCCTTTTCCCAAAAAGGGGAAGAAAAATCTTCCAAATAACTATAGACCGCAGTCGCTTCGCAATCAGTGATATCAAAAATCATGGAGAAAGTCGTCAACTACCATATTCTCAAATATTTGGAAGACTTCAATATTTTGAGCGATCATCAATATGGCTTTCGGAAACAAAGATCAACAGGCGTCCTTCTATCGTATGTCACCCATATTTGGAATAAGGCAATCGAGAAACATGGAGAATCGAGAGCTGTTGCGCTTGATATATCTAAGGCGTTTGACCGGGTCTGGCAACAGGGTTTGCTGGCTTAACTTCAATGCTATGGCTTTTGGATCATTTCTGTGTATGGCTCTCCAGCTTCCTGAAAGAACGTTCCCTGCAAGTGTCCGTCGATGGATATCTCTCGAATACTTTCACCATCAACGCTGATGTTCCCCAGAGATCCATATTGTCTCCAAAGTATATCAACGACTCACTGGAAAAAACCAAGAATCCAATATATTGCTTTGCTGACGACAGCGAACTTGTCTCGTCATTCCATTTGGATTCCTGGACATCTGCTACGAAGGCACATTTTCACCGGCAGCAGGAAGTTGCATATCTTAATAAGGATTTAGAAGTGATTTCG
This sequence comes from Leptinotarsa decemlineata, assembly GCF_025532065.1. NCBI lineage: Eukaryota > Metazoa > Arthropoda > Insecta > Coleoptera > Chrysomelidae > Leptinotarsa > Leptinotarsa decemlineata. The sequence goes on from NW_027412574.1 coordinate 3,134,123, forward strand.
ATTTGGAATGAATGTAACCAATTTCAATTCAATGCCACAAAAACCGAGGCATCAGTTTTCTCCAAGAAGATAAATGTCTCCAAACCGGATATCAGGTCAGACATTTCCGCTTCAATGAGTTTGTTGGGGGTTAAAATGGACAACAATATGTCTTGGCACAATCATGTCGCTGTTATTGCAAAGGCTGCTTCTCAAAAGCTTGGAACACTGTTCCGAACCAGAAAACTATACACACCTCAGCAACTTTTGATGGGTTATAAAGCTCAAATCAGACTTTCTTTGGAGTTTTGTTAATGGAGCTCTGCCCCCAAGCATAGCCTGAAGTTGCTGGATTCTATCCAGAAAAGAGCCATCCGCCTGATTGCAGACGCGAACATCACGCGCAACCTTGATAGCCTGGAACATCGAAGAAGAGTTGGAGATTTATCTCTCTTCTATAGATACTTTCACGGGAGATGTTCAAGTGACTTGGCACATTTGATTCCACCAAGAGCGATACATATCAGAAATACTCGACGGACTGTGGCTGCTTATCGTTTCGAGGTTCAACTCAGTACACCTCGAACTTCACTGTTTAAGAACTCATTCATCTGGAGAACTGCGTTTGTGTGGAATAAACTTTCTGAATGGATTTAATCTCCAGCGATTCAAGTCAAATGTGAATCGAACGGACAATCAACAACTGCAGGAACGGACGATCAACAATTCCATTGAGTCTCCATTTTTTCAGTCTTGGACCTATACCAGCTCAAATCATCACGCCATTAAAAAACGCTCTGATACATGAGAGTTTCGTATATAGTTTTTTCAATTTGAAAATTTGTGTTACAACCAAGATGTCCTCAAAACCCAGGGTTGCACTAGGTTTGGTATCTAAGGGTGTTCTTCCAATTTGGATAGGAGGCATTTTTTTCGGGTGTTATTGAAATGGATCGGAATTTTGGCAAAGCTAGGGGCTGTATTTGAAGTCCTTGGAATACATTTTGTTGGCTTCGAATCCGCATCCTGGAGACACTTCCATGAGGTAGGAGCAATGCAATTCTTCCATTCGGTTAGTGGAACATTAGTAGATATTTTAGATGCCTTTGGAGATATACTGATGTAAGGTTCCATTCATCGATACAAAGATTTATTGGCATTTTGCTTCATCTTCGGTAAGAGAAAAATTTGGAAAATACAATCTCGTGGTTGGAAATTGCGTTAGTTGAATCTGATAAAGGAATTTATAGTTATCCTTCATGTCTTTGCGAATAGTTGTGTAGTCCAGTATTGAAAGTCAGATGAGGAATATAGACGGAAATGTGTAATATTTTAAGGATAAAGAGGAGGAAAGTGCAGAACAACAAAAATGATTATTGCATTGGAGTAATGAGCATCAAAAGTGGTTGAATCTTAATATTTTATAGATTATTTTGACCAATTGTATGATGTCGAGCCATCGTCTAGATTATCATACTCGTTTCGCTTGATTCTTCAAAGTTATTATACAGAAGTATTGGTTTTTATGAACACAATTTCAGTCCCCTGGTCGATCAGAAGTCGTAAGGTTATTTGTATTCAGTGTATCTAGAACACTCCTAATTTTCATGCAGTGATTGAAATTGAATGATATTGTATTATATTTCTCTTCTGTATTGATAATATGCCCTGGTCATATCTTCTTGAACTAAATTTTCGGATAAGATTTCGGATTTGATTAGTTCTCTTCTGGTTCTATTGGAGTCAATTGGTATTTCAGCGCTGGATTGAAGTTGAAGATTCCTCATGTTATGTTATCAAATTGCTTATTCGTGAACGCTTGTTCCATACATATTGTCTCCGAATTGGGCGAATATCAGTTTTGATAACTAACCGATTGACTTTGATTTATTTATATGACTTTAAGTATATTGATCTTTTTTTTAATTAATTGATAAAAGAAAGTATCTAATACGTAAAACAATTCCAATGTGATTTATATGATGCTCCCTTTTTTGATAACATATTCCGTGTGCCAACTTAGGTTATAAAGCAGCAGAAACTACTTAAAACTTCGTGAGTTATAAATTATCCGCATGCATGTTGTCTATGCCGAGATGGGCATCGCCTCCAGCACCCTGTATGAAAGATAATTATTTTATCATATCAAATCCGTAAATTTTAAAATATATGTTAAAACGTTCAAGGTGAAGTGGATCTCAATTGATTTTTTTAAACACATTTCATTATACTATTCGATGAATAGTTCCAACTTTGTTCTTGAGAGGAGGTGAGTTTTTTTTCAATATTGTCTTGATATTTTGACAACTATCCATTCTTGAAATATTATGATCCGGGTCCTGTGGCTAATACCACGAAGGGCGTTGGATTATATCCGACAGGTGTCAGTGCAGGATTCTTCATTAAAGTTATTCCTGCATATGCTGTTGACGATACAACTGCCGCAATAGATTTTCAATTATTGAAACACACTTTCAGACTGGTTTCGGGCTGTTTGGCCACTCCTCAATGAAAAGTAGTGTATATCATCAACATAAAGTCGATGATTTCCGATAATTGAAAATCAAATTTCTTTCAGAGTATCATTCCTCGAACTAGGCTGAAGTAAACAACAAACAATAGGTTTGTCATCGCCCCATCTGCCTGTGAACGAGGTAACTAACCGCATACCCGAAATTTGCCCAATTCGTCGTATAAGGAAAGAAAACATACTTGAAGACTGGATAAATCAAATCATCTAAAGCAGTGGTTCTTAACCTTATAGTCATGCGGGACCAATTGACAAAATTTATGTCAGGCCTTGGGCCACCAAAGTTGGTTAATTGGTTTGTAGTTAATATAAAGTACCTTACGATAACTACAAATAAATACAGTAGGTACAGTAAATGAATGGAATGGTTGTTCTGATTCATCTATAAATAAAATACACATAAAATTATTTAAAGTCCTTTAATCATTAGGTAAAATCTGTAACTGTAATATGTCGAAGAAAACAAAGTTAGGGAACGAATAGCAATGTCTCGAAGTTTTGGTAAAGAAATTGCCTTTTGGCTCCAAAATTCTTCGAGATTAATTCCTGATTCGAATGTATCTTTTGAGTTGCTGTCGTGTAGCGTATCAATTACTTCTTCTTGAACTTCATCAGGCACCTCAGGAGTGAATGAACCTTTTTCCTGAGAATAGTACAGCGAACGTGTCACGAGAGGCAGCACTAGTAGGGACAAACATAAACTATTCACATGTAAAACAGTATTATTTACGTAATATTAATTTATTATTTAAAAATATAAATCTGATATAAAAAATTATTTTGTGCTAATAATATGCCAACAAAGCATTGCTGTTTTGCGAATTGTACGTCGGATAATCGATATCCGGAAGAAAACGTGTTTTTTATACCATTTATAAAATCTCATATTAATGAGGTTAGATGTAAGAGATGGATACATGCTTCGGGGAGAGTGGATTGGTGCACAAAATAAATAAATATTCATATGTATGCTCTAAACATGAAATGAATAGTAAATTTTTCATAGTTAATTACCATTGATTAGAATGAGATTTAACCTCAATCGTTTATTAAATTATATTCATTTATTATATTTAATTGAATTTATTTTATCAATACCATCTATATTTGATTCATATTCTTCTCGGAAATGAATCTGAAATTCATAATTATTTTAAATTTCTTTCATTACAGTTTGAATCTACCGCTACTCTTTTACTAGAGTCTGTATACTAACCTGTCTATTCATTCACTTTTTTCCAGTTATTTTTAATATACGGCATGCAAGCTAACGTTTTAATGTTATCCTTTACAGTTGCAAATTTTAGTTTTGCTCCAGGAACGTCTTCTTCTGTTAAAAACATTCTTTTTTAATTGTACTTCACCATATGTTTATATGAGGATTAGGCAGTGTTTGTCCCTACCGAACTACTAGCGCTGCTAGTGAGTAATTTTTCGTACTTCAGGAAAAATGTTCATTGCGGATCAGTTTTGAATACTTTTATCCTCGCGGTCGGGAAAATAGCGATTGAATTCAATTTTTAAGTTTTTTAAATGTAATATGTTCGTTTGAATTTCTCCTTTAATTTCAGCACTCTCTCCATCAATAATTAGATTAAGCTTATTTGATTAATTTATTATCGTCATAAATACAAATATTGCTCATGCCTTGCAACTTCAAATTTCCTGACCCTTGCAGTAGAAGGTTTAATTTGTTCAGTTGCGCAAAAAATCGACCAAATAAACAAAATTAAATTTGGAGTCGCAAAACTGATCAAACAACTCGTTGTTTTTCTTGTTAGTTAAAATATTTTTACTTCCTCTCTCAGTTCGGACAACTTCAACAACATATTTCCTTTGGAAAGTCAACGCACTTCCGTGTGGAGGGGCAAAGTTTCATGTTCAGAGTTCATATCAGAACACAATTGTTTGAAGAGACGAGTATAGAGTGCATTCTTTTTAATGAATTTTACTAATTTTATAGCTATTTTCATCGTCAAAGCAAATCATTCTGGAAACGTCTTGGAAGCTAGTGCTTGACGATAATTAACGAAGTGCGTCGTAATTGCAAACAGATTCTTGCTTTTTACCAATGCTGCAAGACCAGAGCAAGAACCAAGCATAGCAGGAGCACCGTCCGTACGAAACCCCGCAAGCCGTTCCCACGTAGGTCCATGTTTCTCCATATATTGACTGATTGCATCCATAACATCTGCACCTTGCGACGTCGTTTCAAGTTCTTGAGAAAATAGTCACTCTTCTTCAAACATTTTAGCGACGGGTCGCATTGTATCGTGTCGACTCATCTAACATATTTATAAGGATGGCTCCGCGGACCGCTTGGAATGCTTCCAGGGACCACCAGTGGTCCGCGGATCACTGGTTAAGAACCATTGATCTAAATGAACAATTCGTTCAGGCTAGTCTCTGCTTCCTACACTGTAGGCTAATGGACTGACACCTATCAGAGTACTTGTTTTCTGATAGGTGTCAGTTCATTAACCTAAAGTGTAGGTAGTTGAGACTGGCCGGACGAATTGTTCCTTTAGATCTTTAATAATTGGAAAAAAGTTTCAGAGAGATTAACCGAACACGAGGCAACTTGAATGCACGAAGAGTGTATGATTAAGTGGAAAACACAAGTACAACAAATGAAATCATGCCAAGGTATCGATCGAAACATTGAACGAGTAATTCACTAAGAGATAGAAAAATGGAGACAGATCCTGCGTATTTTTATGGATGCTGTATTGTGTCTATCCACAAACTGTCTTTCTTTTCGCGGATCCCACGAAATTCCTAGCGATCTCATCACAATGTCCCCAGCCTAGTCAAGGTAACTTCTTGAACACGCTCTGCTCGCCAAACATAAATAAACTCTCAAGTTTCAATTAGAACACTCAAAAAGGGTCAAGTATCATATTCATCAAAGACAATACAGAATCAAGTTATTGACATAATAGCAAAAAAGAGTTAGAAATAACATTTCAAATAACCTCAAAGAAGCCAAATACTACACTACACTCCAGATGTGTCCATACAGAAAAAATGACCCAGGTAGTTCAATATGTAAAAAGAACTGGCAATGTTTGTGAAATGAAAGATTGATTGATTCAATAGTAGTTGCTGGAAAGATAGGAGAGAACATTTGTCAACAGATTTTATAAAAATTGACAGTTGATGATTTAGATATTGGACAATGTCGTGGCCGATCTTATGATAATGGGTCCAATATGGCCGGCATATATAAAGGAGTACAAGTCAAGATGATCTGGCCAAGTTCGTACCGTGCTTAGCTCACTCCTTACATCCTGTATGTATTCATTCTGCCTCATCATACCAGGAATATATTAAACTATACGGACTGATTCAAAGAGTATATTGCTTTGTTGTTGGCTCCACTACTAGGTGGGACATTATGGAAAGATATGTTATAACAAATTTAAAAGAAAGTAGCCAGACGAGATGGTCAGCGAAACATGTTGCAGTAAGAGCCTCAGAAGAACTCAAACAAACTTCTCATGCCCCAGGAGCTAAATACGAGGCAGGTCCTCTCTTAACTGATATAGAACTTTAAATTCGTTCAAAATTTATCTATTTGGGCGAATATTCTCCGCGAAATAGTATTATCCTTGCGCGTGTCGTCACACAAAAAATCAGAAAAAATCCAATAAAATATTGGATAAAAGAGGCTGGAGAAGTTACTGAAAAAACTGGTGTTGAGTCTATTTTGCAAAACAAATGAATTCCGAAACGAAAAAAAAAATTCGATGAGATGTGTGAAGACGAATCATATCATAAATTAAAAAAGAGTTTGATTGAGCTGCCATGCTGAATTTTGCTTTTCTTATTATTACTAATATTTTAAAAATGTCTATTGAATAACTATAAAAGTATGGAGCAAATCTGGCTCTAAATTACGAGCGACATTTAAGCACCATTAAATTCTGCCAGGAACTCTATGTTTTCAAAGAGCAAGCTCCACTTTCATTTGGTGATATAGAAAAGGCTCTTGCAGATCTAGGCGCGTGATTTGCAGAATGCTTTTCCGAATATCTGTATTGCCCTGCGAATTTACTCTACACTTCCTACCACACCCGCAAGCTGTGAGCGAAGTGTTAGCAAACTAAAACTAATTAAAAACTATTTGCGATCTTCTATGAGCAATAGAAAATCGAATTGCACACGGGTTGAATTATGACGAAGTTATTTCATATATATATATATATATATATATATATATCCTACACGTTCATGTCTATAGGTATATCTGGAAATAAATAGGCCTAACTCAGATAAAACAGCGATGGATGCATTATTTCCGGAAAGTCTATGTCCAAATGTCAATCAATTAATGGACATCTGAAATTATAAAGATGATAAAGATAAAAATAAATATAAGTGGGCGGCGGCAACATTTTTCAGTTTTTGCCCCGCCTAAAAAAAATTGAAGATCCGGGGCTAACCCAAGGTGATGCAATCATTGCAGCTTTCGAAGTCAAATCACAGGCGGAAAGTTAAAAGGGAGTTTCATGGTCATGACGTAACTCAAGGTCATGTAACGGCACACGTAATTCGAAGACAAGTCATAGTAAATGACCAATCGGTAGCCAATTGGATTGGTAAGTAATATTATTAACACTATCCATGATAATAATTTCACAACTTTGGCAAACATTTTCATTTCTAGATACGTTTCGCTAACACCGTACTTCCTATTATCAAAGATGTGACCCAATTATTGAATGAATTTCATTCATGAGAAACTCTTACGCGTCATGATATCTGTACTTTTTTCTTGTTTTCAGAAATATCATAATGAAACTTTTGGTCAGTCTCTCATACCTATATGTTGCCATCAGCGCTGCCTCAGATCAAAGTCTGTGGATGGAATTCAAGGTAAGATATAATCAATTCGCTTAATAAATATATATCAGTAATATTAACTTATAGATATTAATTTCAAGTATGAGTATTCAATGTCGTTTCTATGGATTCGAGTCAGTGACTTTTGAAAATCTTGTACTAATATATCGGACTTGTCTCACATAAAGCGTTTTGACGTCCTCGAAATATCCCTGCAATGTTTGTGTATCTCCATGAGAAAATACTTACATCATTTCTGGACTAACAAAAGTTGAGGATTTCGCCTATACTATTTGAAAGTTTTGGTGAATCTATATAAAGGGCAAATTAGAGTTATTATGCATGAGGATATCGTCAACATAAAAACTTAGGTTGAATTGTGGCAATGTTGTCTATTTTTCTGTTTCATTGAGTGATACCAAAGAATGGATCCAGTATTTTTGGTTTCGGAAATATACGATATAAACGAACATTTTAAAATTTTACCATTTACTGGTTTCTTGTTTGCCTGCGGAGATATATATTCGTCATTGGAAGTTCACTTGTACTATCAGAATATGAACATAGGGTGTAGTCAGATATATGGACCTCTATTTAGTTTTTATACTATCATCCTCAGGGAGAGTCTAAAAAATATTATTATGAATTATATTATTTGTTAAGTGAACTCATATTGTAACTTACAGGTTGTGCCATCGCCACTGTCTTTGAATTTCCCTCACACGCCCTTGCAAACACCTTGCAAATTTTCTCCAACCACCAGTCGAAGTGTCCTCATCATATGTGCGAAACTCTCAACTTTATTGAAATCTTAAAGTCCTTCAATACACAGGAGAAATTCTTGTCAGGTTTGACATAGTATTCCTTTTCACGAATGTTCCACTATCCGAAACTTTATCCGTCCTCAAAACGAAACACCAGATTCCTTAAGATACTCTCAACTTCATCTGCCACTGCATAGAGCCCATATTTCTTCTTCCACAACACGTTTTATAAATAAGTGATAAACGCCTCCACGCGTTTTTCACTCTCTCCAGTGCTTGCAAACCTTCACATGGCAGAATTTGAAACCAGAGCCATCACCACGTCTGACCTCATACCCATGTGTTGGCTTTAATATGTAGATGCTATTTTTGTTATATGATCTCATGGATTTGAAAGTATTCATACATTTTTAAACCGCCTCAGCTCTCTACAATATGACCTGAAAATGACAAAGAAAATCAAAAATAACAACCCACTTCCATTTCTGGACGTCCTTGTCACAAAACTCAACACTTCTCACACCCATACCACTCAGATTCAGTAACGACCACAATAGATCGAAGCAACTGAAGGAGGCTATGATTATGAGCTAGCCTTCCGTAAATCAGAATCAGCCTCATAGCTTCTCAAACAATCTGGAAAAAGGTCACGCAATGAGCTTCAAAAACACCAAAACCATTGCAACTGAAAACCGTCTCAACTGACTCAACAAACAAGATGATTCACACAAATTACCGCATTTGTGGATATCATTAGTGTCCTCCCCTCCCGCACATCTCACAGCTTTACACACTACGTTGATGCATGTAATTCGCCATATCAACCCCACCCTCGCTCCCACTTTCGAGTTTTGCTCCGTGTTCTTTATTTTTCATCCTCACAAGGATTATTTCCACAACGTTTCGGCAAAGGCTCTTTGCCATCTTCTGTCTGGAGTTTAGAACTAGACACGTCTCACGAAGTATGATGAGCTGTTTTTCCGGGTTTTGCTCCGTGGGGCGTGTCTAGTTTCAAACTCCAGACAGAAGATGGCAAATGAAACTTTGCCGAAACGTTGTGGAAATAAGTCTTTTGAGTATCAAAAAAACACACACCAACTTGGCAAGCTAACTTGGGTGTTCCACTTATGTCTCGCTTGCTTTTATGCAGTTATTTTCATCAAGTATACTCTTCTTGGTTATTCACATTTTGTCTTCAATCGAGGACCGCCTGCCCGGTACTGACGATGCTCAATAGGCTGACACAGCTGTCTACCGGTGGCTCTTGAATTAAAATCAAATTGGGAATGATCCGAATACTATCCGTTTGTTTGAAGGTGGTTGACAATGTTACGTGATGCATTTGATTAGTTCGGACTTCCATTGTCTAATATGATATAAAATTATTTGAAATCCCTGATTGAATCTGTAAAAAAATGAAAAAGATTATCTGAAAAATAACAATTATATCAAGCAAAAAAAACTCAAATTATATTGAAATAAAATACAAGGAACAACCAAAAAATCCAAATAAATGAAAAAATGAACTATTAATATGACATGAAAATTAAAAAACTATTAACAAGAAATGAAAATTAAAAATTAAAAGATTCCAAACCAAGTTACTTCACGACGTTTCGATTGTTAGTATCCACAATCGTCTTCGGGTGATAACAGTTCAGGAAATAATAATATAATAATAATAAAACGTCTTTATTCACCTGAAGTAAGAACATACAGATTATACAAAAAAAATTGAGGTGAATGGGCGGAGTGTCAGCAAAGCTGTTTTTAAACTAAACCTTCGAATAAAAATGAAATTTGAAATGAATAAATGAAAATTACAATACATACATATAAACAATTTGAAAAAAAAAGATTATTATTCAGTCACCAAATCTTTTGTGTAAACGCATGAGCCACGGCCAGCATGAGGAAAGTGAACTACTCAAATAAATGTTCTTTGAGTCTTTTTTAAAAGTTTTTTAACGTGTAGGATATGAATTCACTGGGCAGGAGATGGTAGAATTTAGCTGCATTGTATGAGAAGCTGCGAGTAAAAACAGAAGACCTGTGTTCAGGAATGACCAGCACCGACCTGTTTCTAGTGGAAAAGCTGTTAATATTAGAGAAATAATTCAATTTTTTCATTAAATAGTGTGGCATTCCGGTCTTCAGGACTTTGTGGGTGTTTATGAGTAGGTGCAGTGTCCTGAGTTTCTCTAGTTGCAGCCAACCTGATTCCTTCATGACCGTTGATATGTGGTCGTATTTTCGAATGCCAAAAGAAAAACGAAGGCAACTGTTTTGGATTCGTTGAAGACGGAGGGAATCAGATTGAAGTAATGCAGGGCCGTAAATGCTATCGCAATATGAAACTTTCGAAATGATTAGCGCCTCACATAATTTTAGTTTGAGTTGTTCCCGATTTGGAAACATTTGCCTTAAGATATTGAAAGACGTTTGAATCAAATGACTAATGTGTTTTGTAAAGTGCAGTTCAGAATCGAGCCACGGGCCTAGGTTCTTCGCTTCAGTTGCAAACATTGAATATTTAAACAGATTTAAACCACATCAAGAAAGTTCAAAAAAAATATTGCAAGTCCTTAATATGAAACGACTTTGATACATTTTCTCAAATGACATTTCCAAGAAACCCTTCAACAAAAAATCTCAAGAGAAGACGTTTGAAATGGTTTCACCGAAAACTGAGGATAAATTATTACACTATAATGAAATCATTGTAACTCCAACAAAGGTTGTTATAAGATGAATTCAAAGATGAATTGAAACTATCAGGAGTTTGAAAGAAAATTTTTGTATACAGCTATTTTTATTAATTATTGTAAATTTGATTCGATGTTAGCAATCGAAAACAAGTAAAACCCATTTTGGAAAATATTGCAACACAACAAATAGATTTTCGAGGGATAGCAGTGCAGATTAATTTTGCGACACACCAGAAAAAAATAAGTATCAAGTTATGGCCTAACCTCCAATTTATAAATGATTTGGGGTTATTTATAACCCCATCAGACATTGAAACCAAAATGAAGTCAGTTGTCATTTAAAGGTGGCATTGAATTGTGAAGAACAAAATTCCACCTCAACTTTACAAACTGCAATAAATAACTAAATTCACAAGAAGTCGCTTCCAGAAAGACACATAAAACTCCGATCAGTTACAAAAGGCAGAACGTCACCATTTATATGCATATGAAGACTATTTTTAGCAATATCTCGCAATCTTTTCGATCCAAAGATCATTACTGCTGACTTTTTGGAGTTTAACTTCAATTTATGACCTGATAATTAATGAGGTTTTGAGCGGAACCAATGTCAGGGAACTGAAAGGAGAAGTACAGTTGAGTATCATCTGCGTAATGATGAATTTTGCACTTTTCTACTGACTGATGGAAGTCACAAATATACAGGAACACCTTTCGTTACGGGCAGAGTCTCTGAGCTGATACTGTCTACCATAACTCTTTGAGTTCGGTTCGATAAGTAATTTCTAACCAGAGACAGCGCAATCACAGAAAAACCGAAGAAGCTGAGTTTATCGCACAGGATGTCATAGCCAAGGGTGTCGAAGGCTTTACTGTAGTCCAGAAGCATTGAACAAGTTAATTTACTTTCATTGACCGCTTTGAAGATGTCGTCGGTGATGGAAAGTAAAGTTGTGGTTGTGCTGTGTTGAGGTCTGAAACCGGATTGCACGGGTGTGATAATTTGGCGATCATTTATGAAGCTGCAAATTTTGTCCTTCATGATCATCTCAACAACTTTAGAAATACAAGGTAGGATGGTGATAGGTCTCTGGTCAGAGAAATCCGAAAGGGAGTTGCATTTAGCTAAAGAAATAATCACACCGTTCTTCCAACAACTTGGGAAAACACCCTTATTTAAAATGGCATTAGCGAGAAAGGTTAACGAATCCAATAGATGACTATCTAAGAGATGGATCATTAAGAGTGAGATATTGTCTGAGCCAACTGCCTTACTTTTGAGACGATTCAGGCATTTCTGTATAACTGAAGACGAGACCGCACTGAAATGAAAAGGTTTATTAATAACTGAAGGAGAACGGTATCATTCTAATAATGAAATTTGGTAGTTTGAACGCTCTGGTTGCGGAATTGTACTGAAGTTTATGTTAATGAGGTTCGCGTCCTTCAAGTTATTCGGGATTTCTATATTGTTACTTTTTCTCAAAAGTTCTAGTGATCTCAGTGTGTTCCAAGTTGCTTTAGAATTTTTCTTCGCAAGAATGAAATCGAGGTATGCTATTTTCTCACGACGAATTACAGTAGGAGAAGGAGTTCGCTTAAATTTTTTGAAGGCACGGTCTCTAAGAGCAATCATTTCCTTGATGGTGTAAGTCAGCCAAGGAGCTGGTGGTTTACTGATTTTTTTGGTGAGGATGAGGGTGTGTCTGTCAAATAGTTGGATAATATTTTTGTTCAGAAGCATAGCCATTTCGTTAACATCATCAAGCTGATAAAAGTCACCCCAATCAATATTCTAGATATCATTACGAAATAGTTCGTGATTGAGGCTGCGAAAATCTCGATAGGAAATAAATTTGACTTTCAAAGGTATATGGATGGTGGTGATCTTGCAAGAAACAGCCAAATGGTCGAATAATCCACCTACATCAGAGACTTCGATACACGACACTTTATCTTTGTCCGAAACAAGGATGATATCTATCAGTGTTTGAGAATTAGAAGTTATGCGAGTAGGCACATCAATAATTTGATAAAGACTGAAAGAATTGAATAAATCTAGTAGGAGGTGGCATCTTCGGTCATTTGTGAGTATGTCTATATTAAGATCACCGGCTACGAGAAAAAATCGGAGGAAGGTAACAAATTGGCCACACTATCTTCAAGTTCGCTTAAACATTGATTCACATCACCGGAAGGAGGACGATAAACTACTCCAAAAATATAAGTTTTACAACGAAAAGAAGTAGAGATCCATAGCTGCTCGAGATGCAAGCTAATATGAGAGTAGATTATTTTGAAACTAATTTTATTACTGATAAAAAAGGCAACTTCTCCACCTCGACCATCTCTGTCAGCACATACTGATAGGAGTTGATTTTAACTGCGTCCGAGCTTGAAGATGGATTTAGCCACGTCTCTGTAACTCCAAAAATATCCATGTTTTCTCTATAAATATAATCATTCAGTTGATCGAACCCAGTGAACAGAGATCTCACATTCAAGTGAGCCAAACTGAAAGATTTAGACATTGAACTTTGATTCAGCAGTGAACAAAATAATAATAATGCAATGAAATCAATCTAATTCATAAGTGGGAAAATGAGATACAACAAATGAATCGATACAAGTGTTTCAAAAAAAGGCGAAAAACCACTATCGACTGCTTATTTATCTTGTTTAGTGGAATTAGTCCGGGTGGAATGGACTCTATGTCTGAGATTTCTTTTGGAAGATGTCTCCTCGGGGGATGAACGATCTTTTCTTATATTTGCTCCTTCGTCCTTATCCTCTGAGTGCTTTTCGCTACGCAAAACCTCAGGTTTGTTTCCAAGTCTGTTGAAGAATAGGTGTTTTTATTGATGACCAGTAGATTATTCCCTATAGTCAATTTTACTCCGTTTTCTTTGGCGGTATTGAGGTGTTTCCTCTGGACCTATGGACTATGGACCTATGACCTATGGACACGCTGGTCTTCAGGGCTCAAGTCATTAGCTACAAAAATGTTTTTGTTCTTCAGTTTATGGGTATTTCGAAGTATCTCCACTTTTTTCCAATAGGACAGCAATTCAATTTTGAATATCTTTCTATTATCTTTGTTTGTGAATATGACTAAGTTGTTCAAGTCACGCAGTTCAATTTGCATTTCTAGCAGGCAACTTAGTAGGGCAAGTGCCTCTAGTTTATCCACGAGTTGGATACCAAACACCACTAGGTTATTTCGACGAATTCTACGATCCAGTGATTGTATCTCTTTTTTCTGATGAGCGTTTCCCTCCTCTAGAAACGATATTTTCTGGTTAACGCATGCTACCTCCTTTTTCAAATCAGCTAGTGTTTCCTGGGTTTTGTTAAATTTCCTGTCGAGAACTTTGAGGAAATACAAGATATCAGGTAAAGAGGGGTCCTTAGATTTATCAGGTGTAACGTTAGTCATTATGTTTACAGCAAGCTCCCGTGCTAGTATTGATAATTCTGGGCCGCGTTCTTATCGGCAGGCTACCTTTTTGTTCAGGACCGTAGGAATTCGATTTTTTGTCTAGTTTGGTATGGTTTTGGATGATGTTATCTCGGAAATAACTAATTTGCCCAATAATTAAGTGAAATTACGTGCTCACCTTTGGTGTATTGGGAGATTTGCAAATGAGCAATGGGACACTTCAACAACGATAATTTTGCATGGATATAAACGAAAGAAAAAGGTATATAAGCCGGAGCACGAACAGACTGCCAATCACTTCTACTGTTTCACTTTCTACTTTCTGATGAAATGACGGGCTAATTTCTAACTCTCAATCTTGCCTTTTCAAATCTGAGTGGTAACACTTTCACTCTAGACACAGATTAACTATTTCGTGGGTACAAATTGGCAGAAAATTTTCTGGTAGAAGGGTCCGTGATTATTGCCATGTTTGTTTTTGATTTCAAGACTATCAATTCCTCACCCAAAAACAGTTTTTTTGTTGTAATATCACAGCCGACTTCGATAACTAGAAGGGGTGAGGGAAAAACGGCAGCACTGTTCGAGATCCTATGTTTTGAAAGTCAGGTTAATATCAATGAGAATTAAATAAATTTTCTGTAAATTCATACCTTTGCTTTTGCTTGAGATATTCAAATGTATTGTCCAACCAAATATTTGAGTGAAAGTGTTTCCGAGAAGTTTTTCAAAAACGTAATACTTGCAAGTGTAGGTTGGTGAATCATTTGGTATGTATTCTTTTTTTTTTAATTTTGAAAGTACAATTGTAAACGAATATGCCTCGCCGTTGTTGTATTACTGGCTGTGAATCAAATTACACCTCTGCAATGGGTATCTATACCAGTTTTCATTTTTTTTTAATCAGAGATGAGAAAGAAATGAATGTCTGGAATACTTCGAAAAATTCCAATCCGTTCCGTTCTAGTTTGGTGGTGCGTAATTCATTTGCGTTAAGAAGATATCAACCTGAACGTCGTCTTGAGTTTGTTCAGGTTGGAGCCCAGCTCCCTTACCCTTTTTACTGATTTTTGTCGAAGAAGGACAAATGGATTCATGACTGAGGGGATGTTGACGGCATGAAGTCCTCAGACATCAGTGCCGCCCTTCAGGGGATACCCCTACCTGGCTGGGGTGGGATGTATGAAAGATCTGTTTAATCTTCAACGGGGAACATGAGGGCCTCATTCGACAGAGTATCGGGGCATTCTATAGCGGGAGGGGTCGTTTACAGCAGAATGTATAGCTTCCTTAACTAACGGATTTTCGTGAGTTTCCGCGCTATCAAACACTCGCCGATTCCTCGACTGATTGGACTGCCGAATGGAAGGCAGCTGCAAACCTCTGCGGATGGCTTCATTCCGCATGAACCAAGGAGCATTCACAATCATCCTCATTAGCTTAATTTGCAATACCTCCAGAATGGAGATATTATATTTCGCCGCTTGTCCCCAGACGCCTGAAGTATACATGATGACAGGCTTGAACATCGTATTGTAATGGTAATCCTGTTCTTCAAACTTATTTTAGATTTTCTGTTGATCAGAGGGTACGGACTTGCTATCCGACCCTCGATCTTTGACTTAACGCACATGATGTGCGGGTTCCAAGTGAGCCTACGGTCTATTAGAAGGCCGAGGTACTTTACCCGCGCTTGTCAGTCAATCTCCCTTCCAGAGATTCTCACTTTTCTGGCCGGAGAAGATAGCAATCTTCCCATGGTTATCGCCTGAGTCTTGTTCGGGTACACTGGGATCTTCCAATCGAGGTACCAGCGCTCAAGGTCGTCCAATGCACGTTGCATGTAGACGATGTCGAGCTCTCGACCCATGGAAGACGAGAGGAGAGCCGTGTCATCGGCGTATAGGAATATCTTCACTCTGGCTTGGGCCTCGGAAGGTCGCTGGTGTAAAGAGAATACAACGTCGGAGAGGATCTCTCTGTTGTCAGACAGACAGCCCTCTACTCTAAGCTGAAATGTTCTGTCTTTCAGGAAAGACACAATCCACCGGATCAGGCCCCGAGATAGGGGCCTGATTTGTGCAGAAGGCCTTCGTGCCATACACGGTCGAAGGTCTTTGAGATATCTAACAGTACAATGTGCACTTTTTTGTTGTTATTCCGTTCTTGGAAGGTGTTTTCGACCAGCCTTAGAGCCTGTAACTCAGTGGAGTGTTCTCTCCTGAAGCCAAATTGTGTGAACCCGGTCTTCCAACAGCATATCGCGGTCGATGTCATCATCGTCAACGTTAAGCTGAAACTGACCTTCCATCGTATCGGCAAAGGCTATAATGCTTTGTCGGCGGGGGAGTAGCATCGCGATCTCCGTGAATGGGTGAGAGAGCAATCTTCTTCCCCTTGAGACTGCGGGTGACTCACCAAAGCTCGTCATCCCCAGGTTCGAAGGATTCCAAAAGCTCTTCTCACCTTTCGTTTTGGTGATCAATGATGGCCTGCTTGACTTGGTTGGCCATCCCGCTTGCCGCAATTTTGTCTCCTGGGAAAAGGGTACGCTGATAGAGCCTTCTCAAGCGATTTCTCTCTCGTATCAAGGCTTTTATACGAGGGGGAAACTCATTATAACTCTTCAGCGGACACTCTTCCCTGGAGGTGGCCGCTCGAAACGCATCATGAAGATATCAATAAAAATAGTTCTCTGGCATCTATTCAAAATATTCCACTAGGGTCTCCAAAATGAGTAAAAACCGCAGTACCTCCAATCTTTTCAAATTTTCTTGAGTATCTTTCGAAAACTGTAGCCTAACTGATCAACTGAAAAAAATAACAAAAAAACAGATATGTTTCTTCAACAATAATTATGATTTTCATGTTTCATACTGCATCACACTCCGTTTATGAACTCATTGGGAATATTTTTATTTTTCCCAACAAACGATATTCGTAACAGTTTTTGAAAGCCTACATTCCAATATTTTTTCTCTTAGATTATTACCTGTGTGCAACCGTTTCTCAAGGCCACTACACAATCTACAAGGTTACTCTACATTCCTATATTCTTTAACGTCACAACAATAATGCTTTTTTAAAGTATCTCCGTCTCAATCCACGTATCAGTTGAAGGCAGAACTTTTGAATTCTTGAATTCGACAAAACATTCAACTTTTGAAGGCAGGAAACATATATTATATTAGGTAATATCAGATAATTTTTCTAGACTTTCACGATACGAATCAATGAGTATTAGAACGCAGTATGCTGGTTTCATTTTCATAAAGATGTCATGCTAACAAGATCGCTCATATTCGGTGTCATATCTCCAATTGTGATTTTAACTAATTTCGTGCTATGGAGTCTACATTATATAGTTGTTTACAACCCAACACGTTCCAGTTTCAAATGTTTTTAATAATTTTCTCCGCATAGGCGGTTTTGCTCATGTTTTGGCTCTATTTTGGCTCTCAATATTATAATGTTTGTGATCTATAGATGAAATGTTCGAAACGATTACCGATATCAGCATGTTATGTCATTATACCCTCTTTATATTTTTATGGTTTTCATTTGAAAATCAAAGTTTTTTGTTGCCTGTGAACTCACCATCTGAATCCAAACAGACACTCAGAGTCGCCTTGTAATCAAGGTCATCTAGTTCTGGTTCTCCATCACACCACTATTACGTCACAATGACAATGAAAGGAGTCGCTTGGTGCATAGATTTTACTATTACATATAAGAAAATAAATATAAAATGGAATCTCGAAATATTCATCTCCCCCAATGTACCTTCACAGTAGGTTCTGGTAAATGCCTGCTGACAAACAATTACCTCCCCGGCTAATATAGACATGTAAGCAAGATACCTCATAGAGGTCAGTCTTGCATATGTTTCTCCAGCAGCAAAATCATGCTGAAACCAGTCAAGTAGGTCACCTACAGACCGATTCCGAGGTATTACTTCTCATTAGAGTAGGAAAGATCCGACCCAAACAGCAGTGAAGAAATGATCATTTCTCAGCCCCATTAATTAGCGAGAACGATTCAGGCATCAAATCATGTCTTATTTTTTTCTACGAATGTGACTTTGACAATGCAGAATCCCCAATTCACGGTTGTTGAGTATTGCCAATTGTCTCACTATGGCTAGATTGTTTAAATTGATGTTACAAAGATTTGTGAAGTGGTAAATGAATATCTCTAGATAAATGTCTATGAAATAGTCAATTCCATTTTTTTTCTGTCAAAATATCATATTTTCAATAATTTTAGGGTAATTATAGTAAAACCTACAAGAGCTTGAGAGAGGAAAAGTTCCGTTTCAATATATTCCAAGAAAAACTTCGAGAAATCAAATCACATAATGGAAAATACAAAAAAAGAGAGGTTTCTTACTTTTTACGAGTCAACCAATTCTCAGATTTAACAACCGAAGAATTTGCAAAGATGCTCAATAGAAACCTCGCGAACAAACCCAATTTTCAAGCAATTCGTTCCACTAAAGAGATAGATGACAATCTTACTGTACCAGAATCCATGAACTGGGTTCAAAAAGGAGCAGTTTTAGAAGTGAAGGATCAAGGACATTGCCAAAGCTGCTGGGCATTTAGTACAGTGAGTTTCCTAAGTTCAAACGGTTTATCTGAAAAAGTTCAATCTGGATCTGTCGACAAAAACTTTATGAGCAAACTATCCTCAGCTTCAGATCGCAACTAGTAATTATTATGAATTGTCTAAGCAAAGGTGGTTCCTCGCACAATTCACAATGAACTTCTTTCTGGTAATCCATTTATTATTGAATTATAGTAGAGCAACTCCTTTATAAAGCTGCTATTCAAATATAAAACATATGACACATTATACATTAGCATTAATATTTACCGTATCTGAGACTGGTATATTATTAATTATATATGATTCAATAGCAGTGTTGTTTTTATATTCTAGTCTTGTGCAATGTTAAACTCTTCTATCCGTAGAATGAGAATCCTGAGTAAAAGTCTCGCTTTTAGTAAAAATCCACAGTGATGAGATTTATGGCAGATTGAAATAACATTGTCTGGTTTCATAAACTACACCTCACGATTTGATCTCCACAAACTTTCAATTTTGAATATCTGAAGCATATTACCCCACATCTACATCAATAATAGGTAACTCTTTCTCGGTTTTTAAGAAAGCAAGTTCAATAGTGGGGCCCTCTGGAGAAAGAACTGAGCATTGATCGATAAATAGCGGACTTTCCACAAGATGTTATCTATTTATAGGACACCTCAATAAAAAAGGGTGTATGGTAGAACCTTTGTTGCAAGCAGAGCAACAAAGAGTTCGATATAGCATGTCAAATTTTATGCGAATGTGAGGCACTGGCCACAGAAGTTACATAATTTATGGACAATACAAATTATGTCCAGAATATGACAAACAACCAACAAAGAACCTATACAAACTGATCAGGAATAAGTGTCTTGGAAAGATGGGAAAAAAATATACAATTAGCCCATGACGCTGCAATGTTAAAGAATTGGAGTCAGATGGCTTCCAAGTAGCAAAATAATTATATTCATCGTGAGATGGAAAAATGCAAATAACGAATAAATCGCCTGAGTTTAAAAGTAAACGAAGTAATTCAACTATTTTCATGATCACATACTCTAGATCACTTTTTCGATTTTGTTTTACATCAGACTCACAAATCTGCTATTTGAAATTGTGGTGAAAATATAAGAGCATATGCTGTCATAACGTTATATCTCGAACTCTCAGGTGATTGAGTCAGTCGTTGCTGATACTTCAAGATACAACCTTCGTTAGCAACGACTCACTGAGTCAGTTATTGCACATACTACCATTGAAATCTGCCGCACTAGCAGATGAAACGTTTGGTACTGCAGGTTCCATTCGACAACGGCCTACCAGCCCAGATTTTGTTTTCTTTAATTATACCTTGTAACTCCAAACTTCTTGTTTCAATTATTATTGATGAGTGAGTAATAGAAGTAAGTGGAGGAATAAGTGAAGAAACACTTCACCTAGTCTATCAGATTTCTCTATCACCAACCATTCAATTTTAGACAGGAAGCATTGAAAGTCAGAACATCATCAGACACAATAAAAGATTGGCCCTGAGTGAACAACAACTAGTAGATTGTTCAAGAGAAAACAATGGTTGCAAGGGAGGACTGATGGGAGATGCCTTCAATTACGTGCAAGAAAATGGTTTAGCGTCCGAGTCTGCCTACCCATATACTGGCGTTCAAAGAGAATGCAAGAAAGCAGTAAGTTCCGTGAACATCAAAGGATTCACAATGATTGAAGGTGGTGAAGATTCTCTGCAGAAGGCCGTAGGTAAGCCAAATTCTATAAATACAAAACAATTCAAAACGAAGTAAGAATACAAACGAGAAGGATAAATGATGTTTTTATTGACCTTCTCTGAAACTATTCACCTTCCACAATTTGAAATATTAAAATTTGTAATTAGTCAATAGAAACTCTGATTCTTTCACGAAACATGATTTTTGTTCAATATAAATTATGTATTTCAGGGGTGCCTACTGGGACTTGTATTTTTATTGTTAGTTTACACTATTGACTCATGTCATTGATATTTTATAAAAAAAATCATTTTATAACCAGGTGATACCAAAAACCCAAAGCATTGCATCCAATACCAGACAACGCTGTTGCTATCTGCTATCGGTGGTATTTGAAGTATCCTTTGTAAGGGATAATATGTGGATATTTCGTTGCAAGCAAATCTCTAATTTCAAACTGGTCGACTGCTATCGCGGACCCTGTCCAGAATGCTTTGCAATTCGTATGTTCCGATATTTATTGTCCTTATCTGTATAAACCTGAAATGAAATATTCGAGTTCGAGTTATTGCGAGATTTTCACTGAACTCATTTAAATGGACATGTAGTAATGTGACAATGCAGAATAATTTCTCATAAAAAAATTAACTTCATGTATCAATTTACCAGTTTTGTCGAAACAACTTGCAATTATACTTCACAATAATGTTAAAAGTTTTAAAAAATTCGTACTCGTTTTCAGAAAAGAATAATTCGATACTTCTTTTTATCAGACTTGTAACTACAGGACATTTTTTGTAAAGTCATCAAAGAATTCGGTATCTTGAAAAAGGGAAATGAAAAATTTTAGAGATCGCATATTTATTCAAAATTATTTTTCATTGCTTTCGTATTTCTGAGATCTGAAATAGCAGAATATATTTTCATTACTCATTACTATGCAGATGACACGCAAATTTATTACACATTTCATCCAGAAAACGTAAATGAGGCATGCTCTATTCTCAATGAAGACCTTAATAGGTTGAATAACATATCAAAGGATCACTGTCTGCTAATCAATCCTGTCAAGTCCAAGTTATTAATTTTTGGTAACAGGAATAACAAGAATAAACTTGATCAAATTAACATCAAAATTGGTACAGAAGACATTGAAGCCGTGAGCTCAACAAGAAACTTAGGTGTAGTTCTGGACACAGAGTTGAGGTTCAGTGCACATGTAACGAAATGCATCAAAAATGCATATTGTAACCTCAAACTGGTATCAAATTTTTCAAAAATTTTAGATGTTAAAACAAAAAAGATATTGTGTGAAACCTTAGTGTTGAGCCACTTTAACTTTGCAAATATGGTGTATTACTCTAGTTTAACCAATCACGATCAAAATCGTATTCAGATTGTTCAAAATGCATGTGCCCGGTTCATTTATGGAATAAGGAAACGTAATTCAATTTCTCATAAAATTAAAGAATCGAATTGGTTAACTATGAAACAAAGATGGTTACTACAGACAAGTTGTTTTATACATAAAGTAATTCAAACGAAAGTACCTATTTACTTATACAACAAACTTTCATTCAGACACGACGTTCACGCATTTCATACCAGATATCGATACCGCCTTACCCCTCCAATACACCATACTTCACTATACCAAAGATCGTTTCTTTATAATGTAACAAAGATCTATAACGCCATTCCTGACTCGTTAAAAACCATGAATAAATCTGTTTTCAAGTACTCACTGAGAAACATGTTATTTGAGGATAGACTTCAAATATAAGTGTTGTGCCACGAAAGCAAGAGTTAAAAGTCTGATCAATAATAATTGATGTGCTTTCTGCCTTCAAGCCTCTCCCTTTGTTTTCTTGTTTTGTTTTTATCACTCCCTTTGGAACCTTCATGATCTAATTACTGTTAGCACCCTAACATTAATCTGATTCTCATTCACGCAGTTAAAAACATTTATATTACTATTATTTTTGATTTGTAAATAATATATATTTTTTCGTGACTTCAAGTTACACTTGTAAAGCCTGTGAACCTCTAGATTTAGTTTTGTTTTCTCTTCTCTTATTTTTTTTTCTCTCTTTTCTCGTTCTCTTTAGTTTTGTTTTAAGGGTTGAATGGAAGAGCAGTCACCAGTATCCTTGGATAGGGGCGACTGAATTCCGCCCTTACACACTATTATGGGATATAGTATTGTAGTATCGTATTATAATTAAGTGTGAATAAAGACATATTATTATTATTATTATTATTATTATTAAATATAATATTTAAATAGTTATGTGAGGTTACAATATTGGAAGGTTTATATAAACCATATTTGCTTTCTGAATACTATAAATTCAACTTGTACGTACTATTATTGGAGCTGTTAATTTCATACAGTTATCTATTCAGGGAAAGGAAATTCGGAATTGGGAAAAGAAAAAATTGAAGATGTTTGCGTGCCAAATAGGTGCTAACTAGTATTTCGGGTATTGATTGTTAAGTGTGGCACGACAAACGAAAAGGGAAGGAAGCTGGATGGAAAAAAGCGAGCTGCATGCCAAAAAGGCACTGTTGAATAATTCATTGAAATATGTTTTCCGTGAACCAACTGTCGCTCCCTACAAATGACAACCCTCCAGAAGTCCAAACTTGTGCGAACTAAGGATTGACGGGGTCTTACTTGTTGAATTGTTAGCCATGAGTTCATTAATAATGATCGAATTGTGAGGTGTGATACATCAAAAGAAACCAAGGGAATGCTGAATCGGGAAAAGAGAAAATTGAGAAGGCTGCATGCCAAAAAGGCACTGAGTTACATTCTTGTTAATAATAGTCGGATCGTTATATTTGGCACTTCGAATGAAAGGGGACACAATGCTGAATTGAGGAAAATATAGCAAGCGAAGCTTTCTGCGTGCCATACAGGCTGAGAGGCTGCAAGTCGTATTTCTAAAGCAAATTCAAATCCAAGATAGAGTGGATGTAAACATTGACATGCCCTACGCACGTGATATTGAAAATCCCAAGAATTGGCCAGGGTCGTATTCAGAACCAACATCTTGTTGATCGCAAATGCTATATCATACTTAGGAAAACTTTTTTATAATAACGAGTCAAATGCACAAGTTTCGCAGTTTAACGGGAAAAATGCAGATAATATGTGAAATATAAAAAGATTTTCATTGGATTTTTCACAGCGCACTCAAGCATTATATGAAAAAAGACGTAATTATTTCGTTATTGATAATTTTTATTTTATGTAAAATCGGAAGGAATATTAATCAAAATTATTCAACTGGATGAATTTGTCTCTTCATCAGTAGTGTCATCCTCACCAATCTGAATTATCAGTGGCTCGATTTGTGCCTCTATTATGTTATCAAGCTTCCACATCTTCGTCTCGACTTCCGATATCACATGCCGAACACACTTCTCCCATTTCTCCGCTGTGACTCTTTTCGAAGCCTCATCAAAAAGTACTTTGAGATCTGCAAATTTGAACGTGGTGTTATCCTGAGCTACAAAATTCTTCACATCCGCCTCTATGGGATTGAGCTCGCAGTGGTATGGAGGCAGGCGAAGGACAATTTTGTTTTGGCCTGCTGCCATCTCATCGACTATATATTTTTGGTATTCAAGCTTGCGCTCCTTGACAATTTTTAGTAGCTGTACTCTTAGCATTGAGTCTTCAAAGCTAATATTTTTTGATCGCAGCCAATTTTGGATTTCAACCTTCTTTGAAGACGTTATCGGAATATTCTCTCATCGTCGCAAATGATAAGGTGCATTGTCCATTACAATCGCAGCATTATCCTTCATATGGGGTAGAACTTTGGAAAACCACTATTCGAAAGATTCACCGTTCATTTCTTCGTAATAATCTCCAGTTTTCTTCGACTCGAAACACCACAGTCCTTCAGCAACAAACCCATTCTCATTGCCGATGTGACAAATAATAAGCCGTTTTCCTTTACCTGAAATTATGAAGAGGTATGTAAGTAAATAAAAAAAATACGAGGGTTACTTTTTATATATTGAGATTGAGGCAGGTCTTAATATAAATATAAGTTTACCTGATGGATTTGTTAATCCGGTGGATAGTCCATCTAGAAAGGCCCTCCTAGATGAGGTCACAGTTTCACCGACCCATACTTTAGGGGTAGTATGACCAGCATTAACCCAGGTTTCATCCATATAATAAATTGTTCTCTGTTGTTCCCTATAATATTTAATTTTGGTCAAATACTCTCTCCTCCATAACACAATTTCCTCTCTATCCAATAATAAACTATTGCGCCCTCGTTTTTTCCATACAAAATTCAAATGTTTCAATACTTTATGGAATGTTGACCGCTTAAAACTTGGCAATTAAACATCGTCATTTATTTCTGTGAGTACTTTGTCTATCGTGGGTAATTCATTTCTGAAAAAGTACTCATGCACTTTCCTCCTGATTACATGTTTATCAGCATCATCTATTGATTTTATAATGGTTGGACGATTCTGATTTGTATTCGGTTTGGAAAATGTATGATTTTGTTTATATTCCCGTAAAACATTGTAAATCGAAGCGCAACACACTCCAATTTTATCGGAAACTTTCGATACGACTTCATCGACAGTCGATGTCTCAATTTCTTCCATCTCTTTCTTGAACACATTTAAAATCACTTCTTTCATCTCAACACTCAAATGTCTTTTTTTAATTCGTTTCCTGGCTGGACTCAAAGGATAGCTCACAGTGTCATCAGCAGTGTATGTACTTGACATCTTGGAAAACAATTTTAAACAATATACTATAACGCACGCCACACAAACACGCAAACAACTGATTACAACCCTGTGCTGGTACCGAACTCGTACCAAGAAGGCGAATTCACCAATGAACGCTGCCCTTTCCATCTGACACTGGGCGATCACGTGAACATCACGCTTCGGTTTTGTTTTGTTTTACTCTATCTTGGATTTGGATAGACTTTTTTTTTGTTTTATTACTATTCGTTGAATAAAGCGGTGTTCTGAATTGGGAAAATAAAAACAGGAACATAGACGTATTTTCGGTAATAATAAGAGGAGATGCTTGATTGAGAAAAAAATAAAGGTAATTGCATCTCAAAAAGGCACTTTTAGTATTAATAGTAATATCGTTACGTATGACACTCTAAATGAAAGGGGATGGGGGCTGAGTTGAAAAAAGAAAGACTAACGTGTCACTACCATTCCAAAAACATATTCTTGTCTCAAAAAATACACGAATATAGGAAATCATTAATCTTCGGATGAACGATGATTGTGTCGTAGATGCCCAATTAGGATTCGTAATAGCGACCACGTGAAACAGCAATAAATTTCTTTCTAAATTGTTACAATAAAAAAATGTTTGCCTATAGACTGTAGTATAAGCGTCATATCGATTTTGAGTGAGGGGGTTTCGGGTTTCAATCAAAAAATATAATTTTGTTCTTCAATCAACTTGCAAAGCACCAGACTGTCAGAGAGGTGGGAATCCGACTGTGGATAGAAGGATGGTTTGAGGTTCAAGCATGGGAAGGGGAACCATGATTTTTGGTCAGTTTAGTGATATATAGGCGGCTATTTACTATATTTTGTACATGTACAATCAAATGTAGCATTTGTTAATGACATAGGAAACAAAAAATATTTGTTGTGGATACCTAATCTTCCCATTAATATGGGAAGATTAGTTCAATATACTGTAAATTTGAATTCCTTATTTCTTCAAATGCTTTGTCATGAACATTCGATGTTTTTAATTTTCCAATATTTTGAGTAATGATACACAGATATTTTCAATTTCGAAGTTTTGGTTATAAACAGAGATGGTAATGAGGTATATAATTAAGAATAGAAAAAAATGAAGTAGAGTCATTTTCAAAGAACGGTTTGAGGCTAGAAAAAATTGTGAAGGAATGAACACGAATGGACGCACAATAGAAAAACCTGAAATATTTCATCTGTTATGAAACTCTAATACAAGGGTGGTCTGAAAAGTTTCCGACCTCAACATGAAGATAGCAGCACTCGTAAATAAAAGCTAGTGAATTTCGTTGTTCATCTGTTGACAGTGACTCACCAAAGTTTCAGCCATTTTGAACGTTTGAACGCGCAGTTCAAACCGTTTGAGTGAAAATGAATAAAACCGAGTATGGAGCTCTCATTGAATATTTGATTTTGAAAGGCAATACGCTCACGCAAATCAAAGATGAGTTGAATTCTGTACATGGGGACTCTGCAGCATCATTTACTACAGTGAAATTTTGGGCAGCTGAATTTAAACGTGGTCGTGAGAGCATGAAAGACAATGAACGTTCGAGACGTCAAAAAACTGCAACTATCGACGAGAACATCGCCAAAGTTCACTAAATTGTGCTACATGACCGCCAAATTAAAGTGAGAGAGACAGCAGAGGTTATGAACATGTCAAAAGAACGCGTTTGTCACATATTTAATCATTATTTAGGCATGAGACCGCAGTCCGCACCTTGGGTGCTGCGTTTGATCACGTTAGACCAAAAACGTGTTCGAATTAAAATTTCCAACGCTCTGTTGGCGCAGTTCAGGCGCAATGAATCCACAAACCACTTACTCTTAGTAGTTTGTGAATAAATCCGAGTTTTGGCACCGATTGATCACTGTAGTTGAAACTTGGATACACTATTATACTCCCGAAATGAAAATACAAACCAAACAGTGGACCGCAAAGGGGAAACCTCCCCAAAAAAAGCAAAAACTGTTTTTTCGGTTGGGAAAGTGATGTCGACTGTTTTTGAAATAATAATGGAGTTATTTTATTAGATTATCTTCGAAAAAAACCATTACAGAAGCATAATACGCATCATCTCTTGACAAGCTGAATGCAGAACTTGCGAAAAAAGGACCACATTCGCAAAAAAAAAATCCTGTTTCACCAAGACAAAGCAACCTATCACACCTCAGCGGTTGCCATGGCGAAAATCCACGAATAACGGTTTGACCACCCCTCTACTGAACAGCCCCAAACGATTCGTTTTTGTTTCCTCATCGTCGAATGAAGAGGCAATCACCTTCATGAACAATTATTTTGCAAAGAAAAACACCGAGTATTATTTGGACGGGTATCAGAGATGAGAGCATCGTTGGGAGAAGTGTGTAGAGTTGAAAGGAGGCTATATTGAAAAATTGAAAAAATCTGAAAAAATGTCTTTTATCTTTGTTACATCGGAAACTTTTCCTCGGCAAACGTTGTTTTGCCACATAAATTATTTGTATGGAATTTTCAGGGTAGAAAATAACTAACTCATTGCGTAGGTGTGTCAGAATAATAACACTTACAAATTATCAAATCATCTAAAAGAACAATTCGTTCAGGCCAGTCTCAACTCCCTACACTATAGGTTAATGGCCAACAGCAGATGCAGGAATAACTTCAGTGAAGAATCCTGCACTGACACCTGTCGGATATAATCCAACGCCCTTCGTGGTATTAGTCAGGGAAGTAGTTGTTTTCTGATAGGTGTCAGTCCATTAACCTCGAGTGTAGGGAGTTGAGACTGGCCTGAACGAATTGTTCTTTTAGATGATTTGATTTATAGCCAGTTTTCAAGTATGCCCACTGACTATATGTGAAAAGTTTTCTTTCCTTATACGAGGAATTGGAAAAATTTCGGATATACAGTTGTTACCTCGTTCACAGGCAGATGGGGCGACGACAAATATGTTGTTTGTTGTATGCTTCAGCTTAGTTTGAGGAATGATACTCTGAAGGAATTTGATTTTCAATTATCGGAAATCATCGACTTTATGTCGTTGGCCGTATGGTGCAATTGCTTGGTGGCCGAAGGCGAATCTCTCTGACTTACAGAGACAGGCTTGTCTGGCTATCAGTGGTGCCATCAGTACCACACCGTCAGCGGCCATGGAAATCCTTCTAGATCTACCTCTTCTCCACATTTTTCTGGAAAGAGAGGCTAGATGGACTGCATACAGACTTGTGCACATTGCCAGTTGCACAAATCAATTCAATGCAGAGTGCAACAGACTGTTGGTTGACATTGGAAATCACAGCATTCTGGAAATGACCTCTGACTTTATGCCTCCAACTGTCAACTACGAACTGCCTTATAAAGTACTATTCCCGAGTAGAGAGGATTGGATCCTGCGGGAGAAGGAAATATTAAAAGCAGATAGTTGTTGGTTCACAGATGGATCAAAAACACCTTCCGGTTCTGGTGCAGGTGTTTTCCGTCGCAGACCCAGGACAGAGTTATCTACCTGCCTAGGAACTTATGCGACTGTATTTCAAGCGGAAATTTACGCTATTGAATTGTGTGCGGTGAGATTGGATAAATCCAACCTCACTCACAAGTCAATAAAAATATTCTCGGACAGTCAAGCGGCGTTGGAAGCTCTTGGCTCCCACCGAGCAACGTCTAAATTGGTAGCAAACTGCCAAAAAAGACTCTCCTTGATAGGAAGACTAAACAGATTGTCTCTGGTCTGGATTCCTGGCCATACTGGCCTGGAAGGCAATGAAGCTGCTGACTCTCTTACAAAGGAGGGTGCTGCAAGCGTCTTCATTGGACCAGAACCTGTCATTGGTATCGCTTTGGGCTTTGCCAAACACTTAACACCTGGATGGCAAGAAGAGTTATGGACTTCCGGCAGAATCTTCCAGGATTGGCTCACTCCCTTCGAAGCTTGATTCCAAACAGTTGTTGGACTACAGTAGGGATGAACTACGATGTCTAACAGGCCTTCTTATAGGTCACTGTCATTTGAATCATCATATGCAGAAGCTGTCGGAAGACAGTGTGTCTGTCTGGAAAATTATGAAACTGCAGAGCATATACTTTGTGCCTGCCCCGCTGGGGACCGAATCAGGTTCTTTGAGTTAGGCAGATCCGTACTCTCACCATCTGACCTGAAAGACCACTCACCATACAAACTAATCGGCTTCGTAAAGAAGCTGGGTTTACTTGACCGAGTGTGAATAGGTGTGAGCCACAATAAACCCTTATGGGTTGCGGTGGAGGGTCGAATAGACCCACTCACTTTAGACCTACCTACCTACCTCATGTTGATGATATATACACTACCTTGCACCGAAACCGGTCTGCATGTGTGTTCCAATAATTGAAAATCTATTGCGGAGTTGTATCGCCAACGGCATATGCAGGAATAACTTCAGTGAAAAATCCCGCACTGACACCTGTCGGATATAATCCAACGCCCTTCGTGGTATTAGCCAGGGGAGTAATTGTTTTCTGATAGGTGTCAGTCCATTAACCTCGTGTAGTGTAGGGAGTTGAGACTGGCCTGAACGAATTGTTTTTTCAGATGATTTGATTTATAGCCAGTCTTCAAGTATACCCACTGACTATATGTGAAAACTTACAAATTATATTTATTCCTTAATGATATAGTGTGTACATCATTTTTCATTAGTCCATATTTATCTAACACAAACAAACTGAATGGTTTACTCACTCGAGGCATGCCACGTATAATTGTCCTTGTGAAAAACATGGTGTACTCTAATCCAAACGACAAACGCAAATGGAAATGGGGAATGTTCCTCAATTTGGGTTATTATAGCAAATTCAAGTTTGAACAAAATAAAGTTGAGTTTAATTCATGAGTTTTTCAAATTCACTTCGAAAAGTATTCAAATTGATGTTTCAAATGTTGGGTTTTAATTTTAGAAGGGATTTGTTGCTAATTCACATATTGGCAACAGCGCATATATCAAGTTGAAATAATTCATACGTACCTAGATATTCTACTTTAAAAAACGAAAATTATCTTTATAAATCAACAATTATGGCAATATATGAATTATATTTCAATACCACCTCCACAAGCCACATAAACAACCGTTGTTTTGTTATTTTTTTATATAGAGGAAGATAGGTTAGGTGCACAAAATGGCTTATGTCACAGAATGTCTCGGAACTCGGAACATAAGTAAAAAATATGTCATCTTTGTTTGTCTCATACAGGTAACAGATTCATTGTCCTTTATTAGCTATAACCGATGTTGCCAAATGGTAAAATAGAAACGAATCCCTTTAAATGTTGAATGCATTATTTCATTCCTCTTTTTTAAGTATTTAAATCCCTACTTCATGCTGTTTACTGAGTGAGAAGTGACACCGGTAGACGCCTGGCGGGACTTACTGATCTATGATCAGAGTTAAAAATGAATAAATTTTTAAAATGGATATTAAAAAATAGGGGTTGGTGATATAAGGGTGGAAATTGAGTTGAATTGAATTGAGTTAAAATAAAAACAAAAAATATTGTCAAAAAAATGTTTGGGGTGGAACACTCTTATCACTTAGTGGTATGAAAAGTAGACTAAAACTTATTCTCAATTGGCTGAACCGTTTCCGAGGAGTATGGCAACTAACACTATGACACGAGAATTTTATATATAAGATATGAATATTAAAAAGCTGTTATCGAATGTGTATGATTTAAATAAAAGAAGGAGAATTCACGGATCAGCACTCCATAAGAGGAGAGGCAAACCGCGGAAACGTAGGTATTTCTGGCCATTGGTCTCATCAGCGCAAGAGTGATTTAAACCATACAAACATATATTTTTTTATTTTTTGGACATTTTTTGCATTTTTTTTGTTATAATGTGGCATTAAAATACATATGACTCTCAATATTTCAATCTTGTATCACCAATCCTTTTTTTTTAACAGCAATTTCAGCTCATAGATCAGTTATTCCCGCCAGGAGTCTACCGGTGTCACTTCTCACTAAGTAAGCAGCACGGAGTAAGGATAAGAACGAAGCCGGTCTCCTGTATCTCTCACACAGTACTTCTTTCATTCCCAACATAGTTTTTGATCACTTTTATTGTTTATCCATCGAGCGTATTTACAGTTTGCGATGCCACCGAAGATATGAATTATCCTAGAGTTTTTGAACTCATTGGATTTGCCAGGCATGCCACCGCATAATTTTCGCTCCGTAATTTGAATCCGCCACGGCTTTGCAATTTCACGCGATTAGTCATTAAAAACGTTGTCGAAGCCAGCATTTCAAATGGCAAGTTCCGAGGTGAAAATATATTAATACCACGAATCTCTATTATACCTACAGATGTGCCAATTCATTTTAAACGTGTGCAATTTCCAATTAGATAAACATTTGCAATCAAACAAGGCCAAACAATATCCGTTTGTGGCTTGGATTTGAGCACACTATGATTTTTCACACGGACAATTATACGTGGCATACTCTTGAGTGGACAAACCATCCAGTTTATTTGTATTAGCTAAACATACACTAACGAAATATATTGTGCACACTACAGCGTCACTGTCACACACTTACTTATTTTATACCCTAGACATTCCCTAGAAACAATTTATGTTACAAAACAATGTTTGCCATCTTTGATTAAGCGTCTTTCATTAAGCGCTTCCTATCTTTAGATTTAAATAAAATAAATTGTGTTTAAGATATCATCGAAGTTATTTATTCATTTAAAAGACCCAATTTTCCATTACTCTGGCGCATAAATCAGACTGAATTTGACCGGTGGCATGGGTTGTGTTGGTTTTGAGAACCGATGTGGTTTGTAGCTTATTCGCATACACCTGCGGCTTGAGAAAACCTCACAAGAACTGTTCGTCGTCCTCAATTCGAAAATTTCGTTTGTTCACGTACTCATTCATCTAGAAATGGGCCTCATCGCTGAAGATAATTTTCGATGGAAATTAGGTCAGTTGCTAACTGCTCCAGAGCCCATTCAGCGAACATAATGTCTATGGTCGTTTACCTTCAGTTCTTGGGTCAGTTGAATTTTGTATGGGTGCTGGCCAAAGTCACAACGCAAAATTCACCAAGTAATTTTCTACGAAAAGCCGAGTTACTGTGAGCGACACGAAAACGACTGCCTCACTTGCTGAACCAGTAGACTCAAATTTATCTATCACATTGCGAATATTCCTTTCGGTAGGACGATTATGGCGACCGTAAAATGGGCGAAGCGCTCGGACCTTGCCCGAACACCCATTTTGATAAAACAATTTTATTGTTTGCCCGTGATGTTGAATGCTTTATCCGTCCATGGTGATTTGGCAAAACAGACTGAATAAATGATAACCAATTTGACAGATGTAGCTTCCACAAGATGGCCTTTATTGATTGTCAAAGTTTGCAAATTTCTGTTGGCATGCAACAATATTTAATTTTTATTTCTCAATTCAACATCGCCTCACTTCTCATAAGACATACCTCACATTAGGATCCGGCAATTAATATCGGAGATGCGGCACTGGTCAAGGTCTTGCTCTGAGATGTGGAAATGTATAAAATGATGCTCCAAAAGCAGAAGGTTGGGCTTTTGTGCCTGGTCAGGCCCTTTTCTAATTCATTTTCAATTTACATTTTTTATATATTGCTGATTTCTCAAGAATTATTTTTCAGGTACTATTGGTCCAATTTCTGTTGCTGTAGAAGCTACTTTATGGCAATCATATGGTGGAGGAGTCTTTGATAACCCTAACTGTACTGGTTTCAACCTCAATCACGGTACTTTATCTGTTGGATATGGAATTGCGAATGAAAAAGAATATTGGTTGATCAAAAACTCTTGGGGAGTTTCTTGGGGAGAGGAGGGTTACATTCGATTAGTGCGCAACAAATATAGCCAATGCGGAATTGACACTTATGCAACTTACCCAAGGATGTAGACATAGATAGATTGATAATATTTTTGAACACCTCATATGAATTATTTTATTAAAATATTGTTATAGTTTTCAAATAATAAAAAACATAACATAGTCACTTGTTACAGAATGAGAGAAAGAGACACAAAAAACAAATTTTTTTGTTGAAGAAATCAGTTCATGTCAACAAAGTTTAATAGCTTAACAATATTGAAATTGAAGTTACAATTCAAATAAAATCCATGGATCGCTCGGACCCGCGGAAAACCTTCACTTTCACCCCCTCGGCAGGGTGAAAATTAATTCAATTAATGTTTTCCACCTTTTGAAATTTCGTGAAGTGGATTTTCCTGAAAAAAACGTTATCAACAAATCTGGGAATAAAAGAACGTAAAGTTTTTTTTCAGTTTTAATTCTAATTTTTCAGGGTGTAGCCAGCTCGATTTCAATTTAAGAATTTCCAGACTTTACCTCACTGACCTTTCTACATGTATTATTATCTACTCGATGCTGGTAATAAACGAAGTTTTTGTCGATCTTCCATGACTATTCCATCAACCATGACGATTTCGGATTATTTTGCCCAAAATGGTTAATTCAACTGCAGAAAGAGTATCGATAATTCTACCTCGTGATGAAAATGTTAGGTGCGCTAATACTAACACATTTGTTAATTGACCAAAATTTGGATGAGCATCTTGACTGAAAGTACGTCATCACTGGCGACTCACAGATGAAATATTGGTGGCAAATCAAAAGGAACCCCTGGAGTGAAATAATGAGAAACGATGCGCTAAAGAAGTTGCTGTATTGAACCACGTTGGTATCTGTCCTGCATTAGGTACCAGGCGATTATCTACAGTGCGCATCATAAGTGTAACCCCCCCCCTACCTAACTCGTTACTGGACTCTTGTTAGGAAAATCGCCAAGACACGAGGATTTTTTATTTCTACAGTGTACATTTTTGTATAAATAGGTCACCCCTCATTTCATCCCTTACTGGAGGGGAGCAACCCTGTCGAAAAATGTAAATAGAAGGGGGGGTTTTATTCTCTATTCAACCGATCACAGGAAGGCACAAACAGGATGGCAACTAAACTAACACTAACTTTTTCTGTTATTATATTAAATGTTCAAAATATTCCCCGTAGACCTCCTGTCATAAATAGAGTCTATTTTTAGTTTCAGTCCTGACGCTTTGCAAAGCATCGCGACTAATTGTTGCACATACTTCCGTAATCCGCGCACGCAACTCCTGAATAGAATAACACTGGGTCTCGTAGACTATAGATTTTAAGTAACCCCATATGAAGAAATTTAAAGGAGTTAGATCTGGTGATCTTGGAGGAGATTCCACAGATCCTCGGCACTCGATCCATCGTCCAGCCTAAACAGTATTCAAATAAGTCTTCACAGCAACTGCAAAATGTGGTCACCCAATATTCTTGCCCACACAATAACTTTTTGGGAAAACTGGTTATGAGTTTCGCGAAAAAGTCGAGGATTTTCATCAGACAAGTACCCCACAGTTTGTCTTTGCACGTGACCGTTAAAAAAGTAGCCTCATCACTAAAAAAAATGTATTTTAAATAGCACTTATTTTGCTAAATATTGTTAGAGACAATTTCACAATATTCCAGACGGCTATCAACGTCCGTCAGTTCATGCACCATTTTTATTTTGTAGGGATGAAAATTATTTTTTTTAGAACTCTCAATACTCAGAATGTCCACTTGTTTATCTTCCCCACAGAACGTGTTTCATTTTGCCGTTCTCATATAATTTTTCCACTAACTGTTTGAAATAATGTCCATCAAGAGGGCGATCTGGAAAACGTTCATTGAACATCCATACAGCTTCATGATAATTACGATGAGCATCACCAAAAATAAAAATCGTTTCGCTTTTCTCATTTAACGCACGTGGTGCAACCATTGTTTGAAGATGAAAAAGTACAACTAACAGCTAGAATACAGACCACTCTCCATGATATCAGGTTCTTGTATTGACCATTTATCCTCAAATATCCAAAAAAACCTACAAAAACGTGCAGTTAATATCTACGATTCTACGCAAATGACAAATACGTCTCACTTGACGTCTGAACCAAAACCGATATCATTCAGGGCCGAATTTTCAATTCTAAGGGTAATTGCGCTACGTTAATTGTCGTTATTCTTAAACAATTGTAACTCTTGAATTATTGTAGCAATTTCAGATTCCTTTGCACGGTTGAATAGACAATAAAACCCCCTATCAAATGAGCTACCACTCACTACCCCATGCTATTGAAATTTTTCAAAAGAGTGGCTCCCATCCAGTAAAAGGGAGGAAATTAGGTGTGAACTATTCATACTACTATACAGGGTGTTCCTTAAACACATGCTAATATTTAAGGAGGTAATTCTTAGACTCATTTTAAGGATAAAACGTCCTATGGACGTATGTCCTAAACGTCTTAACTTTTGAGATACAGGGTGGCAAAGTTTTCAAAAATAATCAGTTTTTTAATAATAAATGAGATAATTTTGTAGGCATCTTTGGCATATTTGGTACATATGTGCCATGCCTCAAGGCGTATTTTCTGATGTACAATTTTCTTAATTTTCTCTGCCAATGGCGTACGTACGAGTTTTGGAATGTATATTTTTGGCGAAAAAAATACTACGTCACTGCTTTATTTTGAATTACTTAAGGATATATTCCTTAAATATCTGATGCGGTATCGCAGTTATTTGTTTGTTGTCAGATGCACTGCTCTCAATTAAAATTACGTCATAACGCAGCACCGCTTAATAATTTTTGAAAACATAAATTTAGTTATCCTGTCGATATGTGATTTCTTTTAAAGAATAAAAGCAGAAAAAACAGCGTACCCACCATAGCAATAAAAAACGAACTCTGTATGTACAAACTGTATGTACAAATATTAATGTTGGTTTAAAGTAAGGTGTTGGTGTTAAAAACTGTCACAGCGCGTTTTGATTGATTTTGAAGTGTTATTGAAGTTATTTTGGTAGTCCGCTGTTTTTCTGAATATCAGTAAATATGGTAAATTATACGAATGCGGAAATGGCGCAAATGCATTACGTATATAGCCTTGCCGATGGTAATGCAACAGAAGCCAGGCGCATTCATCAGGAAAGATATCCTAATCGTGCCTTACCAGATAGCCGAACCTTTTCAAATATTCATCGTCGACTTGGGGAAACTGGTAGTTTTAAGAAAGGGACTCCGGAAGGTAGACCTCGTGTAGTAAGAACTCCTGAAATTGAGGAAGCGGTGCTGCAAGAAATTGAGGAACATCCTGAGACGAGTACGAGGAAGATCGCTAGAACTCTGGATATTTGTCATCAAATTGTTTGGCGTATTTTGGTTGATTTTTTGTTATACCCACACCATATTTCAAGAGTGCAGGCATTACTCCCCAGAGATTTTCCACAGCGTGTGAACTTCAGTCAGTGGTATCTACAAAGTATTGCACTAAATCCGCAGTTTGAGACACAATTTTGTTCACAGACGAAGCAAATTTTTCTCGGAATGCCATTCAAAATTTCTATAACAATCATGTGTGGGCTGAAGAAAATCCCCATGCAATAACCGAAACCAATTTCCAACACCAATTTTCGGTTAATGTATGGGCAGGAATTATAGGTGATCATCTAATAGGCCCATTTTTTCTACCAGGACGCCTTGATGGTCGTTCTTATTTACACTTTCTCGAAGAAGACTTACCTGGGTTATTGGAAGATGTGCCACTTGCGTTAAGGAATCGAATATGATACATGCACGATGGCGCCCCTGCTCATTTCAGTGTAATTGTCCGAAACCATTTGAATACAGTTTATCCTAATCGTTGGATAGGTCGCGGAGGACCTCAGCAATGGCCAGCAAGATCCCCCGATCTCAACAGTTTACATTTTTTTTTATGGGGTCACCTTAAAACTCTTGTGTATAAAACTCCCGTTAATACTTTAGAAGATTTAAGAGAGCGAATAGTTGCCTCGTTTGAAACTATACGAAATACGCCGGGAATATTTGAACGGGTGCGTAATTACATTATAATCAGTTTTGGTATTATTACTAATAAACAAATTTGTGCTATTCGTTTAGACTTACTGTCACAAAATAAAATAAAACTCGTTTTTGTGAAAAATTTATTTTTTTGCAGATTATGTTTTCAAATATTATTAGGGAATTGGTAATGCGTTATGAAGCAATTTTCAGATTCTCATTCATTTTAGAATTGATCTAATTTCTTGATTTGCTTTCTGTCGATTTTTATTTTTTTGAGTGAAAATCATGCGTCGGACAAAGAAATACCAGGAGATCAAATTTTCTCAAAAATAAATGAGGATTTTAAAAATGATTATATTTTGAAAAGAAAGCTTTGGCGTAGTACTTTTTCTCCAACCATATTCAATGTGAAACCCGTAGGGATGCCACTGTTTGAAAAAATACAAATTTGTTTTATCGAAATCAATAGCGTAAAACCTCTTTTATGCCTGGTCAGAATTCGAAGAGATGATTTCTATACATTTCAATGTTATTT
The DNA here is from genome assembly GCF_025532065.1 of Leptinotarsa decemlineata. Taxonomy (NCBI): domain Eukaryota; kingdom Metazoa; phylum Arthropoda; class Insecta; order Coleoptera; family Chrysomelidae; genus Leptinotarsa; species Leptinotarsa decemlineata. The sequence goes on from NW_027412574.1 coordinate 3,171,941, forward strand.
ATTTTCCAATTAGAATTTTCTTGAAAAAAATCAATAACTCGAGAACGGTTATAGTTAGATACATAGTACCTCTTATGAAATCATAAAAAAACACAACTTTGATATGTCACACTTTTTTGTAGACTCCAAAATAATTTCATTTTGCAGCATTAGGTAATCAGTATACATATAATGGAATGAAGGAATTCCAGGAAAAATTGATGGTTTGGTTTACAGGGAACGTGTCGTATAAGAAGCCCCACCATATATATATATATACAGTAAAATGGATTGACGGGGTCTCTCAGTCAAAAAATCAAAACTCTGCTCTACTTTGCCAAGCTTTCGCTTTTAATAGAAAGCTTTTTCAGGGCAGTAAAAATGAGTGAAAAAATAAATTGACAATATAAATTGATGAAGAAAGTTAAACATGTATACATGTTGAAAACAAGCCACCCGGAATGAACTTCTACACAATATGTTACCTAGGTTTCATAGATGTTTTTGTAAGTATACTTCAAAAAAATCTTATTTTGCCTAGTTAGGTTTGAACTTGTGATGTACTGTTTAGAACCTTTGGTGTAGTAATATTACTGGAGTTTATTTTCCAACACCAAACCGTTATTTCAACACCTCGACACGTGTTTCGATAGTTTGATCTTCCTCTTGAAGATGATTACTTGGTGATAACGACAGTACACCTCATATTAAAGAAAAAATCATGGCAGCAGTGTAACGTGCATTGAGTGAACTGTACAGGGTGTCTCAAAATACATCATTTGAGAAAAAACATGGTGTCAATGTGTACGAAGTGTGGCAAAATACATCATTTAAGAAAAAACATGTCGGTTTAACGAGAGTGTAGCGTTTCAACGTGCGATCCCAATGAGAAACATATATTTATTCAATAGTGTCAGGGAGTTACGTGTTGACGAGTACCTTCGAAGATGCGGCAAAGGGGGGAAGCGAAGTATTCAGCAACGACATTTCAAAATACGTTGTTCTACATGCGTTTCAACCGTTTTGCGTGTGTTTATTCGTTTTCGTCTTCGTTTTTGTTATCGTTTTCGTGTTTGAATAATTGTACACCAATAGTCAGTTACATTCAACATGAGATTGGAAGGAAAACAATGTTAGGTACGTAGATGGTAAACAAAAATTAATAATATAATGGATCCAGGGAATGCAGGGAATACATTAAATAAAGATATTCAATTTTAGTAGGAAATAATTTTGAAGCAGTTGAATAATTTAGATATTCAAGACAAAGTGTTCAATCGAAAATTATCTCAAACCAGATATCCACAAAGATATGCCACACCTTGTTCACTTCGACATCATGGTTTTTTTCTTGAATGATGCATTTTGAAACACACTGTACACATTGAGGTGTCGCACGTTGAAACGTTACAGCCTCGTTAGTGTCATGCTTTTTTCTTAAATGGTGTATTTTTACCACACATGCCATGATTTTTCTTCAATGATGCATTTTGAGACACCCTGTATACTCCACTCAAGGCTCGTTACATCGCCGCCATGTTTTTTCTTTAATCTGATTTTTTATTCAACATTATTATTATTATTTCACTTTCGCGCTTCCGATATTTTCATCTAAATTCATTTTTATAATTCAACTACGCTCTTACCTTTGAATCTCTCCGATATCCATTCCATATTTCTCTGCATTGATCTTTTTCCCACTCACTAACGTCTCTCTGAAACACTTACCAATGACGCGCGACCTTGAAGTGGGCTCAAACATACCTTGTACCCCTACTGCTGCATATTAATATTGAAATACATTCGAGATATTTTTTATAAATAAATACATTTCACATTTTTTCGTCTCTAAATGAAAAACAAGATATCTACTTCTCAACTGTCTGCCATGACAGTACAGAACATGTATTATTTATCGATAGAAATATGATTACCTATACTATAACAATTTTCAATTAAAGGTGATTCATTAGCAACGTCGCACTTGAAGTGACCAACGGATAATCCTCTTACCAACTCTGCAAAGGCGTACCAAAATATTATTTTTATTTATTTAAACACATAGGTAATTAAGTAAAAATTGTTATAGTAGGTGGCGCTACCTGGTGTCAATGGTAAAACCTTTGTATATAATATAGACTAACCGTAAAACTGATTACATTTTCTTATTACGCCTAATACAGTCCTTCAAAAAAACAGAAAAATTTACAAAATAATTATTATGTTCCTTTATATAGGAAGAGAATTACAAAGCAAAGAAATAATTACCTATATTATGCTCATGAAGTTTCAGATTCCATTGACTCGTCCGAAGAGGAATCCCCAGTCACACTTAAATCTATTATTATTTGGTCGAAAACAGTGTATACCATCCCGTCCAATCTCCACATTTTCTCTTCTTCCTTGATCACATAGGCTACAGCATTAGCCCAATCTTCTTTCCGTATCCGTTCCATTGCAAGTTCTAATAAACGTTGGACATCAGAAATTTTATATGTCACGTTTTCACGAGCTACGTAACCCTTAATTTGAGCCCAGATCAATTCTATCGGGTTTAACTCGCAATGGTAAGGAGGAAGTCTCCACCACATGCTGGCGATATCTGTCACGATGCTGACACTCATGACATTCATAAGATCGGCCGTAACCATGTCCTCTGAAAATGGAATTCCTTTTTGTCCTAACCAACTCTGCATGTCTGCTTTTCTGATGGTCATAGTTGGCAGCTGTCCTGCTAATCGGCTGTGATAAGAAGCGTTATCCATTACTATTACCGCATTTGGCTCGACTCGTGAAAGAAGGGATTCAAACCATCCTTCAAAGCGTTGGACGTCCATGTCTTCGTGATAATCCCCCGTTTTTTTGGATAAAAAAATTTGTGCACTATCGTCTAAAAAGCCACTCTCGACTCGCCCTAATTGTCGCCACCTATACTCGTTGGTCCGCGTAACCCTGTTGATAAACTGTCCACAAATGCTTGAAGATAACTAGTTACAGTAGTATCTTGCCAGATCTTAGATACTATGTGACCAGCATTCACCCACGTTTCGTCCAGATAATAAATCTTTTTGTGAGCAGAACGCATTTCTCTAATAGAGCGAAGATATCTCCGTCGCCATAAGACTATATGTTCTCTTTCTATTAAGACAGATTTACGGAATCGTTTGGCATATATAAATTTTAAATATTTTTTTATTATTTTCCTTCACTTCTCTTTGCTCATTTTTGGAATGAGAGCATTATCCATTACCTTAGTCCTAATGGATTCGAGGGTTGGCGCTTTATTCTCAAAAAAGAAAGAATGAATGGTATAGCCTACAAAATTTTTCTGTTACTCGTCCAATTCAATTTTTTTTCTAACACGACAATATACTTTTGGAGATGGCACAATCCCAGTCATCGTTTTTTCACGTACAATGCGTTCAATTGTCGACACGGATATTCCCGTTAAAAATTAACACTAGGCTACAGCTTCCACTGTACGGAGTGTATTTTTTAAATTTTCGAACACTCTACAGACAATCTGTTTTTCTTCTAACAACATAAACTTCCGCTTTCTTTGTACATTACTTGGACCTGCTACGGCATCCATCTTAATACTATAAAAATAATAAAATTCAATCATATTATTCAGCTATTTGTCAGTTGTTTACTTACCTCAAAAACTATTTTAAAGTTGATGTATTTTGAAAAACACTTTATTGTGAGATTTCCACTAGAACAGATTAACAAATCCGCAACACGTGCTTCACTGCACAGTAGTTTTTTCAAGTGTGTTCACTAACAAACTGAATTCTACATACAATGTGATTTATATATACTTTTTGAAATATTACTATCTACCTAGAAACTAATAATATTCTAGGAACTAATTAATGACAGTTATACCTGAGTTTAACGAACATTTACAGCTGAGTTTAATGACTAGGTCAACTAATTATCTCACAATGAAGTGTGAATGTGATGAAAATCTATGATAATGTATTTTGAAAAACAAGTATGGGCCAATATCTTATATTTTAAAGTTAATAAATATAACAGTCTATTTAATAAATATAATAAAATATATTTAATAAATACAAAACAAAGTCACCTTCACAAGAAACAAAACACACTACGCTATGGAGATAAGGACGCTTGATAATGAAGAAACCGGATGACTATTAATGGTATTTTAAGGACGCAAATATAATAGACCTGCGAAGTGTTGATCAGTTTACCGATGATTAAAAGTATTTAACGAACTGGTTCACCTATTCGCTCATACATCCTATCGATATGCCGAAGCTATCTTGTTACGGGTGGCAAATTTTATGGAATCATCTTACTTTTCAATTATTTACAATGGCGATGCATAGACAATAAAAATGACCCCCATAAGAATTTAGTTCCAACATTTAACATTGTGACCGTTAGCTCTCAGTTTAATTTGTATATAAGTTACCTTCAATTGAAAATTGTTATACTATAGGTATTATCCCTGAATACAGCAAGTACCTACATAAAACGCTGTTCTTCGACTTTGTGGGATAATTGTGTGAATGTGTAATAAAATAGGCAAAGATTACTCAACAACGTGCTCGTCCTTCTCCAGAATAAATATCATTAGTAAATTGGAAGATGTGCCATTTGAAGAGTTGTCTTTGATCATCTCTTGCATATACTAGGACATGCCTACCGACCCGCGAGAAATTTTGAGGTTAATGCAGTTTCACAAACTCGAGTACAGCTTTAAATAATTCCTAATTAAAACCAACTGGTAGCAAAAAACTTGGGTTAGAATAATCTTCGATCACTCAGCTCTAGGATAAAAGAAAAACACAATTAATTGCCGAATAAATATTGATGCATAGTAAAAGATGAAGATAATCTGGTTTATGCATTAATCACGATTAAAATGCTATGGTTCATATAACCCTCACTGTTAGAAAACTTATGTTGGTAACCTTGTCAGACCATTGAAAAATTCGCACCTTCTGTAAGTTCAACAACAGAAATATCCATGCAAATAAAACTTGCCGAATAAATATTGATGCATAGTAAAAGATGAAGATAATCTAGTTTATGCATTAATCACGATTAAAATGCTATGGTTCATATAACCCTCACTGTTAGAAAACTTATGTTGGTAACCTTGTCAGACCATTGAAAAATTCGCACCTTCTGTAAGTTCAACAACAGAAATATCCATGCAAATAAAACAAATTGTAATTCATAATAATTTATTAAAGCAATTATTTTCCCAATTACAATTCTCTTTCCCTTAATCTTGAATGTCTATAAATATTTTTTTGAAACATTTCTTAAAGAGTGTGTCAAGCTGTTATTTGTGCAAATTGAAACAAAAAGTAGGAAATAATTAAAGTTATATCTATATCTATATTCAATAGGTATGTCATGAAGCAGTGTAACATTTTTGATTACCTTTCTATTTTAAGTATATATGTTAATTTTAAAAAACAATACCACATTCATTATAAATACAAATATTTCATCAGTGTTCATTATCAATAAGCTAGTTCAGAAAAGTTCATAATCCAGTGACTTCAGAAAGTATTACGGAATCTCGATGAAGTCAAACTACAATATCTTTCAGGAATGTATGATTTAACTATAGGACAGTCAATGGGTCTTGTTGATGTTTTAACAGTCATATAAGATACACCGACATCTCCATCCAAAAACCAATCACATTCATCTGACAAATCCTTACAAGTTTCTTATAAAATTCATAGCTCAACATTTTCTGTGTGAAGCTTTCTGAAAATGGTAATAATTAAATGCAAAAATTATTAAATGAAGATGATCTAAGAAAAAAAAAATTATATCAAACTATAGAAAGATCCCGATGATGATACACAAAATCAAGCTGCTGAAATATAATTCCATGAAAATCAAAAGAAAAATAAATAAGTACCATTCTGATCATTCTCACATTGATTTCAATTTAAGGTGGTTTCACTTATGTCTCGCTTGCGTTTACACAGTTATTTCTATTAAGTACTTTTCTTGATTTTTCACATTTTGTCTTCAATCGAGGACCGCCTGCCCGGTACTGACGATGCCCAATAGACTGAAACAGCTGTCTACCAGTGGATCTTAAATTGAAATCAATGTGGGAATGATCAGAATGGTACTTATTTATTTATTTATATATATATATATATATATATATATATATATATATATATATATATATATATATATATATGTTGTATCGTAGCGGTTGGAATATATAACATATATATTCAATTCAAATTGTCAACATTGATATAATATTAAAAACATAAATAGAATATTTCAATTATTTCTTGATAAAAAAAATGGTTTCAAGGCTTCATCAACAAGCATTAGCTAAAGTGAATTGTGCATAAAAATATTGATTCGAATAATTACAAACAATTTCCATCCTACTTTTCTTTTTCAAAAATATGTGTATACAGGATTCTTACAACTAAAAAATGTACTAGTTTCAATTCATCCTCTATACAAAAAATACCATTTATCACTTTTGTTCTGAAATACCTATTTCTGTGGTAATAAAACAGAGATTGCCAAGTAATAGGTGGAGTGTAGTTCTATCTATATACTGTTGTCGCCATTCTGCTATGGTCTCTTCACAGAACAGTGAAGTCCTAGAAGGCGTGGCCTGCACGTGATTTTTCACAGGTTTGGTACTGCCAACGAATATTTAGCTCTCAAACATTTTCACATAGACAAACAAATTCTATCTTTTCCGATACAGTAAATTTTATTTCAATTTGAATGAAATTGTGGTTTCATTGTATTCCTTTCAAAAATGAATACACATGGTGGTGCGACAATATATCTATGTATTAAAACTTCTCTGCGAAATTGTTATGCATATTCAGTTTGTTGGTATCATGTAAATATGGGATTTATGGCATGCAAAGTACATGCCCACAATCATCAACTCAAACTTTGTGCCAAACATTCATTTCATATATTCACCATAAAAGTATATATTCATTGCAATTTTCCATTAGTACAATCAATTTCTGTACTCCTGAAGATCTCTTTTTGAGAGTTTGGTCGCCTTATTATTTGTATCAGATTGGGAACATTGAAATGGTTCAGTATTAGTTCATCAGGAATATTGTATTTAAAAAAAGGCTCAACTTCTGGTACTTATCATTATACTGAGATATTGTCACAACTAAATCTTCATCACTTGAGAAACAAAACTCATCTTCGCCCTCTACGTACTTCACAAGTTTGGGTTGAGCATTTCTGTGAAACAAACTAGAAATGTATAACTATTTCATACAGTCATCTGTCACACTTTATACTTTTCATACTTTGGTGAAGAGAATACCAAAACTTACAAATAGACATAAGTTAGATATTGAAATATTTGGAACATTACAATCTTAAAATCAATTGTTCGAGTTAAAATGGTTTGGAGCCTAATACAGAAATTCTGCTGGTATGAATTCATCAATTTGAAGAAATATTTTTTAATCCAGGTTTGTTTTTCTCCAAAAATGTAAATTAAAATCTATAAAATGGATTTCCCGTAAGAAAATGAAAAAATATTAGTACTCCTTTCTGAATCAGTCCCTGGATCTGACTACTGATCCATCAAACCATTTTTTTATATTTTTATCAAGAAATATTCCATTTAGATTATTCATTCAAAGCTCCAATAATTCAAACACTTGTTAATGAATTATGATTAATATACAGAAAAGATAAATTTGAAAATAAAAACAAACCATAATGAATTCTGTAAAATGATTTGATACATATAGAACCTAAACATATTTCAATGTAATAAACAGAATTATAACATAGCATAGCAAGAAAAATTTGTTATCTTTAAGACAAATCAAAAACATTCATATTCAGCATCGATATCGTCCATTAATGGAAAATAAAAGAAGGGCGGGCAGTTTGTGAAGAATTAGGTTCTATAACTGTGTGAAAAATATTTCGACATAAATATAATTTAGAGACTTCATGAATATAAAATTCTCAACTTGCTATTTAAAAATCATAATATAAATCATGTAGTATATATAATTTTCTTTAAGGACATTTCAAGAAAGTTTTGATCAGAATCTATTGATCAACTGTCTTTTTAACTGGATACCTTGTAGAAAAGAAAACGTATTTAATGTGTACAGTGATCCAGTCTCAGACAGACCCCAACTAACCATAATGAGATACAGAGTTACTGATAATGAACGTGAATCACATGAGCTGTTATGGTAGATGGCTGATCTCCAAACAGTTGAAATTACTTTCATACATTCTTAGCATATTTATTACCCACCTCATCAGCTTCAAAAGACATGTCTAAAGATTCCCTAGATCCTCTTCGAGAGGTTTTATCTTTTATACTTCCTGATTTCCTTTTATCTTCGCCCAGGAGATTTCTTGAATGCTTTACAATATCTAAAGCCTATAACAATTCATAAATATCAGCACAATGGCAAATAACTGAAGTAATAACATCATAATTTCCCACAAAAGAATATTAATATAATGATACTTATATAACTATTCGTTGAAAAAAAGCCATTCAGTATACATTGTGGTTCATTGAGTGTGAAACAAATAAAATTTTGAAATGTTATTGAAATTTGAATACTGCCAGAAGTTAGGGAATATACAATAACCATATTGAATCTACTTAGCTAGACTTCAACAGCAACAGCAGTAAGTCAGGTCAAAAAATATTAAATTTGTTCAAAAATGAATTACCTTTATTCCAAAAAATACAACAAAATGTTATTTGGAAAAGTTAGCTGGACTTGAAAGTTAATCTCAAATTCAGTCATGAGAACCCATGTAATTTTTTATTCATATCTGTAACCACAATCGAATCAATTTGGCATAAGTTTTCTCAAGTTTCCGTGTATTTATAAAATTAGTTTTCAGATATACTTTAACAAATAATCGCCAACTTCATGTCGGATTCAACAACATTCAACAGAATTTGAATGTCAAATTTCACAAATATTTTTCATCAACATGGCAAATACTTCAGTTATAGTAATATTGTACATAAGAGAAAACACAGAATTGAAGTTTAAAATTATCAAGAAAATGCTTCAAATAAAACAGATATCAACAAAGAATACCATCGGTTTCGAGTTTGAATCTGCCGTTGGTTAGACATTTTTTTCTCTCAAGAAATCATTCATTTGATGGTGGATTTATTTTACTACAGTACATGGCTAAAAGGGCGGCAAATGGCCGTGATAATTTTATAAAATGTTAGGTAAAAACACCTTTTAATGTGTAATCTTAGTTCATAAGCAATTGGATTTCCCCTTTTTGGTTTTCTCTTTGCTTCTTTTATTGTTCATCTATAATATGTGCTAGGAATCGTAAGTTAAAAGGTAAGACCTCGTTATTCCTTAGCTCTCACAAGTTTCGACTTTTGAGGGTTGTCGTTTATTGGGGGGTGATAGCTGGTTGACGGAAAAACAGATTTTGAACAAACTGTTGATACCAAAGACAAAAAACATACCAAAACTATTACAAATAGTTATGGAAAAAACAAATGAGAGTTTAAAAAATTTGTAATCTGACAGTTTGGCTATTAAATTTTGTTTGAATGAAAGAATAGATATTATATATATTAAACTCTGCCAAGTAACATAAGGGCCACTTATTATTATTATTACAGTAATTTCAAAGAAGTATGGTAATATTCCATATACTCTATATATATTCAACCTTAATAATATTATTTCAATATCACAAATCACATATAGGTCTTGTTTTTTATCCAAAACACTCATTCTCCTAAGCTTTGTCAATAAGATTAACTCTTCAGTCAATTAGTACGGCATATTTATTATTATTGTTACTACTTTACACATTATTCGCCTAGTATTGTTATCATTACTTGAAACGATTAGTGAAATATAAAGAAATCTCTGTAAAACACATTCTATTCTCAAGAAAAATAAATATAAGGGAAATTTATTTGTATATTTCGAGTAAAAGACTGTGATTTAAAGTATGATTTTTCCATATGAGTCCAGGATGAAATAGAAGACAATATTCTATTTGGAAATAAATTGTGAACAAATGATGTATCATCCCAAAATTGTAGATGCCATCAGATAAAAATTCAGTTTTATTAAATGAAAATTAAATCTTTTTTTTATTATATTTAATGGTGGGAGTTACTTCGACTTTTTGGAAAATGAACTTGGGTAACATGGAAATCGAAATTTAAGGTTCTAACATTATGGATATCCTGTCCATTCCACGAGTGTTGTTTTTCTATGGCTGATGGTTAATGTCTGAAGCATCTTCATGAGAATTTAAAATACTTAAAATATTAAATTCAGTTAAAATTTTTAAGTGTGCTTCAATCTGAGAAAATGTATGTCAAAGTATTTGATTTTACCTTCTTTGAATATAATTAAATAAAAAAACCTGAAATTACTTTTTACAAAAGTAATTTCAAATTTCCCAAAAAAATAAACATGAATATGCCATATCACAGAACAACGATCGGCAACAGGCGGACCGCGGTCCGTTTGCGGACCGCGAAAGGTCGAACCTCAGATCGCCAAATATAGTAATGTATGCTATACTATATATGTATGAATACTATACTTTATCAATTAAAGTAATATTTTAAGCCACATAGAATTGAATTTAGTATGTACTTATTTCATTTCAAGTTGCCTAGTCAATCTGTTTTACAAGTACCTACAACTGATATCGTTTTATTATTTTCTAATCTACCCTGTGTGTGTGTTTATGCGCGCTTGCAACTGTTTTGTTTTGCTGAAACAAGCGCGAGCGAGTATCGAAATCGGGGGTGCAGCGGCTGAGCAGGAGAAAGCCGACTCATTCATTTGTTTTGTGATTTTTTGCGTTTTCATAGTATTTTCATACCTATGCTAATATGGATTTTAAAAAGCATAAAGTGGACAGTGAAAATAGGAGATTTCTGGCAGAATGGACTGAACAGTATTGTTTTACGGTGCCTGATAGACCTCAAGCACTTCCAGTGTGCCTTATATGCAATAAAACTTTCGCTATTAGCAATTTCACAAAAACTTTCCTCATGGCAGTGAGGCTAAAAACTTTATGCATATCTCAGTTCTTACAAAAAAAGCACGAAATTACTAGTTCGTTGCATGAGCGAGCAAATAAAATCCACAGAAGCAGCGTTACGTGTGTACTGAACGCTTAATAAACACCAAAAACCATTTTCAGATTCTGAGATGGTGAATGAATGTATGTTGGAAGTAATCACGGAACTTTTTGAAGGAAAAGAGATGTCACTACATTTCAAACTATTCCATTATCAGCAAGAAGTAATACACGAAGACGGAAATTTCAGCTGCCTAATATTAAAAACACCCTTCTTGAACTCTTGCAAAAGGTACCTTACTACGCCATAGCATTTGACGAATCATGTGACATTATTGACGATGAACAAATGTCTATTTTCATAAGATTTCTTGATATCAAGTGTCAGATTTTTAGGAAAGAATTGCTAGCAATATTGCCGTTGAAAAGTTACACTCGAGGAGAAGATTTATTCAAGGTCATTGATGAGTTTATTACTAAATCTAACATTAGTTATTATAAAATGGTGTCGCTTTCAACTGGCGGGGTCCCAGCAATGAAAAAGGTGTAGTAAAGAGAATCAGGGATACAAACTCGGGTATGATACCAGGCAGCCCTTTATGGAAAGCTTAGTGCTACACTAAAAAAAGTGATGGACAGCTTGGGCAAGTTGATTAATTTTATGAGGTCTCATTCTGCTCTCAGCACCGACATTTCAAGGAGTTACTTTCTGAATGTGATTCAGGGTTTTGACTTACTGCAACACAACAATGTTCGTTGGCTAAGTAAAGGTCTTGTTATTGAACACTTCTAGCTGATAACAGAAGAAGTAACCTCCTTCTTGCCACACTTAGATACGGAGGGAGCCAGAAAGCACTTCGAGTTCATAACAAACAAAGTAATATGCTCATTGTGGCTTTTGTAAAAGATATTTTAAAATATTTAAATGAGCTCAACACAGAATTATAAGGAAATGGAAAATTAATATGTGACCTGATACAAAGCATGTCTGTTTTTCGTCACAAGATAGATATCTTTGGAAAAAATATTGCAAGACAAGAATTTATTCATTTTTTGACAATTCTTGAATATAAAAAAAACTCTGAAGAAGACATTGCCGTGTTTATAAAATTTCTGGCCGATCTTAGGAACGAATTTGCTACAAGATTCCAAGACTTTGCAGAGATGGGCAAGCTATCTGTTTCTTAAATCGCCGTTTGAAGTGAATGTAGTAGCAGAATCGACAGATGTGACTGCCAAGTTGTTCAATCTGTCAAAGGCATCCCTTCAAATAGAGATAATTGATTTGCAAGATGTGTCTTTGCAAATGTATAAAACGGCATCCACTGAAAAATTTTGGGCCGAAATGCCCCAGAAAAATATGAAAATTGCAAGAAACAAGCTATAAATTTGGCTACTATGTTTGGCTCAACATACGTATGTGAAACATATTTCTCAACGATGAATTTTTTGAAAAACAAATGTCGTTCGATATTAACGAACGTTCACCTAGAAGACACATTTCTAATTTGTTGTTCCTCTCGAGAACCAAACTATAAAAAACTTGCTCAAGACCGTTTGTGTAATTTCTCACATTAATTTTAGGTCTTGTGTTTTATAATTCAGAATTTGATTTGAAACCAAAATGATGCATAGGTAGCACTCAATTTTTTTCAGTTGTTTTTTTCTGGACCTCGTCAAAATTTTCCCACAGTATCCAGACCCCACCTAAAACTACTTGCCTATCCCTGACATAGACGAACATAACTTTCAATTCCAACCAACATTTTTTTTGGCGTATAACATTTTGTTCTAGTTTTAAAAATAGGAATTTCTAACTAACTGGATCACTTTCAAAGAAAAATATTGTTAATATTTTTCAGGAAAAATGTCATCACTCATGATGAGCATTTTCTGGCTCTCACCAAAATGTTTGACAAGCAATTTTTATTTTGTACTGCTGTATTTTGTATTCTGCTATATACTTTGAATAATTGCAAAACTTAAAATTGTTAGGAGTTACATATTTATTTATTTTCATTTTTCAAGGAACCGATGGGCATTATTTCATTTCATTACCTCTTTTCTACTTCTAAGTGCACAATCTTCCAGAGTTTCTGCAGCTTCGTATTTTCCTTGTCGTCTATACAATGCTCCCAAATTTTTCAATGTGGTAGTTACTGTCGGGGAATCTACTTTTGCGGCTTTATGCCATCCTCCATATTCACCATAAGGTGCATTCTCTCTGTTCTTTGCCTTATTTTCTTCTCGTTCTTCGGCTACTTGCCAAATTGGTTTATTGTCAACTGAAATAAAAGAAATGACTTTTATGGTATATGTGAATCCTAAACACTTTTTGATATTTCATAAATGTCAATAAAAACTCGGGTGGATGGGTATATAGTTCACAGTATATATTTGTATCAGCCAGATGGGGTGTTTTAAAAAAAACGCTCAGACCCGTCTATTGATATCTTGAGTTGGGCAATTTTTTCAATGAAAACTATTACATTTTATGTCATGTACGAGTAGTCAATACCAACTTTCTTATTTTTTTATTAAATTTTTGGATTCTTCAGAAGATTTGTTGTGAATTACTCTACTTATTACCCACTACCACCCCTGCGACACCGCTGGAACCCAGTTTTTGAATACTTTTTATATACACAAAAAAGTAATTTGATACATGAAAATATGAACTTGTTAGCAGATCAAATCAAATTTATTTATCCCCAAGTCCATATAAATGTATAGAATAGAATAGTTTATCTGACAACATCAAATGTCAAAAACTATAGGCTCATCAGTAAGCTATTTATATTTCGTAAACTTTTGAAAAAAATTATTTATGATCTTCTATTATATGAAGCAAAAAATGTTATCATTGAACAACATGGTTTTTTTTCCCAAAAGATCCATAGCAACCAATGTAACTGTTAATTCTGAATACATAAGAGAAAATATGAACAGTGGTATACAGATTGATACGATATACACCGACTTCAGTAAAGCGTTCCATAGAGTAGATCACCCTACCCTTACAAACAAATTAACTGAAGTGGGGGTAAGCAAAAATGGATCAAAGTGGATTCAGTCGTATATAACAAACTGCAAACAAAAAGAGTAAATGGATTTGAATCTAGATAGTTTCCTTGCCCTTCTGGAGTACCTCAAGGCAGCCACTTGGGTCCCTACTGTTCATCATATATAAACGATGTTATCAAATGTTTCAAAAATTCAAAATTAATCTCTGGAGATTAATAAGGAATAAAATCTTTTTTATTCGATGAAGTCTTCATTAGTCAAAAAAAAATGTTAATCAACATTTTATCAACTCTAATATCCCAATTTAGATCTAAATTTCAGGAAAAAAATTGTTTGAAATAATTTTTTTTTCAATTGTCATTATATTTTAAAATTAGGATCACTGACTGACTTATTAAAAAGGTATGTGCTCCTCTCTTCAGACACCAATAATTGCCATTGTAAAAGCAAAATTCCTCTCTAAATTTCTAAAATTTTTCTAGTTCAAGTATTACTAATGTTAAATGAATTCTTACTTACCATCAATAGTTCCAAATTCCCGTTCGTGTGCTCTATTGAGAATCTGCTTGTAGAGAACTTCAGCTTCTTTGTACTTGCCTTGTTTCAAATAACAAGAAGCTAGATTATTCATTGTCTTACTAACATTAGGGTCATCAGCACCCAACCTTTTTTCATAAATTTCCAACGCTCTCTGGTAATATTTCTCAACCTCTTCATATTTACCCTAAAACAAATTTATCGTTAAATTTTTTTTAAGTTTCGCTAATATTTTTGAAAATAAGTTCATGACTTTGGATGTATTTTAATGAAATAGTTTCCCTTCCTTGGAGCCGTCTGACTTGTCCATTTCTTCCAAGTCTCCGGAACACAGTGCCTCAATGGCTCATTGTGTTTTCCCCCCTATGTTTTTCATAACACCCATTCCAACAATCTTGTTTCCTATACTAGTGGACGTATGTCATATTCTTCTAATTTGGGTTGTCCATGAATTGTTTGCCTGTTGTGATCCAAAGCCACACATTCACATAAAATATAATGAGCTGTCTCTGTCATTTGGGGCATTGCATACAGCTAAGGTCTCAGGTGCCCTCTTAATGGACAGTGAGTAGCCCTGTAATTGTTCTGAGCAGAAAAATTACGTTCACAGAACTTATTGAATTTTATACTATTTTCATAAAAAGGCCATAAACTTGTCTAAATGGGAGCTAAATTCAATATCCCATACTCTATTAACAATAATAATCTTCATTTCGGAAATATGAATTACAGATTTGAATAAATAAACAACGTTTGAGTTACTTTGATAAAAAAATATACCCTTGGTTAATCAATTGATTTGAAAGGTTTCAGCTCTAAGTTTTTCTTAAAAAGTATGCAAATACCACCACGTTTGCGTTCACTCTATTCCTTGCAGTACAAGTTTTCATCAGAAAATAGTTACATACACTAAAAATTCGGTACCCAGCATGAAACATTTATTTTAAGCTGATGATGTGGACAATTCCGAAACAAATAAATATTACTGGAGTTTAATCCCAACACCAAACCGTTATTTGTAACACCTCGACACGTGTTTCAATCACCAAGTGATCATCTTCAAGATAAAGATTGAAGATTAGTTAATCTTCCTCTTGAAGATGATCACTTTTTGATTGAAACACGTGTCGAGGTGTTACATATAATGGTTTAGTGTTGGGATTAAACTCCAGTAATATTCATTACTACACCAAAGGTTCCAAACAGTGCATAGCAGTTCAATCTTCCTCTTGAAGATGATCACTAGGTGATTGAAACAAGTGTCGAGGTGTTAAAAATAATGGTTTGGTGATGGGACTGAACTCAAGTAATATTCATTACTACACCAAAGGTTCCAAACAGTGCATCACAAATTCCCAAACACTTGTTTTTGTATCCTTATACTGCGGTAATTCCTCAAGGTAGATTAAAATCTTTTCTTCAGTTATGTGCCATTTGATGTTTACATTATTTAGACTCTCTTTCTGTTTCAAAGTTTTCATTCAGTGCTGCAGTTTTTTTTGTGAACTTCATAAATACCAATTACTATTTCAAAAAAGCTTATACATAATTGAGTAACATTGTAATAGTACCTGATGACGATTACAGATACTCCTTTTTCAATAATTTTTTAATTTATATATATTTTATTCATGAAGTGTCTTCGGATTAAAAATTTAGCATGTGATCTAGATAGCCTAAGTAATATTTCCCAGAGTTATTACTTTTGAGAATGATTAACATTATCAAATTCTTCACAAAAATCTACAGAAAAGAATAAATACTTTTAATATTGTCAGTTTATAGTTCCCACATTTTTGTATAAAGATAGAGAAGTAGGAAGCCAAAACTTTTCTTTCTCAAAAACTAACTTCTCCTAAAAATATACCCCATTCAATTCAAATCAGTTCATATTTTGTGCATCAGTAGTTTAAAATTTTTTTAAAATGTAATAGAAATGTAGTAACTTATGAGTATCATTTTTCCTGCCTTTTTTATAAATAGGAGAATCAATAGCAATTTTGATTTTGCTATACTATACCACTTATGAAATATTTCAGAACAATGAAAAATAAAATTGATGAAAGTCGGTCATTATGCTGATATCATGTATGTATGTATATATGTATCATATAATTTTACAAGATCTTAAGGAAAATTTTAAATACTTTTTAGTTCAACTTCTCTATTTAAACAAATGGAAGGATCGCTAATTAAATTCAACTTTACTATGAGTATTCAAGTGAATCTTGAAAGAGGAAATTTATTTGTATGTGCCTGTGTAGGTAAAAAGTTTGTCAAAATAGATTGACGATTTTATTGCTCCTCACGATTATTGATCATAGATATAGTAACCGATATAAAATATAAGATATACTTACTTGATTTTGACAGAGCAATGCCAAGTTATTCAACTGTTTTGCAACATCGGGATGTTCTTTTCCAAGTACTTTTTCTCTTATATCCAATGCTCTCTTACAGAGAGGTTCAGCTTCCTTATATTTTCCTCGCTTTCCATAGAGAACAGCTAAATTGTTCAAGGTAGCAGCTACTGCTGGATGATTTTCACCAAGAGTTTTTTCTCTTATTGCCAAAGCATCGTTGAGAAGATTAGCTGCTTCCTTGTATTTATTCTGATCTCTGGAAGATAAAACAAAATGAATATGTATGGATAAAACTGTTAACCTAATGTTATATTAACTTATCAAACAAAACTTTATACAATGTTATGTGCTGGTGCTAACCTCACCTCCTGGTTCGTGATAATTTGATTCAAAATTGAACCATAACTACTCAATTTGATAACAAATTTATTTATTGTATGAGAAATCTAAATGAATATAATTCAATATTCACATAATAGATGACATAATGATAGGACTATTCCAAAATCCGTATCTATGTTATTCAACAATTATCATTTCAAATGAGATTCTCCAAAATTATCATTGCAATGTCTTTGGAGAATAAGAGAGAATGTTGTGTACTATAAAAGGTAGAAATGTAAGAATTTTTGACATTTTCCTCCAACTACCAACAGTCGCTTACAAAATGTTCAATAATGACTTGATAAATTAGGCCTCTTAGTACAATAATATAATGAAGGTAAAATGTCGCAAAAATTTGAATAAGATTACTGATTGCTGATTGGGTGCTGCCTGTTTGACCATTTCTTCCAAGTCCTTGGAAAATACTGCAGCCTCATGGATTTATTGTATTTTTCCTCTCACCTTTTAGTGACACACATTCCAAAAATCTTCTCCTCTGTATTACATTATCCATAATTGCTTGCCTTTTCTGATCCAATGCCTTACATCAGCATAGATGATAAGGTATATCTGTCTTTTTTTGCATTACCTGCAGTACCCAGTGAGTAGCCATTCAATTCTAATCCAATCTCTATGTATCACCAGGTGTATTTTTCCAATACACTTTTTATTTCTTATTGACTCACTTCCTGAACTAGTCCCGAACCATGGATTTTGATGCTCCCATAGCTGGTAGTTCAGTAAGATGATGATCCATATCTAGCATCGCTATTAGCTTTCTCTGAGTGTCCATTCATC
Organism: Leptinotarsa decemlineata; assembly: GCF_025532065.1. NCBI lineage: Eukaryota > Metazoa > Arthropoda > Insecta > Coleoptera > Chrysomelidae > Leptinotarsa > Leptinotarsa decemlineata. The sequence continues at coordinate 3,190,114 of NW_027412574.1, forward strand.
TAGTTCAGAATTAATCTATTTGGGTTCCAACATTTTTTCAGTTCGTCATGGCATTTCCATGTCATGCTCAACCCAGTTTTGAAGTCCTTTTGTCACAAATTCTTTTCCAGTACGTCGATTCCTTGCCAGAATCCAAGAGAGTAGAATACCCATATACAAAATAAAAAAATATAGTTACTGGAGAATTATCTCGATATTTTTTTACATTACAATCTTTTAAAAATTAATTGTTCAAATTATAATGATGTGGCATTAAACAGCAATACCACTAGCACGATTTTTAATTTGTATAGATATTTTTCAGTTTTGGTTGCAGTAATTTTTTTATTGAATAGGCACTAATCAGTTATTCTGCATGTGGTTTTTTTATTTTTCAATTCACATTACCCTACTGGTGATTCTGTACAATCATTTTCAAAATTTCTGGGTACTTATCTATCACATCAAAGAGTGATCACCTTTTCAGAATGGTTTTCAACAATGGCAACAATTAATTCATGAAGTAAGAACATAGATGGTTTCTGACCAGTTGAGTTCTTGTTATCTGTTGCTTTGAAATAACTTCACTCCTGCATCAATGACCACATTTTCAAAAATATGGTGGATCTTCAAAATCTGAATAAAAACCTGTCATTGAATGTATAAGAAGCAAATAGTTTGGTTGTAACTCCAAGCATTTGGTATTTTTGTACTGCCCTGTGAATTTAGAGCTGCATTTTCTGACATGGTTTCCTCTAGATCTGAATCAAGTGATGTAAGATTTCTAAAACTCGCAATCTGATATGGATGGGTCTATAATGGATTTTCCATTTCTGCAGCCATCCCAGCATGCAACAGTAATGAGTTGGCAAACTGGTGTTTTAAGAATGGAATTATTGATTTCAAAACTGAGAGAAATGAAATTAACTCAACCTATCATTGTCGCAGTCATTGATTTTCAATTGTTTTTTTCAGATTTACGTTTTTGTTTTGCTAGTTGATATAAACATAACCAAAGATATTAGTTTGACATAACCAAAAAGAGCTTATTGCACCATTTTGATAGTTGGTGCAAGGAGCAGGGGTAGGTAGATTGTGTTGCTCCTAAGCTTCAATAGTGCTTTTAATAGAACGGGTCTATGCCAATGTATCAAGCTCCGGAGCAACATTGATGTTGCCCTCTGGGTTTGTTTAACCTCTTCGCATTGCCTTCTCCATAATTCTCTCTTAGATTTATCAAGGGGTTTGTTGTACTCAGTAAGGGTCCTTTTATACTGATCCCAAATATCTGGCTTCCTTGCACTTTCAAAGGCTCTTTCAGTTTTATATTGTATTCATGCCAGATCTTTATTGCACCAGGAAATATTCCTATTCAACATCTGGCTGACTGTGGGACAATATTCATTAAATCTTCTAATAATAGATATAACAGCTTTTGATTATCTGTCTGACAGCAAGTTCTGTCTGTTTTGAAATCTGTTTTTCTGTTAATCAGCTGTCGCCCCCATACGAACAACAACTCTCAGTAGTTGAGAAACTTGTGCGAGCTAAGGAATAACGAGGTCTTACCTTTTAACGTGTGATTCCTAACACGGAATAGTGTTAGGAATCACGCCAAAGTAAATCCATAGAATCCCTGTTACAATAACCCATTGGTTTGACCTTTGATTTATATTTCAATGATCTGAATAATATAATTTATTGATTCTCACAAACAAACTTAGATTTATTACCAGAAAACATCTGAAATCATCAAAAATTCAAACAATAATCCTCGTCAGTCGCATTCCATTTCAAAACTGGAAAAAATACATCTGCTAAAAATTGGGATAAAAATTTCTGAAAAGCAAAAATTTTTGAATACTGTTGATGACTATTGATGTTGAAACTAAATTTATAGAATCATAGAGACAACTTTCTCACCTGTAAACTAGAGCTAAAATATTCAGCATTGTAGCAACATCTGGATGATCATGTCCACTGGTTTTTTCCAAATCTTCTAAAGCCTGCTTACAAAGGGGAACGGCAACTTCATATCTGCCCTGAGAAGCATACTGAATGACTAAATTGTGTAATGTTCGTAGACGAGCGGGAATTTCATAGCCAGCATTAACCTGTTGAGATAATTGTAACTGGTTTGGAGGAGTGGGAGACATATCTGAAAGGAAGAGGAATGGAGCATATTATCAACTGTCACTTCATTACACTTCAACTTATATTACATAGTTGTATTTAATAATTATGCTAATTGAAAAATTGAATTAATAAAGTAAATTATTTCATACCTCTCAAAATGTCATTTAAATAAATTAGCATGATTGTTACATACAACTAACTAGATAATATTCAGATATCGACTTGTCAAAAAGAAACAAAACTATTTAATAGTGGCAATTTAAATAAGAAGCACAGTTTTGAAAACAGTAACTTCTCGTGGTGAACTTTCCAGTTTGCCTTTTACACTAGATCAGATTCTCCATTGATTTTGATATTTTTCAGATTGTGGAAGCTTAACAAATCATCTCAGTACCTCAAATTTTTGTATGGTTTTTATAACGGAGTTTCAGTATCAACAAAATTGATTGCTATGGTCATTAGCCTCGTATTCTGGATAGGCACTGTTAATAACTTCCAGATCCATTTTCCCTCAGCAATGTTATGCAACAGAATCAACCTAATTTCAACTAGAAGTTAAAAAAAAAATCCGATCGACTTTGGGTTAGAAACTCATGACCTTACAATCATGAGTTGTGTGCATTACCACTTGAATCAATTTACCGCTAGTGAGTTAGTTGATGGGGCATTTATTCATTTCAGCAATTTACACATTACATATGCAAGTTCGAATTATCTTGACGGAATATTTTTTGTTCAGTCAGGATTTCTTTTAATCACATGGTTATATAGACGGTTAATTTATATTCATTTACATATTTCACTACATTAAAACTGAAAAATGTTCTTCGACTTATAATAATTATTTGATTAGGGTTTATTTCTATTCTGCATTTTCCTTTCTTCGCCTTCACCTTTTTGTTTTTTTGAGTTTTGTGAAATTGGTATGAAGTTGCTGCACCAGCAGACAGTGAACACAAGGACCAACCCACATATTTGCTTTCACTTAGCACATGTCATTTAAGTCACTTATCGAGCCCGCATTCACAATAGTAATGATTTGTAAGTGGAACTTACTAGCGGAGTTTTAATTTTCTAAAGTAATCACAATTTTTTGCTATACATTTCCTAACAACTGGTAAAATTGAATGCAACTACATGCAAATTTCAGAGTAGAACACAATTTTATCAAACTTATACATACTGTGTCTATCATCAGTATCATCATCAGGAAATAGATCGACAACTGGATCAGGCTTTTCATTCTTTGGATTCTCAGAAGTATTATCTTCATTCACGTCCTGGTCATATTTACTTATAGAACTCATGTATTCCAGATGCCGCTTCTCTTCTTCCAACTGAGCCACAGTTTGCTCACTGGCTTGCAATCTTTGTTGAGTGGAAGCTAATTCATCACGTAACCATGCATTTTCCTGACACAATCTTCGCACCTGGGTACGTAACTTCTGTTTTTCTGCCTCTACCAATTGTAAATGCGCCGCCAATGCCATAATCACCTGACGATAAAAAATAGTTAATTGAATATCCAGTGATAGGTGAAAGGTCAAAAGTGAGTGGTTCTATTCAACCCTCCACCGTAAACCCTAATATCCAGTGATAGTGAGATGATGATTGTAAGAAGTAGTTAGGTGCATAAACCTTCATTCAAAAAAATTGATGACTCCTTTCAACAGTTGAAAATTATAATTGATTTTGATGAACAAAATATAAAGGAAGTATAGTCAAGTTAAATAATTAATTAAGTAATCTTCCAACCATGCAACAATGTAACTTTCTTATCCCTAAAGTGTGACCAAAAATAATCCTCTTTGTAATTTATGCTTAATCAGTTAATATTTCTTTTCATATTTTTTTTTAATTTTTCTTTGCTTGGTTCATCTTATCACAAACTTCAAAAGGCTCATAATTTTTTTCAATAATTTTTTTCACTGACACTAGTTAAAGTTTCAGTAATTTATGGAGGCAGTAAGATGTTTGATCACATACCCAAACACATTAAAGAAATAAGTTCCGTAGAACATTTCAGAAAGGGGGTAAAAGCTCTCCTCTAGTAAAATGTAGGTGTCGACTTATTGTCTTTCCATGTGTGTATTTTACTTTACCTTAATTTAAGGTTGTTTTCGCCTTTACTTTGTCAACAAGAGTTTGTATCTTTGAACAATAAAGCATAGTCTTTCTCTCTCTCTTATAATAATCTTTATTCAATATTGAAAATTATTTTGCTTGGTTTGTTCGTTTTGCTGATATTTCAAAAATCTCTATCTTTAATGTATCTCAACCGTTTTGAAAGAGATTTTCTTTCTTGTAAAGTTTCCTAATCCACAAAAATGATTTATTTCTACAAAAAAGTTGCCATTTATATATTCATCAAGACAGAGGAATGCAATGTTACTATTTTGAAACCACTATTCACTTATACTGAATATGTCAGTTAATCTTCCATACAAATATTTCAATTTTTTATTTCTTCTGATACTGTATTATGAATAAAGGTTGCCATCTAATTAGGCTTCATCTCCCTCCATGAATTATTAAGTCAGCCTTCAACCTGCTCTAAGCGATGTTTTATCAAAACTATTTTCTACTACAAATAGGAAATAGAATGAGTGTTGTCGACTGAATGATCTCATTTAACCGTTGAGAACTATTAAAACAAACCAGTATGGAAAAACCAGTATGCAATTTTTTTAAAGTCCGTTTTGAAATCTGTTTTTTCGTTAATCACTTGTCACCCCCCTACGAACGACAACCTTCAGAAGTCATAACTTGTGCGAGCTGAGGGTTAACGAGGGTTTACCTTTTAACGTGCGATTCCTAGCACGGGTTGGACGATAAGCAGTGAAAATCAATCTTCAGGCCTCGCGGCTCGAACCATCGTTTCACCTGACGGTCAGTTGAATGGGTGGAACAAACCACTCATGCCAACCGAACTGGCTACAGTGAAGCAAAGTCAATGTATAACAAGCTGGTTAATCTTCATCTTCATACACATTTTTAAAAGAAGTTTATTTTGAAAATCAATTGCTTTCTTCCTTTTTTGGAAGTTTCCACATTTTTTGTAAAAAAATGGAATAGCAGTAATCCAAAAACTTTCTTTTCCAAAAACTAATATCTCCTACAAATTTACTCCTTTCAATTTAAACATGATTTCTATGGCTGGGATTAAATCAAACAAGTGTATGCATTTCATTACTTACTGTCATCATGACATGAGTAGATCCAACTCAGCCATGACATGAATTCATAATGTTATGTAATGCTATCCAGATTGGTGCTGATGAGGCAATAAGACAAATCAAATTATCAAAGGAACAATTCGTTCAGGCCAGTCTCAACTCCTTACACAGTAGGTTCATGAACTGACACCTATCAGAAAACAACTACTCCCCTATCTAATACCACGAAGGGCGTTGGATTATATCAGACAGGTGTCAGTGCAGGATTCTTCACTGAAGTTTTTCCTCCATATGCTGTTGGCGATACAACTACCACAACAATTTTAATTTTCAATTTTCATTTCTTGTTAATAATTTTTTTTAATTTTATTCTCCTGTTAATAGTTCAATTTTTTGTATTTTTGTATTTTATTTCATTGTAATTTCAGTTTTTTCCTTGATATAATTGTTTTTTCAGCTAATTTTTTTTTCAGGGATTCCAAATCAATTTATATCATATTAGACCAGGGGTCTCCAAACTTTGAAGCCTTCGGGCCATAATGATTTTTTCAGTTTGTTCCAAGGGCCAATTTCTGCCCTTAACTATATTTCTAGGCTAGGATAGTCGCAAAGTGCGTGACCTAAGTAAACTTACGCTTTTTTTGTATTTCAATTATTATTGTGTATTGTGACACTTAACGACATCTAGTGGCGAGTTGTGGAATTACCGCGTTGGTTCGAGAAAGTTCTGGTTCTAGCTAGTGTATTCCAATCACCTCGAGATGGCAGTAATAATTGCATATAAAAAGGCTAGCGGCGCAACTGCGAGTTAGTCTGCGTAGGAAAGGCGAAAGAAGCGAAACTGTCTATTGTGAAATAAAGTAACACCCGTCAATAAAAGTATTTTGATTTGACTTATTGTTTTTATGTGTGATTTGTTAGTATGAAAAAGAAGCGAAAAATCGACGTTCCAAGAAAAATGTAACTTTCAGTATTTTGTGATTGAGTCCAGTAATAAGGCGCTATGTTTAATTTGTAATGAAACCCTAGCTGTTCTCAAAGACTATAACATTAAACGACACTATGAATCGAAACATCTTCAAAGTTACTCCAAGTATACAGGAAGTTTGCGAAAGGAAAAATTTGAAGCTTTGAAACGCGGACTCAAATCGCGGACCAAAGCGAATACTGAACAAGAGTCTGCAACTCGCGCCAGCTTTCGTGTGGCTCTTGAAATCGGAAAACGTGGCAAACCATTCACCGATGGAGAAATGATAAAAGAATGCTTTATTGCAGTAGCCGAAGAAATATGCCCCGAAAAGGTAAATTTATTTAAAAGTGTCAGTTTGTCAGCAAACACCGTGGCTCGGAGGGTGCAAGAAAATGATTTACCATATCATACTGCCGTACGCTGGCTTAGTTGCGGAAAAGTCCTTGAGCGCTTTTTTGAACTTCGAGCAGAGATCGAAATTTTTTTAAATGAGATGCAGCACCCTTTTGCCGATTTAGAAAATAGTGAATGGATGTGGAAGTTAGCCTTCTATGTCGATTTGACAAATCATATGAACGAACTGAATTTGAGATTGCAAGGAGAAAATCAGCTTCTCCCTGATTTATACATCAATATCAAATCCTTCAGGCAGAAAATAATACTATTTCAATCGCAATTACGTAAAAAATGTTTCATACATTTTGAAAAATGTGAAATATTCAGCCACACTACAGAGACTGAATTTCCCATCAATATTGCAATCGAAACTTTGCTTTGAGTGCTTTGAAGATAAATTTTGATACTCGTTTTTCAGATGTTGATGTCATTGCGAATGAAATTAAGCTTTTTCAAAATCCTTTTGATTCTGACATTGAAACCCTGTATCCGGAAGTCCAAATGGAAATTATTGATTTACGGTGCAGTGATATGCTTAGGAACAAATATCAAAATTCATCTTTGTTGAAATTTTATAAGAGTCTTCCACTGGAACAATTTGATAACTTGCATAAATTTGCTCGTGGTTTGTTTTCTGTTTTTGGTACTACTTACTTGTGTAAGAAAACGTTTTCCAAGATGAAGTACACAAAGAATGTTTACAGATCTTAATTAACCGATGAGCATCTTAAATCTCTTTTGATAATTGGTACAAGTAAAATTGATCCACAACTACAAAGTATTGTCGGTAGAAAATCACAATTACATAAATCTCATTAGTGTTTTTGTTTTACTGTGATTCATTTCAATTATTTGTTAGTTATTAATATGCTTAAACTTAGATACTCAAGTTAAGTTTTCTTAGTCAACATTTCTGTCGTTAAGTTTTACCTTGCAAGTAAATAAAATCGAGTAATTATCATTCTGTGTTGTCTTCTTCAACTTATCACAGCAATAGTAACAACAATTAGGTAATCATTGGCTGTCGCGGGCCAGATTGATGACAGTAAATCATTGGCTGTCGCGGGCCGGATTGATGACACTGGCGGGCCGGATTTGGCACGCGGGCCGTAGTTTGGAGACCCCTGTATTAGACAATGGAAGCCGAACTAATGAAATGTACCACAAAACATTGTCAACCACCTTCAAACAAATGTTACTTACGATGTTGGGTGGCATTTTGAAGTACATATGGAAAAAAGATAACAAAAGTATTATCTAATTTACATTCCCGAACTTCGTGAATATTTTGAATTCATCAATATCATTTGAAGTGACAGCTGAACGCTTATAAATATTATCAGAATTGCTTCAAATATACTTATCAACTGCCATCAACCTCATTTTCAAGGAGAATAAGTAACTTTGTCAATGGGTTTATTCGATGTCATCCTATTTAGGTCATAAGCTATACTAAGATGTGAGTAAAACACAATTAAAATTATTAAAATTGGGTAAATTGCCATTAGGCTCAAATTTTTCAAACAAAAGTATGTTAAGATGTGATTTTACTTGAACTCTTTTTCATGACTTTTTTGTTAATATAAAACACGTCTAAATTGACTATTTCCAAAAAAATTTAGGTTTTCATTTATTTTTTGCAGACATGAATTGTAAAAAAATTTGAGATATCAAAACCTCACTGCTTTCGAGTTTTCAGTCGCCTTAAATAATTTACACAAAAAGAAACTTAAACATAAAATGCCATACGAGAATTTCATCCAAAAGGTTCTATATAAAATAGATGTTACTCACTTGTGCTTCACCTAAACCTAGTTCTATCATCTCGGCACTATGTTGTACGAATCCAGCCCTTTCGCTGACAATGGAATCAGGAGCATCGTGAAGACCATGAAGAATACCTGCATGTTCGGAACGGAGAGCTTCAAGACCTTGGGCAACGGTCTTAACAGCAGCTACAATCTCCTCTTGGGTCATTGCTGTCATTCTTCCCAATGTTTCTATCTTCTTGCTGAATATGAAGAGAATTATTTAAAATTACCGTTGACTAGAAATGCTTCAAAATAGTTCTAATATTTAAACACGAGCCGATTCTGATGACTACAAGCACAGGAAATTGTTGAAATTTTCGTCTATCGAGTTCGTAGTGATATTTTACATACCCACGTTTAGAACGTTCCATTTCTTTTAACAAAAACAACCTTTACCAAGGCGTGTGTACACCAAAATATTTTATCACTTCTCGAGACAGAAATGAAATTTTGACTGTGATATGTATGTTATTTTATTCACAATCGTTCTATCTTTTTTGTGGAGATTTTTGTATGTGGTACTCAATAAAAACAAAGTGTTCCATTTAGCATTTCTTCATTTTTTCCTGATGTCCATTTTACAGCACCTTATTATAAAACTTTTACTGTCAACGCAAGTGTGACTGAATTTTAAAACATGAGTATCCAAAAACTTTTTTTGATTGTAAATGCTCCAACAAAGTATACTAAAATCAATAATAGCCATATAATTAATGTCGTTTATGAAGCGGGATATTTAAAAATCTGTTTAAAATCTGTTTTTCCGTTAACCAGCTGTCGCACCCCTACGAACGACAACCCTCAGAAGTCGAAACTTGTGCGAGCTAAGGATTAACGAGGTCTTACCTTTTAACGTGTGATTCCTAACACGGGTTGGACGATAGCAAGTGAAGATCGATCGTTCAGACTAGGGCTTGAACCACCGACCAACACGGCAGTCAATTCGAGTGAGTGAACAAAGCACCCATGCCGAACCGCTTGGCTATCGACCGCACAATTATATCGCATTATAAACGAATTTTATATTTGATGGTAGAGTAGAATGCGTTTTAATAAATAAATTAAGCAAAAATGTTTCATTTTCGTAAGTCACAAATATTTTCGAAATGACCTTTGAAATATCAAATGTTCTTTCATAGGTTTTTTGACAAATAAAGTTGAATCATTTGTAAATTCCATTGTGAAGATATGTATTTGTGTGATAAAATTCACAAAAAACTGAATGAGCTGAATTGAATACCGCTTCAAAAATATGAAAAAGGAAATATACTGTGTCCAAGATAAGAATGAACATCATAGGGATATCGGAAACGGTAAGTGATACGGGGTCGATTGAATTAGAGAAAAGTAGGGCATTTATGTGCCTAATAATATGCCTTTGGGGATATATCAAGAATTAAGTTAACTCTCATAATTGTCAAAATGTTGAAGATTGGCTAAGATTGGTCACTGCATCCTTTAACAATTTGGTTTCGAATTTGTTAATTCAAGTTTCAATCTGTGAGAAGAGCGTACTTGTGCTTAGAAAATAACGGCGAGTTATTTGAAAACTTGTTATAATTTTCTGTTTATTTCCTATAATACATATTAGCTCCTCGTTATTACACTACAATTACATTTTATAAACTAAACTTTTGATATTGCGACTCATCTTTGTATTCAACAACGCAAAAATTCCGGCAAGTGGTAAGTTAAAATTTATTATAAAAAAACTAATCAATTTACTTCATGTATCAGCGCATACTATCTAAAATTGAAGAAAAGCAGGTTAAGTAATCACTTTTCATTTGGCGCGAGAAATGGTTATGAAATCATATTGTGTGATACGTTGCTGTATTCACTTTAGTTTTGGCCTATATAAAAATATAAAGGTAATGATGTTTGCTAAACGACGAAACGTCGCAGGAAAATTCTTCTTACGTTGTCGTGTAGTCCTTAAAAAGTGGCCATGGCAAAGTGCTATTCGTTTTACATTTCCTTTGAAAATATAGCTAGAAGAAAATAAAAACGATATTTTCAAATTTCGGTTTTTCTCGGATATTTTTACATTTGAAAGTTCACTCATAATAATGCATTTTTTTGAATATTAGGCTTTCCTACTAAATAAATAAATAAATATATTGCCGATGACTAATTATTCTACCATGGACTTCACAGCGATCAAATAAAAGATAGCTGGTGAGGAAGGCCCTGAGGAATGCCAGAAGCTTAAACAAAAACGTAAGTATATAGTATCGTCTAAGAGATAGTGTTTAAGAAACCTCCCGTCTTAATAAATAATCTAAGAAAGATCAAACACTAGGAAATAAATAAGAACAGAAGGAGAAACTATTCAGAACTGGATCTCCAAAAAAGCATTCAGGAAAGACTGGCAGGTGGCAAAGAAAGCGGTGGATTTAAAAAAGAAAAAATGTGCCGTAAACTGTTAGAGGCATAAGCATATAAAGGAAGCCACACAAAGAAACCCATCCACAACTTAAATCATGTAACAAAAACAGATCAATCAACGTTTTACATACATATATATCTCAGAGCAAGTTTGAGGAGCTTTGAGATGCATATCTACAATATTGTAACGAATCTGAAGTCGGCCCTGACCGATATCTCAGCCAGCAAACACATGACTCACGGCGAACCGCCGCGAAAGGTATAGATGAGTGTCGAAACCCCTAGAGAGATCTGGAGCGATCGTTTCCGATATAAAAAGGCCGCTTCTCGTTCAGAGCAGTGGTCTGTATTCAGAAAGCGAATCGTGCGTTTAAATAAAGAATTAGAACAGTGAAGATAAATTAGGAGTTAGTTGCTAAGTGTTGTATATAAATTAGTTGTGATAGTGAAATATTGTTAAAAATAAATTTGTTTAAAACAATTATTTCTTTAATTCGTTACAATATGAAAACCTGGCAAAATCGGACAGGATTCAGGGTGTATTATAAAAATTTGTTACCATGGGTTTTCATCAAGTATCGGCCAGTTCCATCACACATAATCAGTATTAGCAAATATAAGAAAAACTACCCGATATTTGTATTAGGGGCATATCACTGACGAGGAGACCACTACCGAGACCAATATGCTTATAAGTCAGGTATACCGGATCAGCTGTTTTCCTGAATTTTGAGAGTGCAACCTATAATAAGTACTTATATTCAATCAAATGAACAGGAAACAACAGGGGCGTACTGGAAAAATGAAGCGGACTTGAAAAGTGAAATGTGAATAAACAATACTGTTAATCATGAAAATTTAAAAAGGTGAACTGACAAAAAATACAACTCATTTCTGCAAAAGTTGTCGAAATGAGAATTTATTAACCATGTATTGCATATGATCTTCTTAAATGACATTGGATTTAGTTTAGAAAAAATCCCTTTTGGATATCTACATAAAAAAGTGGAAAACCTCCAAAAAAAAATAAAAAATTAACACATCACTAATGCTAGTTCAAAATATTGCATGTAAGAATACACTTTATAGAAGAGCATAAAAACTAATTACTACTCCCTTATGATTTACCAATAAAACTTCATATCATTCCATCAAAACAACAGATGTGAAAAAAATATGAAATTATATATAAATCATAAGAAACTAATAAGCTTTGTGCTCTCCTGTGAAGTGTACAGTTTTTATATAGGCTTTTGCACTGATTGTAGCGATATATAAATGAAACCTTTTTTAGAATATTCATTGAATTATTCAAAAATAATGTTTTTCCTCTATCAGAAGATAAAATATTTGTGCAAGTTTCCTAAAAAAGTAAATTATTGCAGATAAGTCGCCACTGTTTCTTGGTATTTCACGATTTTTAAGTGGGACCATATTTTCAAAGGCGTTGATATTGTATGATATTCCATATGAAAAATTGATGATTCAAATTCAAATTAGTCCTTTTTCCAAAGGTTTCATAATAGACACTGCAACAAAATTAGTACTGCGGAAGTTATAGTTGAATGAATTATTTTTCATATTGAATGCCTAATAATTGTGAGGTAATACGAAGGTAATATAATATAATATAGAGTTTGATGAAGTAGAATATAGGGAGTTCCATTTGAAGTAATGAAATTTGATCGTACTACAATGGGCAGGGAGGAGGGCCGATACTAATATCGTGCTAATTCTGTTAGTGTATTGTAGAGATAGAACATTTTTTAAATTACTAGCCCGAATTGTCATGCTATCAAAACCCTCCCAGAGATGAGGGGTTAGGCTGCCTCTTAACAGTAAAGTTATTGTTAGTCTCAAAAGTATGACCAATAAATATATTTTTCAAAAACTGAGACTTCTTTCTCTGGAGACTTCTCCCAAAAAAAGTTTATAAACACGCCCAAGAAACAGAAAGGAACTTTGCGAAAAATTTAGACAGGCATGTGCATAAATTAGCCTCCAACAACTATAGAATGATACTTGAAATATCTGTAAGTGCTACAACAAACTAGATGGTAAATTAGTTGTGTCAACTAGGATGTAAATCAAGTTCTGCTAATAATAATTAAATTTTCTTTCATTAAATGTTTATGCTTTTTATGACATTTTATTCACACTATGATGATTTATTGTTCTAATTAATTTTAAAATATTCCACAGTTTTCTTTCAATAAAGAATGTCTTTTTGTTAGTCTAGTGAGTTTTCGAATTTTAAGTTGTTGACACTTTATTATTAATAAATACATATTTTATGTAACTTAGATCACAGCTCTCTCTCCGCATGACCGGGCGCATTTGGCCAATTTCCTCTTGTGTATGGATATCCGAACCACCCCGGTCTGGATACCAGTGCGAATAAAAGGGGCCCTCACTTCACATTTTGATTAAAACTGTCACATATTTGTTGATTCAACACAACATGGCACATGGCATCCTCGTAGCTTCTTTGTGGACTGACGTTATCGCCACGTCTTTGTCTATGCTGCTTAGCTGACCATTTTTTGTCCACAGTCTAAACAAAGACGATATGGCACGAAAAATTCATAAAAATAGTAGTGTCCGACCAAAACTGGTTTTTACAACCAAAAACGAATTTCGGCAACGGTCTCAGTTTCGGCCGAAACCGAAACTTCCTTACGAAGATTATGATTTGAAGGAAAAATAAAGAAAAAGTTATAACAATCAGTCAGTCTTTGTTTTTTATCTTTAAATCACAACGTCATGCAGTCTTCGACATTTTTTTCTCATTGATAATTAACATGACAAACCCTTATTTAAGAAGAAATATCAATTGAAAATACTTAAAATAGGTGAGGTGTTCATTTGAGTAGATGTAGATCTTTCTTTTGAATATTATTGATGGTTTTTCAAATATTATAAACATAAAATTATTTATTTAAGTTGTTACCTAATATCACAAAAGATCATGATATGATTAGGCACGTGAACTCGGTAAAATGTCTTCGTCACTTGTATGAAATCTGTCAGTCAACTAAACTGAAGTATATGATCCATCTAGTTTCATAAAACAACTCAGTAAAGGCATGCAATCGATGGGTATTGACCGAGTGTTTCCTAGTTCTGATAGATAGATTTATTAATAATGATAATGCATCAGATCTAGAACATAAGCATTCTCGTAATAGAAATGATATTCCTTAGATTTTGTAGAAGTCCAAAGACGAGACCTGTTTTATACCTCAAAGAAATTGTCATATACATTTCACGAAATCAAATGTGACTAATGTTTAGTCTCATGTTATTAATATGCCAGGCCTGCTTATACTTTTACTGTACCTGTTTCTCGTAAATATGTGTCGCCTTTATGATACAAATACCCGTTTTATTTCGCTATGTTGAGGAATACGTATAGATTTCAATTATTATCAGTCATACAGATGTGTTGTACATATTGCACCTCTTTCGAAAATACCCTGAAATGTACAATCAATGACATGCAATCCATATCAGATCTCTGATTAGTTCTGATAGCCAAAGCCAATTAAAATAAAAAAGTAAAGAAGAAGGTTAGGGGATTATCTTCGTCTTTTATTGATAATGGATTGAATAGAATAGTTAATGAATCATCTTAACCGACATAAAAGCTACTGACGTATAAAGTTCCTACGGTTAGCTTAAACTTCAACCAACAGTTTTCTGTGTAACTACGATAGTAAATAGTCCTGGTGTACAGTATTATCAAAAGTTGTGTACAATTTTAACGTTGGCAATCATACTAATCAGAATTATTTCAACTAATGAACGCTTCACAGATCAGTTAAGTTCTTATAAATTGACACATTTTGTAGGTTTCATTAACTTTTTGTACAAAAAAAACCAATTGATGAGTGTTATTCAAGATTGACAGGATTTGCAGTCAAAAACGAGAAAATTACAGGGTCCATTGAACATAGATATTTTTAACAAACAACACACAACAAACGAAAATTTATGACGAATTTCAACCACTTCAACTTCGATACTCCAAGCAGCAAACGAAAGCACAATCTTATATATGAGATATAATTGGAATGGGAGATTTTGTAAGTTAGTTATTTGATTTTGACCATATATTATTGGGTACTAGCGTCAAGAATAACAAATGAAGGTAGTACTTTGGAAAGCAGGATTCAATGAATGATAACCTATCAGAACCGTTTTTGATCTTATTATGAGAACTTAGGGTTTTGGAAAGTTTTTTAAATTACATAAGAACTATGTAACATCTAACGATTTTCAATTTGGACTTGAAAACTGCTTTGCTTGAAGTATTTTTTTAAATTTTGAATAACATTTTTATAATTTGTAGTGATGTTATAGATAAATAGTAGTGTGGGCCAATTTGACTGTAATAGTGATTCATGTAATAGGAATTTTATCCTTACTCTTCAATTCCATTATAAAAGAGAGAGAAACAGAAAAAGTGATTACTGGGTAATTAAATAACAAGATGGAAATTATTGTCTCCGATAGACTCTTTCCTGATCATGTTTGAAATAAACTTATCTGATATTGATTTTTTAATTAAACTATTTATTCTTCTGAAAAAATAAAATAAAACTTAAAATCTATTTTATTATTTCTTTCGTAACTACATTCAGAATGGCGAATCTACAATAAAAACATATTCTTGCAACAATTCAATATATTATGACAACAGGTTATGATTTATCGTGGTATTATCAGAATAGTAATCAGCGGAGTGCAGTGAAAAAATCCCTAACATATGAAGACAATAGAATATTCCATTTGAGTTGTAAATTACTTTCCAGAGACAAAATTGAACACCATAATTTTTCAATATTTAAATTCAAATAGTTTATTCATAAATTCTTTTTTAGTGTTATGGAATTAGCCGATACTATAACTCATTCGAGTAACACTGGACAGTTTAGAGTTTGAAAACGCTTGAGAAAGCTATTTTATAGTGAAACAAGTGTTGCGGTCGTTGTGGTTTTAAGAACTGTCCGATAAAAATCTCACAATAAAGTGTTATTTTTTTTTGTGATAATTTCAGAAGAATTATATATAAACTGAATGATGAGAAGACATTATCTTTTCTGCCTTTTCAAATGTTCTACAATTCAACAGAGTACCTCAAACCAGAATTTCACCATTTTCAAACAAGCTTTTGTAAAAGGGGGAAAAATTCATGCAATGAGAGACAGCTAATCTGAAATATTTCTGGTAAATATCAAAAGTGGGCGGAAATATGATATCCATTCAATAACTACAATGACCAATCTATCCGTTTAGAAGATTTTAAGGAAGGACAGAACAATTAGACATTATCCAATGATATAAAACTGATAAGAAGTTAAATGAGATGCCATTCAACTTCCAACATGAGATAAACAAAGCTAAAACTGCCAAAGTGCGAATGTCTACATAACTTAATTAAAGCGGAAGCACAAAAACAAAAACTCAACTGAATAAAAATAAACTTACATCCTATATGCATTGATGATTTTAGACATTTCTCAAAAACTCCTCCTGAGCGTATCCAAGGAATGCCACTTTTACCATCACCGTGAAAATGTTTTCAACGTCCTATTCAAAGAAAAAAAACAATTTTTCAATTGCAATAACAAGTTCATAGAAATGCGTATTTGAATTATGGAGAATAAAGTCTATGTACTATTGAAAATTTTATTTCTCTGCACTAAAAAACCTTGGCAGGGGGAAATAGGGAAACTCAAAGATAAAATGAATCTAATGATAACTTACTTTTCTCACAATTCAGCATAACTGTAATGTAAATACAATGAAAAAAATCCTCCTGTTGATACAATTGGCAAAACTTGTGTGTAAAAATTGTTTATACTATGTGGGAAAAATAGGTTTCATCAGTTGAAAGAAATGTAGCCTTCAAATTCATAAATTTTTCAGTTGTCTATTACTTAACTTATGATAGACAGATGACTTGTCAAACCGATCAACTTCAACAAATTACATAAAATTTTAAACTTTTGTAATTTTAGTATAACAAGTTTCATTTAATCATTATTTCCCGAATCATATTGTTGCAAGCCCAAGAACAACCAAACGTTACAAAAAACGTTACAAGTCAACAAAGAGTCGTTATTCGCCATAACAAGTTGGGTTTTCAATTTGAATTGTAATTGGAGAAAACTCATCAATTAATGTATAAAGAGCGGATAGCGTTAATTTATTCAGTTGACCAAGCATGAATCATATTAACTTGATTATGCTATATTGTTTACCAGTGCTATGAGAAGATTTGTTTGAATTTGTTATACAGCAATTAGGGGACATATTTATAAGTGAAGATTCCTCAAAGGAGGCAAAAATTTAGAAGCCAGCATATTGACAATCAATAAATATTTGCTACCAGAAGTAGCCAATTGTGATCTATAATTGAAGAATGATGTCCTCGTCAGTGAAATTCTTAATAATTTGTACTGAATTGTCATTTCAAGTAGGCATTTGAATAAATGTTAAGTTTGAATATATTTGAAGCTGAGTTGTTTTTGAACAAGTGAACAAGCAATCAATATTTCTTTGTAAGTATGCCCGTTTAATTGACTGACACAAGCGAGTCATAACAGCTTATTAGAATTTCGCAGCACCTATCATACTTGCAATAACTGAGTTGAATAAATATGCCTGTGTAAATCAAGAAATTAAGCGAATACCTGCCTGAAAGTAGATCTGTCACTGAAGTATTTCATACTTCATATGAATTCTAACCAGAGTTAAATTTCCTAAACTGTATGAACATCGCTCGTAAATATTTTCATCTTTCTTATAAATTGGGATTTCACAAGAAGTTTATGCTTATTTTCTTATTTTATGATCTTGTTTAGATCAAATTCTTCAATTTAACTACAACTCAAATCAACCTTTAAAGAGAGAAATTCAACTTTCATATTCTGAAGCTTGAAAGTCCTCAAGCTTCAATATACTGCCATGCCGCTGACTGTTGGGTAAGCCACATATCACAGCAGTCCCGATAATGTATCGTGATATATCTTCATCATAACAAGTGATCTGCCAAGAGCAGAGAAATGATGTTCCTGGAATAAAGCATATCAGCTCATGGGGAAGAATCAACTGCATGTCAACCAACACCTGAGAGAAGAAACTGATCTCCAACACCGGAAAGAAGACAAAATAAGAAATTCTGCAATCGATACTTACCACAATTGTAAAAACGTACTAGGTATTGAGATTCCGTAGTCGAGACAGCGGAAATGCACCTGTTGGAAGAGTGGTACAAAAAAGCCACTTTTTTTAAGGACAAAACACAAGCACTACAAAAAATTCCTTAGGGCGCTCTCAGAGCGAATTGAAAAAACATTCCCAGGAAGTTTATTCCACATAAACGCAGTTCTCCACTTCGAAGAAAGGGTCTACGAATTCGTCGAGAGAAATACGAAAGAAATGCATATATCCCTATTTAGTGATTGAAAAAAATGAATGATTTGGTCCATTGTATCCAGCGAACTCGAAGGAGTAAATTATTGGTCGTCTTGAAGAAAAACTGACACTCTGACACTTTATAATAGTAAAATTAAGTATAAGTAATATAATAACACTATGGTTTCATTTGTGCTGAAGAATACTTTCTCAGTGTGTTCTTTGAACTTCGATTCTGAACTTCAGGTCTTACGTTCCTGAACAAACTTGAGCGATCTTCGGAAATTCTTCGCCAGATTATGGTAGAGAAAGTTATCACTTCCAGTTTCCTATAGAGTGGACTTAGAGTGAGCAAAATTGTTTTATTGATAAATGTTATTAACTTTCATTTATAAAAAACAACATTAGAGCCTTAAAATATGTATGAAAATGTATTTTAGTATTAATGTAGTCACAAAAAGGATTTGAAGCTTTATTACTTCTATTTAATTATATGCGGGCGCTTTCGACAGCTGGTTGTGCTATCATTATCTAGGCTCTACTCAAACTCAAACTACTGAAAATAAAGGAAAATTAGTTGCATCATTCAAAAAGTATGAAAATGTATATGAGACGTTCGATAAAATTTCTGAGTTATACCTGTAACAGTTTTAAATGCAATATTGGGTGTTTATAACATAAATTTAAGTAATGTCCTGTTCACTTGTATAACAGAATAGATTAAATTCAGAAAGTTAATGAATCCTACCCCAATAATTAGCCAGCCAAATGAGTTTATGAGGTAATCACAGGATATAAACAAACAGAAAGCAAACTAAATAAACTATTTAGCTGCTCTGAACAATCTAACCTTTTAGTGAAGAATTGCTTTTATTTTTGAAATTCACTAATAACGTACCTCATGTTACGATTTTCAGACAATTGAAAAAAAATCGATGGCACTTTATTAATTAACTACTCTGGAGAAACATAGCAGAGCAATTTAAATATTAAAGTATGAGGAACATTGAACAGAGCCATTATCCAATTTGAGGTGGAAATTTATAATTACGACACAATGCTGCATTCTCTTCTATTATACACTACAGTTCGCTCAAACCTCTTCATTGCAAAATCTTAAATGGCATAAAAATTTGGTTTTTTAAAGCACACACCAATCATTCAGGCCAAATTTTTCACAGATAATCCTGTATCATTGTATTCGCAATGAAACAGCTCTTATTTTGATAAAAGGTGTATTTATTTTAACAGATGGGTGTGAATTACCATTATCAACTTGGCTGTTTATTCCTGCCAACCCAGTATAGTAAAATTCCATAATAGTAGGAAATATTATTGCATTAAAACGTAAACACAGTTTTCAATATATTTTATCATAATTTTTCCTTATCTGTTAAGTTTAATTTCGGTACGCCACTGCAAGGGACAGATTAGGGCAAAAACGTCAGTCATTTCTGTGAATTTAGTGCCTACTATTATGGAATTTTAGTATAGTTACCCCAGGATAAAAATAGCCAACCTAATAATATAATAATAGTATATTCAATAGGCTTTCAATTTTCAATTGGTGTGAAATTTGTTCATTAAACAAATTAGTAATGTTTCAAAAGTCATTTTTGAAGTTTTAGTTATTCATGTTCTGGCCAGAATTTTTTCAGCCAATCTATTCGCGATTTACTTTTTAACATACTTAATTTCATATAAAAAACAATTAATCGATTAAACAGTTGTGTGAAGATTTTTTAAAAATCTGATTTTCTACTAATACCCTGATTTATGAAATCTTGGTTTAATTTCTGCGCAAATATTTCGTTCACTCATTTCGTACTAATGTTGTCATTGTCATTTGAAAGTAGATTTAACTGTGGAATACACGTTGGTAGGAATAAAGCTTTAATCAACTTTTAAATGATATTGACCATAACCAAATTTTACATTTTTCTGTGTCTGACTCCGTCAAACTCAAAAACTACTAAGGAACAGATTTTCACACAATTTTCAAAGAGCGGAGTGATTCATGAGGAATATTTATTTATGTAAATATCTGTAAATTGGTTGAAATGTAATGATGTCATCCAAGTGAAGTTGGGGCGGCAATTACGTTGGTTTTGTATTATGTTGTGAATCACTTTGAATGTTGAAGTATTGAAGTCAATTTGTGTTGTTTTTGAGATTTGATTCAAAACGTATTCAACAATAAATACAGAATTTCGATATGTCTGCTTTGTCACCTTGCTGTTCAAAACTGAGACAATATAAATATGTTACACAGCATACACTAACTTTTTAGCAGTCAAATTACCAGTGGGGCAGTAAAAAATACTATCTCATAACATAACTATTTCTCATATAAAAAATCTGAAATTTATATCTCACATCAGAAAACACTCAAGACTCCTTATCAGCAAAGGGGATAAGAAGGTGTAATCGACTCTTAAATAATGAATACCGAACCTGAGGGTCACTTTAGAAATATAAAGCCAGCTCGAAACACCCAAAGTATATTTGGAAGCATCTTATGAACAAGACCTATTAAATAGAATATTTAAACATTTGCTTCTGTCACTATCGGATGGCGGAGTGATAGTTCTCAAATGAAGTTGCTATGTTGATGAGCAGACTGTTAGTACTACTTAAAAAAAATGTATTTCTGAAATCAGGACCAATGACACTGTCAGATCAATACTTTCAGAAGGCGTCTTTTGCAGTTTTAATTGAAACTTTCAAAATATTAGTATCCTAATGGTAAGTACTGAAAGATAACGGAAACGACCGAGCTATAAAACTATAGAGGCTGTCAGTATTTTGAATTGGGATGCATGCACCAATCTTAATATGTATGTCATAAGTTTTCAAGTCTCAAGAATTCATGTTTTTCATTTGTTGCTACTAAAAGCTCACAGCTCGAGCACATATATATTACTAAGCAAAAATGGAAACAATTTTTCTGAATTTGGACTGATAATATTTTTCAAATATCAAATTCTCGGAATGGTCATTAATCATTAAATTCAATTACAGTAGAGTTATAAAACAGGTCCGCTTTACTTTGGTTAATACAATATTTTCGACTTCACTATATACATTTCCAAATGAACCCCAAGTTACTTCAAATAATCAATACCCAGAAGTCTTGCCAAAAATTATAAAATTATTTTCTTTGTCAAACGCTGGAAGTAATAAAATGTGGAATTCAAACAAAGAATTTCCAAGAAATTACTTACGTAAATTTCCTTATATAAAGACACAACTTTGGATTCTCTACAACGAGAAATTATTATTGAGAGGTGATAGTTGAAATCAATACATTAAATCAATTTTTTTACACCTATGTCACTAATATCAGAATATCCACAATTACACACACTTTGACACTTATGACAGTTAACACATAGCACAGAAGAACAATTTTTTGGAGATTATGACATAGAACATCATAATAAGAATACAATTTTGGAAAAGAAAGAATTTTGCTTCCATTCAGGCCATGTGTTATAGTCAATATGTGTAATAATTAGTTTTATTATTTCTATGTTGAGTTTACCTGAGACTCTTTGAATGCTTAAGGGGACTTGGACTCTATTTTCAATGAGTTATTTATATAAATCAAAGTTCGCAACAGCGTTGACTGGACATTAAAAAAATATCTGATTCAATGTTTTTATTTTCCTACACAGTATTGGTTATTTATACAATTGAGTTCATATAATATGGTGAAGCAGTGGCCTGTTCTCATTCAAATTATTATTGTAATATGTTGTCTGTCTATTTTCAAGAGTTTTAAAGACCATAACTACTTTAGAGAATTCTGAATGTATTTTTTGATCATTTTCCCATTATTTTCAATATTCATTTCAGATATCGTTTTTGATAATTGATAATAGAAAATGTTTCATCTAATTTGATATTCAGTAAAACATTAAGAATTGTGACCAACTTTTGCTAAATTATACCTGCTCCTCATTTCCATCAATGTTTGAGTGCCCTATGCCAAATGTGTAGTTTGTTTGATTTTCATGGCAATGTAGTCTATTTTTCCACTAAACTTCCTTATGTTAATAATGCTATACAATGCAGTTTTGGAATCGCTTAGAATGAAATAATCCCTGTGTATATTGCGATTCTACATCGCAAATAGAAATGAGATCCGCTAGTCTAGCCGAAAAGTTGAAGTTTGTAGATATATCATTAATTTCTCCAAGGCTTCGACTAAATAAGGGGGTTCCTAATTTTCCAGTATCCTTGTTCATTTTTGGATATTCTGCCCAATATTTCCAGTATGATCATCACTCTTGTTTAATTCATCTATATCTTTCTCGGTGCATGCTCTGAATAGTATACTTTCAAATTCTAGATTTGATTTAATGATTTCGTTGTATGCCACTAGTATACTTTTAGGATCTGCACCCCCAACCAACTATTACAAAGTTTATTCCTTGTTATGCTCTCTTGGTGAAATGTTCGATGTGTAGATCCCATTTCAAGTCCAGTGTGATCATCTTTTCTGACGCAATTGTTATATTCATTGGAACCTTCGTTTTATGTGTGGTTTTACATTTGGGTATTGCCGATTCTAGTCAGTTTTATTAAATCTCTCCTTGAAACATACAATTGCTTTTTTTGTATAGCGAAACGGTTGTTGCGGTTTTGTAAAACTATATAGTGAAAATCTCACAATAAAGTGTTTTTTTGAATATCTAATAATGTTGTGAATATTCATATCACATATGATTTTCATAATTTACAAATGGTTGTAACTCCCTGTATTATTTCCCAATTTTTCAGTGGATTCACCATTTATTACATATGGACCGATTACCCCTGTTTCATAAAAAAGGTTTGGCCTTTTTTATTGTCCTTCAAGGTTATTTATTTTTAGCATATTTGAATCTCCTTCCGTTCCTTCCCCTCTTGTTGTCATATCTTTATTTATTATATCTGCATAATTGCCTGTTGATCTTTCACTTTGTAAATAAATAAATATACTTCTTAACTCAACATCAGCGCTGTTCGTTATTTCATTTTCATTCTGAATTTTTAATCTTCAAAACATATAATTTTTCGGCGGCGAGGCAAATTACTCCCTCTATCCAAATTCATCATGATTCAGCGTTTGCGTTATTATCTTAATTACTATATTATATACAAAAATTACCTGAATTTAAGATATGGTGTAAAATGAAATATCAATTGATAAAAGCACACCTTTTTTATTCTCACTCTTAATAACCAATACGTCTAAGGATTTTTAGCTGCAATCTCAATGACGATCGAACACAGAATAAGTTTTTGACTTTCTACTTTTTCATCTTTATAAAACAAATGCAGGAATATTTCCAAAAATCTGATTAGATTCCATAACGAATGTTTGGAGTACAAACTGAATAGGATAAATTTGTATAATCCAATATTCTTGTAAAAGTAGTTGTTTGGAAAGTATATTTCTATCGCGTAATTCAATTTTTACTCGTATACAAAACTAGTTGTTTCGAGAGTTACTTCTTTGCATGATCTCCATCTTTCTTCATATTTGAGATTAATTGATTTTGTCTTTTCTTTGGAAGATTCCCATTTTTTTGTATATAAATGGAGAAGTAGAAAGCCAAAATCTTTCTTTCCCAAAAATGAATATTTTCAAAAAATATACCCCTTACAATTTGAGAATCATGGAAGCAGAAACCAAGGGAATACGCACTCAAATTGCCGAGTGACAAGTGGAGTCTATAAGAACAAGAAATAAGTTCTATGATGAGGGCTACGGTGTAACAAGAGGATAACTAGCTAAATGCGTCGCGCAGGAAGCAACGTCCATAGAAACTAGAGAAAGAAAAAGATAAACCACTAGCCTGTTCTGGTTGTCTGCCGGAACTCCTAACAATCAGAAAAAAGTCACCCAACTGTATACTGAATATATTGCCGCGTAAATCTTTTCAGTTCATAACTGACTTACTGATTTAAGACAATTCGAAACAGTACGGACTGAGAACTAGAACAAACCACACATAAGAGTGAAATATACTCTGTGATTAAACTTGAAATTGGACACTGGACACAGAATGTCGGAACTAAAACATGGCAATGAATATGTTCCGTAAATCAATTTGGATACTTTGGTTGGTTATTTCGTGTCCCGTAAATGTCATATTCCTGAAAAAATGGTAAATTTTTCCTGAAGTTTGGTTGATTATCTGTCACCGAAACGACCGATGTTTAGCCTATTTAACCCTATTTTATAGTTATTTTTCTGAAAGCACAATGGAAATTAATGTAAGTTTTATTTTTCATTACATTTGTACGGGATTGTTTCGGATATCTATAGTATTCAAAAACATGTATTCATATTTTTTCAAAGCAGTTAACATCAGACGATATTGTTTCATTATTTCCCGTTTATGTGAAGTTGAAGTTATCCACGTTTTTCTAGCCACGCTTTTTGACGTGTAGACCATCGACATCGGGATAGAGGAGAATATCCGTCCACTGTTGCCAAGTTTCGCATAATTCCTAGCCACGCTTTTGTATGCCCCAAATTGTAATATATTATGAAAATAATAGTTTGAGGAGATTTTAAGGATGCCCTGAATGTATTAGAAACGAAAGATTCCTAATTTATCAATGTCTTATCATTTAATTTCTTGAAAAAATTTTGCAGAGTATGAAAGTGGAAAAAATGAAAACTGATATTTTTAACATATTTTTTCTTATATCTCCGGTAATAGTGGATGATCGTTGATGAATTTTTCACTGTAATGTAGCACATTATTCATAGATGACAATTACAAGATCAAATCAATTTGCAGTGCCGTCGGAGAGGGTGTAAAAAATAAAAAATTAAATTTTTTACATATTTTTGCTTATATCTCAGTTAATAGTGGATGATCGTTGATGAATTTTTCACTGTAATGTAGCACATTATTCATAGATATCACGTACAAAATCAAATCAATTTGCAGTGCCATTGGAGAGGGTGTAAAAAATGTAAGCTTACATTTTGTGACATATTTTTGCTTATATCTCCGTTACTAGTGGATGATCATTGATGAATTTTTCACTGTAATGTAGCACATTATTCATAGATTTCACGTACAAAATCAAATCAATTTGCAGTGCCATCGGAGAGGGTGTAAAAAATAAAAAATTAAATATTTTACATATTTTTGCTTATATCTCCGTTACTCGTGGATGATCTTTGAGGAATTTTTCACTGTAATGTAACACATTATACATAGATATACCGTAACAGATCAAATCAATTTGCAGTCCGTCCACTGTTGCCAAGTTTCGCATAATTCCTAGCCACGCTTTTGTATGCCCCAAATTGTAATATATTATGAAAATAATAGTTTGAGGAGATTTTAAGGATGCCCTGAATGTATTAGAAACGAAAGATTCCTAATTTATCAATGTCTTATCTTTTAATTTCTTGAAAAAATTTTGCAGAGTATGAAAGTGGAAAAAATGAAAACTGATATTTTTAACATATTTTTTCTTATATCTCCGGTAATAGTGGATGATCGTTGATGAATTTTTCACTGTAATGTAGCAAATTATTCATAGATGACAATTACAAGATCAAATCAATTTGCAGTGCCGTCGGAGAGGGTGTAAAAAATAAAAAATTAAATTTTTTACATATTTTTGCTTATATCACCTTTACTCGTGGATGATCTTTGAGGAATTTTTCACTGTAATGTAACACATTATACATAGATATCACGTACAAGATCAAATCAATTTGCAGTGCCGTCGAAGAGGGTGTAAAAAATTTAAACTTACATTTTTTTACATATTTTTGCTTATATCTCCGGTACTAGTGGATGATCGTTGATGAATTTTTCACTGTAATGTAGCACATTATTCATAGATATCACGTACAAGATCAAATCAATTTGCAGTGGCGTCGGAGGGGGTGTAAAAAATTAAAAATGAAATTTTTTGACATATTTTTGCTTATATCTCCGTTAATAGTGGATGATCGTTGATGAATTTCTCATTGTAATGTACCACATTATTCATATATATCATATACAAGATCAAATCAATTTGCAGTGCCGTCGGAGAGGGTGTAAAAAATTAAAACTTACATTTTTTGACATATTTTTGCTTATATCTCCGTTACTAGTGGATGATCGTTGATGAATTTTTCACTGTAATGTAGCACATTATACATAGATATAACGTACAAGATCAAATCAATTTGCAGTGCCGTCGGAGAGGGTGTGAAAAATTAAAACTTAAATTTTTTGACATATTTTTGCTTATATCTCAGTTAATAGCGGATGATCGTTAATGGGATTATTCACTGTAATGTAGCACATCATACATAGATATCACGTACAAGATCAAATCAATTTGCAGTGCCGTCGGAGAGGGTGTAAAAAATTGAAAATGGAATTTTTTGACATGTCTTTGCTTATATCTCCGTTACTAGTGGATGATCGTTGATGAATTTTCCACTGTGATGTAGCACATTATTCATTGATGTCATGCACAAGATCAAATCAATTTGCAGTGCCGTCGGAGAGGGTGTAAAAAATAAAAAATGAAATTTTTTGACATATTTTTGCTTATATCTCCGTTAATAGTGGATGATTGTTAATAAATTTCTCATTGTAATGTAGCACATTATTCATATATATATATATCATATACAAGATCAAATCAATTTGCAGTGCCGTCGGAGGGGGTGTAAAAAATTAAAAATGAAAATTTTTGACATATTTTTGCTTATATCTTAGTTAATAGTGGATGATCGTTTATGAATTTCTCACTGTAATGTAGCACATTATACATAGATATCACGTACAAGATCAAATCAATTTGCAGTGCCGTCGGAGGGGGTGTAAAAAATTAAAAATGAAATTTTTTGACATATTTTTGCTTATATCTCCGTTAATAGTGGATGATCGTTGATGAATTTCTCATTGTAATGTAGCACATTATTCATATATATCATATACAAGATCAAATCAACTTTATCTAAAAATAAATTGCATTCCACATCGGATAATATCAAAGAAAACATTTCTTCTCCTCAACCATTGAACACAAATATTTCATTTCAAAATTCAACAAAATCAAATAACAAATCTTATTCTGTTTCTCGTCCATGTGAAACTTCAATAAGTACTTTTTTCGAAAATGAACAGAAAATTAGTTCTGATTTCTGTGAAGTATCTCCCCTTATTAAAAGTATCCGCGAAAAGGTGATTAAAACTCATGGAATAATGCCAAAAGGTTCTGAAAATGTGAAAAATATTAATTTTGAAACATCAACTTACAAAAACTGTACTTTCAAAGAGGGTGTTTTTATTTTAACCCAGACAGAATTTTCTGTAATATGTAAAGATAAAAAATTAATTCAGGAAAAATATCCATTAGTTATCAATAAACATATTGTTTCAGTTAATAACACTTGTAAATTGTATTTCAAACACAACCGGTATTTAAAAAAAACTGATTCAATTAAAACATATGCATATTGTGCACATAATTTCTGTAAAAAAATTATTTTATATCTCAGAAACGTTTCAAAAATGAACTATCCAACACATAGGGTTGAGATATTCAGTTCAGGTAGAGACTTCAACCATTTAACAAATTTATCAACTCAATTAAGAGGAATCAACCGAAAATTAATAAAAAGAGACTTGTTGAATGTTAAGGCTTTGGAACAGCGTCAAAATGATGTATTAAGTTTAAATTATAAATCTTTGGAAAAATGTAACTTGGCTGAATTCAAATCAGATGCCGTTTATAGGAAAGCACGTTGTGAAGCTTTTGCCAAAAATGATAGGCATGATGATGATCTCATTGATATGATTGAAATGCAAAGAGATCACCCCAATTATATTCAGTCTACAGGTATTCCATTTCATGTTTTTATATATAGTACTGAACAATTAGCTCTGCTTTCTCTTCGTGAAGTTACAGTTCTGCATCTTGATGCTACTGGAAGCATAGTACGTCGTCCTGATAACAGTGGGAAAAAAGTGTATTATTATGCAGGGGTTATTCAAATACGGGAATCAGACAGGCTCTGCCCTGTAGTGGAAATGGTTCCATGTGAACATGATGGTGGCAGCATAGGTGCATGGCTTTTGAAGTTCAGGTCGTTTTGTGTAATTAACAATAAATGGCCAGCATTTAAAAAAGTTGTAACTGATTTCAGTTTTGCTCTTTCAAATGCTACTTGTATTTCTTTCAATAACCTTGATTTGAAGGAATACATAAATATGACTTTTCATTATGTCAATGATAAGATTGCGTTTCCGTCTAATAAAATTCATTTACATATATGCTGTTTCCATATGTTTAAATTGATGGCTCGTGATGTTGATATCCATTATAAAGATAATATAGTACGAAAACATATGAAAGAAATCATAGCCTCTGCATATAATATTAATGATTGGGAAATTTTTTGTGCTTGGTTTAAAAACTTCTATATCTTAACCCATTGTAATACAAAGAGTTCTATATTCAAAAATGCCTTCCAAAATTTATTAAAAATATCTTGTTCGAATGCTCTGAGTGATAGTAACATTAAACTTGTTGATTATTCAATTGATGATGAAATAAAACTTTTCGAAGACACTCTGTTTTGCCAATATGTAAAACAACTTGTAGTCAAAATCTCTTTTAATGATAATTTAGATAATGTAACTTGTATTAATGAATACAGCAATTTAAAATTTTTTGATCATTTTTTCAGAGCTTACATTCCGTTTACCCCTCTTTGGAGTGGTATTCTTTTAAATAATAAAGAAAGGCTAAGTAATGCTGCAGTTGCAAGATGGTTCGGTATTGTGAAAAATACTCTTGCTAAGGGAGTTATGAGGCAAAAATGTAGTAGAATAATCAGAAAAATTAAAAAATATGTATTGTTTACTTTCAAAGAATGTCATTTTCGTATTCCCAAAACAAAATGTTGCAGACCTCAAATTGAAGACTTCAATAAAGGACTTGCTTCCCAAGAATTCTGGCAAAAAAAAGAAAAGTTGATTCAAAATAACTTTTTAGGAACATCACTCAAACAGGCACTTAAAAATTCTCAATCACAACAGTCACGAAATTTCAATCCAGATTTATGCATGTATTGTAAAAGGGGACAGTTGGAATTCCAGGCTGATTGGGTGCAATGCGACAAATGTGATGGTTGGGTGCATATAGTATGTATCGAAGACTTTCAGAAATCTTTGAATGATGATTTTTTTTTGTAAATTTTGTACCAAAATTCAAGTAGATACGCCTTCAAAAATGGATATGGGGTATGAAAACTTATGCTCTGAATATTTTGATGAGAATTATAGAAAATCTTTTCAAGAATTAATCAAAATTGAGAAAAGTACCAGAGATCAGAGACTTTCTAAATTGTGGTTTGAAGAAAGGGGCATTCGAGTTACTGCATCTAATTTTGGAAATATTTGTCTAAGTAAAAGTGATGATAGCTTGATAAATATCCTATTTAAGCGCATTTCGAATCCAATAAATATTGAATCTCATGTAGCAATCAGTCATGGCATTAAATTTGAGAAGAAAGCAATTAGTGAATATGAGGCATTAACTAGCAGTCTGGTTTATTAATTCATAAAGAATATCAGTTCATTGCTGGATCTCCAGATGGGTTAATGGGTAATGATGGTTTGGTTGAGGTTAAATGTCCTTATTCATGTAGAAATTTGAATCCCAATGAGGCATGCTTTCTTGGTAAAATAACCTTTTGTGATAAACGTTCTGGACTTCTTTTGAAAAATCATAAATATCAATATCAGATTCAAGGGCTTCTTGAGATAACTGACAGGTGTTGGTGTGATTTGTTAATTTGGACATTTAAAGGTATTAAAGTAGAACGAATATATAGAAATAAACTTTTTTGGGGTAATGTGTTTCCTAAATTGAACAGTTTTTTTAATTTTATTATGCTTCCAGTTCTTTCAGGGGCAGTAGTCATACCTAGATTTATTAAATGGAAACCTGTAAATGAACTGAATATATTACCAAATGGGCTAGTTTCTGCTTCAGAATAATATAAAAGCATTGGAAGAAATTACTATATTTCGTATTTTCCTAATTTCAATTGTGAAGTGAAAGAAATTACAAATGAAGATTTTGAAATATTATCTGGGAAAGCTTGGCCTACAAATTTTATTGTAGATATTTGCCTGAACATATTTAATGATCCTGAGAAATTCATTAACGATCATCCACTATTAACGAAGATATAAGCAAAAATATGTAAAAAAACTTCATTTTTAATTTTTTACACCCCCTCCGACGGCACTGCAAATTGATTTGATCTTGTATATGATATATATGAATAATGTGCTACATTACAATGAGAAATTCGTCAACGATCATCCACTATTAACGGAGATATAAGCAAAAATATGTCAAAAAATTTCATTTTTAATTTTTTACACCCCCTCCTACGGCACTGCAAATTGATTTGATCTTGTACGTGATATCTATGTATAATGTGCTACATTACAGTGAGAAATTCATTAACGATCATTCACTATTAACGAAGATATAAGCAAAAATATGTCAAATCATCCTGAATAACCAATTTTCAATTATCGGAAATCATCGACTTTATGTTGATGATATACACTACCTTGCACTGACGAGTGGCCAAACAGCCCGAAACCGGTCTGCAAGTGTGTTCCAATAATTGAAAATCTATTGCGGCAGTTGTATTGCCAACAGCATATGCAGGAATAACTTCTGTGAAGAATCCTGCACTGACACCTGTCGGATATAATCCAACGCCCTTCGTGGTATTAGCCAGGGGAGTAGTTGTTTTCTGATAGGTGTCAGTCCATTAACCTACTGTGTAGGGTGTTGAGACTGGCCTGAACGAATTGTTCCTTTAGATGATTTGATTTATAGCCAGTCTTCAAGTATGCCCACTGACTATACGTGAAAGATTTTTTTCCTTTTACGAGGAATTGGGCAAATTTGGATATGCAGTTGGTTACCTCGTTCACAGGCAGATGGAGCGACGACAAACCTGTTGTTTGTTGTAGTCTTCAGCTTAGTTCGAGGAATGATACTCTGACGGAATTCGATTTTCAATTATCGGAAATCATCGACTTTATGTTGATGATATACACTACCTTGCACTGACGAGTGGCCAAACAGCCCGAAACCGGTCTGCAAGTGTGTTCCAATAATTGAAAATCTATTGCGGCAGTTGTATTGCCAACAGCATATGCAGGAATAACTTCTGTGAAGAATCCTGCACTGACACCTGTCGGATATAATCCAACGCCCTTCGTGGCATTAGCCAGGGGAGTAGTTGTTTTCTGATAGGTGTCAGTCCATTAACCTACTGTGTAGGGTGTTGAGACTGGCCTGAACGAATTGTTCCTTTAGATGATTTGATTTATAGCCAGTCTTCAAGTATGCCCACTGACTATACGTGCAAAAATATGTCAAAAAATTTCATTTTTAATTTTTTACACCCCCTCCGACGGCACTGCAAATTGATTTGATCTTGTACATGACATCTATGAATAATGTGCTACATTACAGTGAGAAATTCATTAACGATCATCCACTATCAACGGAGATATAAACAAAAATATGTCAAAAACTGTAAGTTTTTATTTTTTACACCCTCTCCGACGGCACTGCAAATTGATTTGATTTTGTACGTGATATCTATGTATAATGTGCTACATTACAGTGAGAAATTCATTAACGATCATACACTATTAACGAAGATATAAGCAAAAATATGTCAAAAAATTTAAGTTTTAATTTTTCACACCCTCTCCGACGGCACTGCAAATTGATTTGATCTTGTACGTGATATGTATGAATAATATGCTACATTGCAGTGGAAAATTCATCAACGATCATCCACTATTAACTGAGATATAAGCAAAAATATGTAAAAAAATTAATTTTTTATTTTTTACACCCTCTCCGACGGCACTGCAAATTGATTTGATCTTGTACGTGATATCTATGTATGATGTGCTACATTACAGTGAAAAATCCATTAACGATCATCCACTATTAACTGAGATATAAGCAAAAATATGTCAAAAAATGTCATTTTTTTTACACCCTCTCCGACGGCACTGCAAATTGATTTGATCTTGTGCATGACATAAATGAATAATGTGCTACATCACAGTGGAAAATTCATCAACGATCATCCATTATTACCGGAGATATAAGAAAAAATATGATTCAGGGCATCCTTAAAATCTCCTCAAACTATTATTTTCATAATATATTACAATTTGGGGCATACAAAAGCGTGGCTAGGAATTATGTGAAACTTGGCAACAATGGACGGATATTCTCCTCTATCCCGATGTCGATGGTCTACACGTCAAAAAGCGTGGCTAGAAAAGCGTGGATAACTTCACATAAACAAATTCTGTTTTGTGGCCACAATGTCGAAATTGGAAAATTGCCAGAAATCATTGCCAATGATATGATTGCAAATCATCCTTGTTTATCAAACTCAGAAAATGTCAACATTGACTTTTCAACAAAAAATATATATTCTGATGCCATACCCGAGACCCCTCCAAGTCCAAAAAATAATTTTGAATTGCCACACCGTTCTAAGAATTCAGTAGCTATGACCAGTCCTAATAGTGTTACTGAAAAATTAATAAATGTTTTCGAGGGATGGACGGACAATATGGTTAAATTACTAGTCGCTACATATAGTAACCATAAAAGCAAATTTGATGATCAAAATTTACCAAAAAAAAGGTTTGGAATTTATTAAGCCAGGATTTGATGGAAAAAGGAGTCATTAAAAGTGGTATCAAATGTGATGAAAAGTGGCGTAACCTGAAAAAAACATATGACAAAGTAAAGTTACATTTGAACACTTCAGGAGGGAATAAGATTGTATGGAAATTTTTTGAGGATTTCCAAAATATTTATTTTAAGGATCCTTATTTCGAACCAGTGGCGGTGGCAAGTACTAGTGGAATCAAGAGGAAGACAGGAGAAAATACTGAAGCGAGGAACCTATCACCAGGAGAGAGTAAAAGGCCAAAGAAATTAATATCTTCTCTAGAAATAGAAAATAGAAGACAAAAACGACAGGATGAAAAGATGAGTTTGAAAAGAGAAATGTTCGAGTGGCTAAAAGAAAATCACCCGAAAAAAGACTAATTCTTATTTGTTTTCAAGTTATTTATTCCAAATGTGGATTCCAAAGAATACTTTTTTGTTTTAAATATTTTTGTTGATTTTGAATATTTTTTATTTACTATATTTATAATGGTTTTTTATTTATGAGAAATATAGTTTTTTATGTGAATAAGACTACCATTTTCGAAATGCCTTTATTCTAAATCATTAGCCATTGTGGAAGAGATTTAAGATCATTCACTGAGTTCTTGACAAATCCTATTTCTTTTGACTCTTCCCATAAGTTGCTTTGCTCTTTCTATTTGCTGAGGTATGTGGACATCCTCTTCCTCTTCATGATTTTCAATGTCATTAATAATCATATCTTGCACATCATTTTGTATAATACATATATTGTGCAGAACACAGCATGCAATAATATATGTAGGCCTCCACTGAGAGGAACGCACATCCAATAATTCACCAAGACATCTGAATCTTTTTTTTAATAAGCTAAAGGCCCTTTCTATTGTACCTCTAGATAATAGAAAATTATATTGTTTTTGGCTATTTGTTAGATGGCCATTGTCTTTATAGGGAGTCATTATTTCTGGAAAACAGGGATAAGCCTTGTCACCAATTAAATGGGTGTCATTCGGAAATTTCCCGTCCTCTGTCATGAAACTCCAAATTCCACTTCTCCTTAAGACGCTAGCATCATGGTGTGCCCCGACTTCCCCTGCATAGCAGTGGGTGAACTTCAGGGTATTATCGCAGACTGCCTGCAACATTTATTGTTGAAATGATACTTTATTATCGCAGGACACGATTCCTGGAATATAACTTATTACCTGCAATATAATACTGGGATAAGATTTTCGGTTAAGATATGAATTCCCATGGTATTTGGGTTTCGGTATTTTTATGTGTGTCCCATCTATGGCACCAATTGTGTTGGGGAATCCCATTTGCTGAAATCCGTTTTTTACTTCCTCAAGATAATCATTCGTGGGCCATAATATAAAATTTGGGCCTATATATAATAGAGCTTCTGCAACTCGCCTTACAGTCCTCAAAGCAGTGGCTTTGCCAACGTTGACTCGTCCACAGATGGATCTATTAGGAAAGTATTCAGTAGATGTTTTTATTTATGTAATTAAATTAATAAGTACCTAAAAGAATCTGGTGTTCCGAAATACCATAAAGCTAAGCAGAGTTGAACTCTTGGGGTAATAGTATGTCAACCTTTATCTATAATATTTGTCGATATTCTGTGAATTATCATTGACAAAATGTGATTAAAAGTGACCCTGTCCATCTTGAAGTTTTCTCGAAATTCTACGTCTGTGTAAAAATCCACTACTTCCTCCATAAAATTTTGGACTCTAGGTCGGGGCACTGTAAAACATTACCACTGTGATATTCTTCAAATTCAAATGAATTTAATAATACTCAGAAAATACTTATGTGAAGTTAGCGTCGGGCGCCAGCGCTCAAATCTAGCGCCCACCCCCCACTCTTGAGTCCGATTTACACAGCACATATAACGGACTGGTATTATGAGGATGACTTTTGTCTACACGATGCGTTGAACATGGATGACCCCAGGTTCCGAGAAAGGGACAAACATCCAAGGCCGACCAAACAAAATCAGAGACCGCCCCCACGAGTCGCCGTCAGGCGGCTCCGGCAAGTATAGCATTTTAAAATGTACTAACCATATATTCTCTTTCAGGAAAACCGCGATTCAATTTCAAAATCACATTTCTCAGCTTCACTGGGAAACGCCCGTCTATCATAACTCTGGCCGCCGTTAGTTTTGGGGGCCCCCATGCAAAAATTCAATTAGGAATACCGCGACAAACAAGAGCCAAATAAAATTTAAAACGAGAAGTTAGATAGGGAAATAAAAGCACCTAAAGGCTGGTTTCCAACCAAAAGAGGTTAGATATCAATCTTGCTGAAGTGCCAGCAGCTGGATTGAGGACCGTTTCCTTAAGAAACGGGGGTGGAAGGAAAGGGTCGCCAGGTCCAAACCTGCGGAAGCGATTCCGTAAGGAGGGAGCTTGCGACCTGGACACACAACCCGGGAGGGGCATGGGGGAGGATGACTTTGATGGGCTTTCGATTCGAATATATTAGTTTCAACTTATCACAGGGTAACTTGACATCAATTGAATTAATAACACAAAATGTATTTATACAAGGTAAAAATGTGTTTAGATATTGAAAAGCTAGGTAGGTCGGTAGGTACCAAATAATGCCGGTATTGGGCTAAATGGGGTTCACTTCTACGGACTAATATTTTGTCTCCAAAAGCGAAGTTTTGGGACTGATTTTCAAATGATGTAAAATACTGAGAGTATAGAGTAGTGTGAAATTCAAATTTTTTCACTACATCATAACAACGGCAGCATTGCTGAAATGCAGTCCAGCCCTAAGAATTAAAATTAATATTTTCTAAAATCAGATGTTTGTGGCGGATTTTGATGTAGTGTGAAATGTTTGGAATATGGAGTACTGCAACAATTCAGTTTTTCAGTTCTTCAAGATATCAACAACATTGCTAAAATGGCGTTTATACATATACACTATTATTATTATTTTCTGAAAACGGTTCTTTGTGACGGATTTTGACGTAGTGGGAAATGTTGAAGATATGAAGTATTCTAACTTTTCAGTCTTTCAGTTCTTCAAAATATCGGCAACGTTGCTAAAATGGCGTTTATTCATATAGACTATTATTATTATTTTCTGGAAACGGTTCTTTGTGACTGATTTCGACGTAGTGCGAAATGTTGAGGATATGAAGTACTATAACTATCTACTTTTTCAGTTCTTCAAAATATCGGCAAGATTGCTAAAATGGCGTTTATCCATATTCTCTGAAAACGGTTCTTTGTGACGGATTTCGACGTAGTGCAAAATGTTGAGGATATGAAGTACTGTAACTATCCAGTTTTTCAGTTATTCAAAATATCGGCAACATTGCTAAAATGGCGTTTATCCATACACACTACTATTATTATTTTCTGAAAACGGTTCTTTGTGACGGATTTCGACGTAGTGCAAAATGTTGAGGATGTGAAGTACTGTAACTATCCACTTTTTCAAGAAATTCTGCCAGAAGAAAAAAGCATGGCCAACATTTGAAGTGTTTGTCAGCGACTTTAGTTTCGCGAATTTGAACGCGGCTTTGAAAGCGTTTAATAATATGCAATTAGATAATTATTTGAACTTATGCTTCGATTATCTCCAAACAAAGAAACACTTTCCCTCAAAGAAAACCAAGTTGTATTTATGTTGCGCTCATTTCATAAAAAATGTATTTCAATTGATTGATGAAAATACCAAAACAATTGAAAATAAGCGAATAAGGAACTGTATTAAAACATATTGTTCGCAATGGCGTTCAATATAACTGATCTCAAGGAAGCAAGTGAATGGTTTAAAAATGTAACTATAATATTATCATCGGAATATCAAAATGACGTACTTGAAATTTCATCTAAAATGGATACTTTAGATTGTCTTGAAGCCCAAGAGATTTCGGTAACTACAAGTAAATCGAGTGAAAATCTGCTCAATGAAAAAAGTTCAAGAAAAAAATCACCTTTCTATAAATTTTTTTTGAACATATATAATCGAAATAGGCTCACACCGAAAAACAATTACAATAAAAATGATTTTTATTGCCCTTCCTTATTAGAAATCGTCTTGGATAGATATATGGGACTATTTCCTTTGTGGTCAGCAGTCGTTACCAAGAAAAGACTGAGCAACGCTTTCAATAGAACGATGGTTTGGTTTTCTCAAAACAGATATATTGAAAGGGGCCAGGGATCTCAAACCCACTACTTTCATAAGAAAAGTGAGAGGTCACATCTTGAAGGTAAGAACAATGGAAAAGAAAGCCAAAGGCCAAATTTACCTTCTTCTCTGGTAGATATCTCAAATATTTACCATCTTATAAATCTACGCAGGCAGTTAGTAACACGGAAAATAAAATGATCTCATTGGATATTCTAGAAAATAACTTGGTGAACGACTGTCAATATTATAAAATATTCGAAACATTTTCGTACTACATTGGATTTTATGAGTTTGTGAAAGGAGATAGATTTATATCATCGGAGGACTTCAATGTTTTGAAATACAATGACTTATCCCGGATACTTTCTCCAAAATTAATGAATACTTTAGCTGCGATTATAATAACAAAAAATAAAAAACAGTCAGATGTAGCTGTATGGCCCTGCGCCACTTCATTTTATGAATTGGAGAAAAATATGATTTTTTGCCTTTAAAAAAAAAACTTTCATTCCGTTTCACTTTCTTGATGAAAAATGGATTCTTCTGACAATTAATTTCAAAAATAAAACATTGAACATATTCAATCCATACGGAAACACGGATATTGAGAGCAAAGAATATCTGAATAATTTTCAGAACTATTTCAAAAAATATAACGAGAAAAAATCATTAATATGCTACTTTCAAAAAATTGATGAAACTTTATGGAAATTTAACAAATAAGATGTTATACCAGTTCAGTGTGCTTTCGAGGCCAGCATTCACATTTTATTTCAGTTAGATATTATTACTTCTGAAACTTTCAGTACTGACTCACTTTCTGAACCATTACGAATGAAAGAATATTGTGAAAATCTACAACTTATCTTGTTGAAATTTTCATCTGATGTTATGAATTTTTGTCCTTTGTGCGGCCAATTTGAAGGGCAGCAAAATACAAATTGGGTTTGTTGCGAGCTTTGCACAAGATGGATACACTTCAATTGCGACAATAGAATATTTGAATTCACGTGCCCTTTAGATTCCCCAGACGTTGTATATTATTGTCCCATTTGTAGTGGAAATTTCGATGTGAAACCTTTCCATTAGTTACAAAAAAATGAAATTATGCCCAATGCTCTAAAATGTAAACCAGATCATTATATACCTTCTGATAACTTAGGAAACTAAGTCATCGCTAGATATGACTGCACATTTAACTTAACAATTGAGGATTTTTTGACCTTGAATAAATATTTGTATATATCTAATACTGTATTTTTCATAATCTGTGATCTGATTTACTCCGAAAAACCAGATCCAACTGTGAAAATTTGGAGTATATTCAAAACGGATTTGTTGTTATTCCAACTGAACACACTGGAAATCGATTTTTTCAAAGATGATTTGTTTAATAATATCGATAGTAAAGTGAATCTTATCCCCATTTTGCATAATAAACACTTCACAATGATAATTATTGATTATCTGAAGGGAACTTTTTCATTAATTGATCCTTATGGTTCAACAAAACAACAAAGGTACGAGATATATTTAATAAGTATTGTAGATTTATTAAAACACTAAATAAGCATACGCCATATCAATATGACTTGACTGATTTAAAAGTCATCAACGAAACACACTCACAGCAAACTGATTGGTACAATTGTGGAATTTTCGTTTTACACTACATAAGTTGTATTATAAATCGAAAAGAGTTGAATATATCTTTCAACCCTAATAATTATCGTTCATATCTTAAGGAGTATCTACTGAAGAAATCAGAGAATATGGAAAGATATTGTTTAATTTGTGGAAGATATGTTGACAATTTGAAACAAGTTTTTAGTTGCAAACGCTGTAAAAGAATCATTGAACTAAATTGTTTCAAACAGTACTTTGAATTTGAGGAACTCTGTCCACTATGCCGATATGTATAGTAGTATAGTAACTAGAATAAAGTGTGTCTGTCACAAATATGCTTTGAATACTATATTGAATTTAATTATAAATTTCAAATACGCTATAATCGTAAGAACACTATTGCAATAGATTTTCTTCTTTGAATTGAAAAGGGGTATACCTACTTAAAGAAGATATTAAATTTTGGGAAAGAAAGGTTTTGACTTTCTATTTCTCCATCTTTATACAAATAATGTTGGGAGTCATTTGACTTCGAATAAGTCTTATAGTCTATTTTTCTAGAGTATTTCGAAAATATTTAACAAAAACTGACAGTTTGGCAACGATGCCAATATTTTGAAAAACTGGATACTTACAGTACTTCATATCTTCAACATTTTGCACTACGTCGAAATCCGTCACAAAGAACCGTTTTCAGAAAATAATAATAATAGTCTATATGGATAAACGCCATTTTAGCAATGTTGCCGATATTTTGAAGAACTGAAAAACTGGATAGTTATAGTACTTCATATCCTCAACATTTTGCATTACGTCGAAATCTGTCACAAAGAACCGTTTTCAGAAAATAATAATAATAGAGTCTATATGGATAAACGCCATTTTAGCAATGTTGCCGATATTTTGAAGAACTGAAAAAGTGGATAGTTACAGTAGTTCATATCCTCCACATTTTGCACTACGTCGAAATCCGTCACAAAGAACCGTTTTCAGAAAATAATAATAATAGTGTGTATGGGTAAACGCAATTTTAGCAATCTTGCCGATATTTTGAAGAACTGAAAAACTGGATAGTTACAGTACTTCATATCCTCAACATTTCGCACTACGTCGAAATCCGTCACAAAGAACCGTTTTCAGAAAATAATAATAATAGTGTGTATGGATAAACGCCATTTTAGCAATGTTGCCGATATTTTGGAGAACTGAAAAAGTGGATAGTTACAGTACTTCATATCCTCAACATTTTGCACTACGTCGAAATCCGTCACAAAGAACCGTTTTCAGAAAATAATAATAATAGTGTGTATGGATAAACGCAATTTTAGCAATCTTGCCGATATTTTGAAGAACTGAAAAAGTGGATAGTTATAGTACTTCATATCCTCAACATTTCGCACTACGTCGAAATCCGTCACAAAGAACCGTTTTCAGAAAATAATAATAGTGTGTATGTTGCCGATATTTTGAAGAACTGAAAAAGTTGATAGTTACAGTATTTATCCTCAACATTTTGCACTACGTCGAAATCCGTCACGAAGAACCGTTTCCAGAAAATAATAATAATAATAGTGTGTATGGATTAACGCCATTTTAGCAATGTTGCCGATATTTTGAAGTACTGAAAAAGTGGATAGTTACAGTACTTCATGTCCTCAACATTTTGCACTACGTCGAAATCCGTCACAAAGAACCGTTTTCAGAAAATAATAATTATAGTATATATGGATAAACGCCAATTTAGCAACGTTGCCGATATTTTAAAGAACTGAAAGATTGAATAGTTAGAATACTTCATATCCTGAACATTTCCCACTACGTCGAAATCCGTCACAAAGAACCGTTTTCAGAAAATAATAATAATAGTGTATATGGATAAAAGCCATTTTAGCAACGTTGTTGATATCTTGAAGAACTGAAAAACTGAATTGTTGCAGTACTCCATATTCCAAACATTTCACACTACATCAAAATCCGCCACAAACATCTGATTTAAAAAAATATTAATATTAATTCTTAGGGTTGGACGGCATTTCAGCAATGCTGCCGTTATTATGATGTAGTGAAAAAATTTGAATTTCACACTACTCTATACTCTCAGTATTTTACATCATTTGAAAATCAGTACCAAAACTTCGCTTTTGGAGACAAAATATTAGTCCGTAGAAGTGAACCCCATTTTGCCCTATACCGGCATCATTGGGTACCTACAGACCTACCTAGCTTTTCAATATCTAAACACATTTTTACCTTGTATAAATACATTTTGTGTTATTAATTCAATTGATGTCAAGTTACCCTGTGATAAGTTGAAACTAATATATTCGAATCGAAAGCCGATCAAAGTCATCCTCATAATACCAGTCCGTTATATGTGCTGTGTAAATCGGACTCAAGAGTGGGGGGTGGGCGCTAGATTTGAACGCTGGCGCCCGACGCTAACTTCACATAAGTAGTAATTCGTTCCAAAAAAACATTGCTATATCCATTAAAATAAAAATTGAGGTAACCCAAGAATCTTGTATACAAATCAAGTCAACGCGCCAAAGCAAATCAAAGTGACAGCTGATAGAATAAAATTGTCCCGTAAATTACGTTCGTTAGTGCTAACCATAAACTGAAAAGTAGTTACCAGTCCGGTGAGTCTGGGCGATTAACGGAACATACGCATTGTTGACAATTTGTCAAGATAATAGACATATCAATGACATTTATCAGATGGTGACAATGAAATGAATAATTCAAGAAATAGTAAATAGAGATACAATCAAATTTTTAAAATCCTTTATTATCTATTGGTGTTTGTTATCGGATACACGGTTAGTAAATCAAGACCATTTTTTCAAATATAAAATGAATTTATAATATTTTCTAATATTTTTCAGATGCCTATCTTGTATTGTGTTATCAGTCGAGCAAAAACTATTCTTGCTAAATATGCAACATGTACTGGTAATTTTGTAGAAGTTACAGAACAGATCATTTCCAAAATTCCACCCCAGAATGATAAGCTAACTTATTCTCATGGAAATTATTTATTCCATTATATTTTGGAGGACTGTATTATTTATCTATGCATAACGGACGATGTAAGTACTTCATGGGAATTATTAAATGAAATAAGTAAGGTATATGGAAACTTCCATGGAAACCATGTTCACATAGTTTTTTGAAATTGTACAACTTATAATTGAATATCTTTGAATGTAATCATAAGACTTCTTCTTTGA
Organism: Leptinotarsa decemlineata; assembly: GCF_025532065.1. Lineage (NCBI taxonomy): Eukaryota > Metazoa > Arthropoda > Insecta > Coleoptera > Chrysomelidae > Leptinotarsa > Leptinotarsa decemlineata. The sequence goes on from NW_027412574.1 coordinate 3,232,169, forward strand.
CTATTTTCACAGGAGCACATAACATCCGCTTTTTAACAGCCTTTGTCTGTGAAGTATTTATATGGATAGAGCTGTAGTTTACAGCCTTATCTTTATAAAAACCCTTTCTTGATTACTATCAATGCCAACATAACACATTTGAGAAACTGCAGATTTGTCATATTTGTTGAACTTTTTGTTGCAATGGTTAAACTATTTTTATATAGTTGAATACGTTCGTAATGGAAAGAGAAAAATTAAGTTGGGTAATGACTTTTATTTTATCAAAATTGACAACTACTTCAAAACTTTATTAAAACAACGATAAAAATAAAATAAAACAACAACAAAAATTAATTGGCGCTCCGGGGCGACTTAATTGATTCCAGTGGCGCATTTGCTTTTTCAGCTGCAGGAAAATCCGAAAAAACCTGCAGCACCACATCATCTGAAGATCTTGATCTAACAATGTCCTCTCTCTTATAAAACTAAATGTAGGGTGTCTCCAGAGGCTCCAATAAATTCAATTCATCGCCAGAACACTTCGTGACACGACTATCGTCAAACTTAAACCAGTCCGTTTCTTCTTTGACCAAGGCGTAATAATGACCAAATTCAACGCCAGAACCACAGTGAACAATGACTGCATGAATATTATACTAGTGGTCTGCTAAGTTCAAATGTTCATCTATTTCGAACCTTCCAAAGAGTTTCTTGCTTCCGTTAGAGGTTGAGTCTTGTTTGAAAATCATCAGTGTTATTATTAGATTGACTGGTGCCTCAGCTATACTTGTTTCCTCATAACAGTCAGTTAGTTTGGCGCATGTTTGACAATACAGTCGATCATCACCTTTTAAAAATTCTATTTTCAGATGATTTAACAATAAGCTTTGCACGGACTGGTTATTAGTTATATTAGGAAAAGCTAGATGAAGTTCCAGAAATTCACATAAGTTTTCGGTACTTCTTGAACATTTACCACAAAGTAAACAAGTGAGGATTTTTCCAGCAAAAGATTTACAAACACAAGACGAGATGGGCTGTACGGAATCATTCAGTCCAGAACGGTCAGGAGTATTGATTTTGCTATTGTTTTGCTCACGAAGAGTATTCAACAAGAACCCCAAGAATTCGGAACAATCCTCTTGTTGTCCTAACGAGTATCTAGTGGACTTCAAACACTCCAGGAAATCGAGGGAAACTGCAGCTGCATGAACAGGTGTTTGAGTTTAATAAATAAGTAGGAAACATTCCCGTTCTCGTTCATCATTAAAACTTCGTTCTTGAAATTCTTCGTCATGAACAACACTTGTAAAATACTATTCAAGTAGCAAGTGTTTCCTAAATTATCCAATCCAATTTTCTTCTCTAGATTTTCAGGACAACTATCTACTGATTCGTAAGGAAGAACATGTTTCACAGTATCTCCATAAGAACCATTTCTCAAGCTGCGATCAATCCTTCCAAGTGAAGAAGGGTTTCGTAGAGCGATTGATTCGGCTTTTGCTTCATGAAGCTCTTCCACTGAAATGGAACCAGTTCTACAAGGACTGCAACTCATTTTTTGGGGGCAAGAATGACCTGAGTCCACTGACCGCATTGAAAAATATCAACATCTAAACATGTCTACAGGGCACACTCAAAATTAAATGAAACAGTTCAATACAGAGCTGATTAAAAATCACCCATTTCTAACACCCCCCTGGATCTTTGATCCCCAATTCTCTCAAATGATCCACCAAAATGACTGCAGCAACACATTTCGTCAGTTGATCAGCCAAATTTTCTCGTGATGGAACATATTTCAAAACTATTGTTTTTTCTTCTATCAAATCTGATGTGAAACATACGCAAATCAATATGTTTTGACCTTTCGGAAATTATATTGTTTTCGGATAGTTTAATCGTACCTTGATTGTCGATAAAAATAGAAAAACAATCACCAAAAAATTGTTCCTTGGATATTTCATGAGCCAATTTCTTTAAAAAATCAGTTCTTTGGCTGTTTTGCTCAAGACGTGTAACACAGTGTTGCTTACGGCTGGACCAACTCACAGCTCCTCCTCTAATAAAGATTTTTTCCTTCTTTGTATCCCACAGTCTGTATGCCTTGGAATTGCTACCGTAGCCCAAAAATATGCAGGTTATACCTTTTGGAGTGAATTTACTTGTTCTTGTTTTGTTCACTGCCCAAGCTCTGCATCCAAACACCCTTAAATGAAATCATCTAAGAGAACAATTCGTTCAGGCCAGTCTCAACACCCTACACAGTAGGTTAATGGACTGACACCTATCAGAAAACAACTACTCCCCAGGCTAATACCACGAAGGGCGTTGGATTATATCCGACAGGTGTCAGCGCAGGATTCTTCACAGAAGTTATTCCTGCATATGCTGTTGGCGATACAACTGCCGCAATAGATTTTCAATTATTGGAACACACTTGCAGACCGGTTTCGGGCTGTTTGGCCACTCGTCAGTGCAAGGTAGTGTATATCATCAACATAAAGTCGATGATTTCCGATAATTGAAAATCGAATTCCGTCAGAGTATCATTTCTCGAACTAAGCTGAAGACTACAACAAACAACAGGTTTGTCGTCGCCCCATCTGCCTGTGAACGAGGTAACCAACTGCATATCCGAAATTTGCCAAATTCCTCGTATTAGGAAAGAAATCTTTCGCACATAGTCTGATAGGTGTCAGTCCATTAACCTACTGTGTAGGGTGTTGAGACTGGCCTGAACGAATTGTTCTCTTAAATGATTTGATTTATAGCAAGTCTTCATGTATGCCCACTGACTATACGTGAAAGATTTCTTTCCTTATACGAGGAATTGGGCAAATTTCGGATATGCAATTGGTTACCTCGTTCACAGGCAGATGGGGCGACGACAAACCTGTTGTTTGTTGTAGTCTTCAGCTTAATTCGAGGAATGATACTCTGACGGAATTCGATTTTCAATTATCGGAAATCATCGACTTTATGTTGATGATATACACTACCTTGCACTGACGAGTGGCCAAACAGCCCGAAACCGGTCTGCAAGTGTGTTCCAATAATTGAAAATCTATTGCGGCAGTTGTATCGCCAACAGCATATGCAGGAATAACTTCTGTGAAGAATCATGCACTGACACCTGTCGTATATAATCCAACGCCCTTCGTGGTATTAGCCAGGGGAGTAGTTGTTTTCTGATAGGTGTCAGTCCATTAACCTACTGTGTAGGGTGTTGAGACTGGCCTGAACGAATTGTTCTCTTAGATGATTTGATTTATAGCCAGTCTTCAAGTATACCCACTGACTATACGTGAAACCCTTAAATGAGATTTATCAATGGATATCATCGGTTTCCATTTTTGTATTGGACTTTCTCCCTGGTTAGCAATTGTTGCCCAGCAATTTCTAACATAGCATGCTGTTGCAAGTGCTTCTGCCCAAAATTTTTCAGGTAAATCTGATTCGATCATCATATATCTTGCTGCGTCGAACAATGTTTGATTGATTCTCTCTGCCACTCCATTGTGTTGCAGAGTCCCTGGAATGGTTAACTGTTAAATACCATGTTTTTGCAAATATTCTTTGAATACATTTGACAAATATTCGCCACCATTGTCACTTCGGAAACAGTAAATATTTTTCCCGTATCAATTTTCCGCTCTCTCTTTATATTCTTTGAATTTAATGAAAACTTCATCTTTGCTCTTCATAAAACCAATCTCCCAATATCTTGAATAATCATCTATGAATGTGAAAATGTATCTGCTATCACCTAATGAAGCTGGTGTGATCGGGCCTACTATATCTGAATGTATGAGTTGCAAAGGGGCTTCTTCCCTATTGAGACTTCGTTTTGGAAATGGATTTCGCCTCAGCTTTCCTTAATAGCAAATGGTACAATTTTCTTCGATTTCGTCACCTTCATCAGAGTTACTTATATTTCCGTCTTCTTCGAGCATTTTCTTCACAGTAGGAACATTCGAATGAGCGAGACGTCTATGCCATAATTGATTTTGTTTAGAAATGGCTTTATTTGCAGAAATATTCGCTTTATATTATTCTTCTTCTCTTTTATGTAAAATAATCCGTTGATTTTGATCGATTTTGCAACTAGTTCTTCACTTGGGGCAATTATTTTCGAATAATTTCCCACAAATATTATTTTCAGGCCTTTTTCAGATGCTACACTCGTCGACAATAAGTTAGTTCTCAGTTTTGAATCACATAGAACATTTTCAAGTACTATAACGGATCCTACGTTTTTTTCGTCCAATTTCAGTTCAATATCTCCAAAACCAGTTGATGGGATCGTCTTTCCACTAGCTATTTCTACAACTGTGTTTTGTTTGGTGAAATTTATGAATTTCTCAAAATTTGACGTCATATGATCGGTAGATCCACTGTTTAGTATCCATGTATCCCAATTTGTTTTATTATAATAAATATAAACAAATAAGAAAAATGATGTTCATTTTATTTTTCTTCCCTTCATATAGCACTGAATGTGTTTGTGTAAATAACTGAGTTTTGTTGTATTGGTAGTATCTTCTCTATTTCGGGTTGAGGCTGCTCTGTTAAATGATTTTCAATGTCTAGATTTAAAATTTCCACTTTTAAAATTCATCTGTTTCTTTTGCGTCGCAAATGCTTCAACTTCATCTTTTTCTCTATGTTCATTCAACTTACTTTCAATTCGTCTTTCCTCTTTTAGCAGCTTTCACTTCAAATTGCACATATCCAGGTCATCTTCATCGGCTCTGAGATTCCTTGCTAGGTACTCATATTGATCAGGTAAACTTAATACATTGAATCCTGCTTGAATTTTTTCGACTAATTCAAATCCAGCATTTTTAACTTTATAATACAACCATTGTTTGAAGGTGACTGACAATGCTTCATAATGAATTTCACTAGTTCGGACTTCCATTGTCTAATATATAAAATGATTTGAAATCCCTGTTGTTTAGTTTGTTGTTTAGTTTGTTGTTGTTCAGTTGTTTCAGGGATTTCAAATTATTTTATATATTAGACAATGGAAGTCCGGACTAGTGAAATTCATGATACAACCTGTTTCATCTATTCAGGTACTGATTGATCGTCTCGTATGAGCTTTTGGTGATATTGATAAAATCTTCGAGTAACAGTAAACCATGCCAAGTTATGTCACCAAGACTGTCATTATTCACTAATACATGAAGGAACAGATTTTGTACTATGATCTTTCTTCCTGTTTTCTTCAACTCTAATTTCATTGTCGTCAAAACCAGGATCAACAGCTTGCCACAGATTTTTAACTTTCAGGATTCCTTGCGCCCTCATCGACCAATTTCGATAATTCCCAGAATTCAGTTTTTCCACTTTTAAGTTGTCCATGCTAAATGTCAATTCACTTCTGCGTCTAAATTGCCTTGCCGAAATTCACAACTCTAGTCGTCGATTACAGTCTTGGGCCCATACCTGTTGAATTTTTTGTTGCAATCAATCAATCAATCAATCAAACATTCATTGAATCAGTTTTCCTTCACAATCACATTAGACAAAAAATAACATAACATCATCATAAAATACTGGCTGATTCAACAGGTCAAATAAACATAAAAAAGATAAAGTCAATATAAAACATAAAACATACATAAAAAACAAGATAATAAGTTTCAATTAAATTATGATTCAAGGAGAAACTCATCCACGGAGTAGTATGCTTTTTGCAATAGTCGCCTTGAGTCGCCTTTTAAATGGTTCAACTCTTTTTATATAGTTGAATACGTTTGTAATTGAAAGAGAAAAATTAAGTTGTGTAATTACTTTTATTTATCAAAATTAACAACTACTTCATCAAAACAAATATCAACATCTAAATATGTCTACAGGGCACACTCAAAATTAAATGAAACAGTTCAATACAGAGCTGACTAAAAATCAACCATTTCTAACAGGATAAAGGTGTAGTTTATAACCTTATATTTATAAAAACCTTTTCCTGAATACCATCAATAGCAACATAACACATTTGAGAAACTGCAGCAGAGTTGTCATATTTGCTGTCAGAAAGAAATATTTTTTTCTATAAAGTGAAAAACTTCAAGGAGAAACCTGTCATGATGACAAGAATACTAACTACCCTTTTGGTACTTTATTATTTTGATGTTTGTTTTAATGACTGCATGTATTTAAGGAAAAAATGAAAATGCAGGTGGTTCATGAATTCCTGTTTAATTTTTCTCAAATTATCTCAAATGATCTGAAACATAAACATACAATTGGCAGTTTTCAAGATGCTTGCATAGGTTCTACTGAATAGAAAAATATTTGATCAACCTATTCCATCCATCATTTGCCTTTTTGTCATTAAGTCAAGCTGGCAGTGAGATCTGTTGCCATTTAATTAAGCATCATTTTGACACATTAGGGAATTTTCATGTTATTAAATTATTACACTGCCTAAAATATGTGTTTATACGACCCAATACATCCAGTTTCATAATGCTAATACTCTTTTCAAAAGATTTAGACTTTATCAAGACGGTTTGATAACGTTTGAAGAAACTGCTATTCACACAGGCATTAACATTAGTTTTAGTAATTTAGTTAGAAATCCTCATTTAGGACGGCGTGTAAACGTCTCTGCTTGTAATATATTTTTAAATTCCTTTGTCAATGGTTGACTGTGATCCACAATGTTTTTTGCTAAAAGTTAGAGGTGTCAACTTTCATTGTTAATGAAAATCAATATAATAAAAACTTTGGTGATATTAACAATAAATAAAAATCAAAGATATACAAATCATTGAAAAATATTTCAAGTTAACACTCGTCATTATGATAGTCACCCAGTCTACATCAACAGTCATCATTCAAAGAGGATTATGGATTCTAAAAATGTTCAAATCAAAGTTCATAGACTTTCTTATAATTTTCTTCTTCAATGTACTTAAACGATAATAAAGAATAACTTGTTAAAGAGTAACTTGCAGCAGGCTCAGAATATCTTAATGAGATTGACCAAGAAAGAAGGGCTCAATGCAATAAGCCAATCCAAATAAACCATAATAGCATTCACCAACTCAGGCAACAAGGTGACATATCACAGATATCCTCCTGAGATCACGATGAATTCTGCAATATAGCTTTGAGATGTCTAAAAGATTTCCTGGTGACATACTTTTGTTATACTCATAAATATATTGAGGGGATAGCAATGAAACATTACAGTTTTTTTGTTAAAGAAATAAATGTTGTATGATATCAAGAAAACATCTATCTCTAATATTGTCACAACAACATAGTTGTGACATCACATCGCCCACCTAGATGGATGTCTCGATATTTAATTGTTCTCGAATTAATAAAAACCGGAATCCAAATAATTGTCTAACTCAAATCCCAAAAACTTATTTGCTGCACATACTCTTTACCAACCATTTTGCCTTCTTTTCACATCTATAGAGCCAGCATATTTGGCAAAATGTTCCTGAAATTCAGTAGATATATTTTGATGTTTGAATTACTAAATTATTTGTATCACTACTTAGTGATCAATAGGTAAGTTATTTTTCAACATGAATAAAAATTTCGAATTGGATTGAAGGATTCTTTAAAGAAATTAAAAATAAAATCTTTCATTATTTTTCCACTTTTCAACTGTATTCTTTCTCTAATATTCCATTATCTTGCATGGCGAAACAAGACTTGCATCGTCTTGAATACATGGAAGAGGAGGTGGAAATTATAGCAGATCACTGATATAGTTATAATCGTATCTGCCTGAACAGCAACAAAACACAAAAACTGAACTTTTTCGCAAATTACACACTCTCAAATGGTGGCACTGTTAAACTCCTTGAAATAACCTTGGACGATAATCTGAACTGTTCCGCTCATATAGATGAATTGTGCAAAAAAATTATAAATACATGTATGTTCTGCGTCGACTCAAAAAGTTTGCAAACACAGAAACCTTATTGAGTGCCTTTCATGGTCTCATAGAATCACCCTAATTCAGGACATAGAGATCACTGTCGACGGCTGTTTGCCGAGTATGGAATAATGTCTGTACCTTTCCTATACATATACCACTCACTAATGCCTACTCAACTGATGCAGAGTTCCATAACTACAATACCAGAAATAAAAATCTGCTGAGAGAACCAAGACATCGTCTAAGCAAGTCAGCCAGATACTCTGTTGATACTAGGATATATAGCAAATTACCTGACAAAATTAAAAACCTAAGTTAAAATTAATAAAAAGCAGAAGTCAAGAAAATATACTCCCATCACTGTTTCTACACAGTTGACGAATTTATGGCCTACAATATATAAAGTATAAAGTTTTGTCCTATTTTCTGTCACACACAGTAGGAGATTTGAACAGGGTCTAAGCCTCCCCCCACCACTATGACGTATTAATTGCTTTTTTTGTTGTTTAGTGAAGTCAAGGCGATTTGACCTTGAAGTGCCGGTGCATGGATTGTTCAGAATTTTTTCCCCGGTTCTAAGCCTCCCCCCACCACTGACGTATTAATTGCTTTTTTTGTTGTTTAGTAAAGTCAAGGCAATGTGACCTTGAAGTGTCTGGTGCATGGATCGTTCAGAATTTTTTTCATATGAGATTTTGTGTGTATGTGTGTGTGAATGCACGGTACAGGGTTTATCATGCGCGTGCCTCTGTACAAACATACTTCAAAGATCCTCCAAGAAATGAATGTTCCATCGGTGTGAGCCCACCAAGTTAGTAGTGGTGTGACGTTAATATTTTGTATTTCACACTTCGCTAAATGTTTTGTAAAATTGTAAATTGTAATGTAGATATCAGACATTAACATTCAAAAATACTTTGTAGTTCCTCACACTTTGTTAAATATGTTTTCGTGAATTGGCTTTGCCGTTGAATAAGAAAATAAATAAATAAATGAAGAAAAGAGAATTGAAACTTTCTATGTTGTTTACCACTTTTATTTGTAACTAACGTTACTGCAGTTACGTCTCATATGGACATTTTCAAACTTATACATTAAACATTACATACATTTACATTTAATGTATAAGTTTGAAAATATCCTTATAGGACGAAACTGCAGTAACATTAGTTACAAATAAAAGTAGTAAAAACAGAAAGTTTCAATTCTCTTTTCTTCATTATGATCTCCTACCGCGCAGTAACGGCTACATCAATCAATTTATTAAATAAATCATACCACGCCGCCCATGCCATACAAAGAAACTGCCGACGTTCGGTAACTATTTAGTTTTTATACCATTCGAATTGACTTCGTATGAACTATATTAAATGAATTCGAACAATACTCTGCCAAAAAAAATCATATTACTGGATTTTTTTCCCAACACCAAATCGTTATTTTTAAAACCTCGACACGTGTTTCGATCACCAAGTGATCATCTTCAAAGAGGAAGATTAAAACTGATTAATCTTCCTCTTTGAAGATGATCACTTGGTGATCGAAATACGTGTCGAGATTTTAAAACTAACGATTTGGTGTTGGAATAAAACTCCAGTAATATTCATTACTACACCAAAGGTTCCAAACAGTGCATCATAAAAAAATTCACATGAAACTACCTAACAACTATTGTTTCTGATAGGCTGTTACATTATTTTATATAATATGTATTGTATAGGTCGTAGCAACTTGTAATTTCTGTTTCAGGAATTTGAACGTAGCCGAGCCTTCTTGTTTCTGACTGAGATAAAAAATCGATTTCAATCTGCTTATGCTTCTAGTGCAAACACAGCTGTGGCATATGCAATGAACCCTGAATTTTCGAGGATATTGGCCAGTGAAATGAAACGTTATTCTGAATCCCATGATATTGACACTGTTAGCAAGGTTCATAACGAATTAAATGAGCTGAAGGATATAATGGTTAAGAATATAGGTTGGTAATTTTTTATTGGCCAGTATTGTTATTATCCTACAAATAGATATAACGGTGGAATCTGAAAAATTATATTTTCCAAATACTATCCAAATTGTCCCTACTAGTATTACAAGAATGTTTTGTTAAAATATATTTTTGTTTGATAAGTAGAAGAAGGAAAATAATAAATGAGAAATATTCTAGAATTGGACTTGAAAGATGATCCCACTTTTCGAAAGATCTATTTTACTTTGACATAGCAATTTTTACATTTCAATGATTAAGATGGTGACAGTACAAGACATGTTTGATAAAACATGATTTATTTTCATCATATAATAGTTCACTCATTTTATCTACCAAAGATCATTTGAGTTGAAAATAGTCTTACGCAGTTTTTTATAATTGAAAGATGGTTTTTAGGACCATGTATTACTGATAAATCTGTTATTAGAAATTTTCTTTCTTTAAATTGATAGGGTTATTTTTTTCTTCATGTATAATCATTCAGATTCTACCAATAAAATATAGGTTCTTCCAACAGGGACTTCCGAACTTTGACAATCGATAATGGCTATCTTGTTGAAGTTACATCTGTCAAATTAGTTGTCATTTACTCAATCTGTTTCGCCAAATCACCATGGACAGATATAGTATTCAACAACACGTGCAAATAATAAAATTGTTTTATCGAAATGGGTGTTTTGTTCGGGCAACGTACCGCGCGCTTCGCCCATTTTACGGTCGCCATAATCATCCTACCGAGAGGACTATTTGCAATATGGTGGATAAATTTGAGTCCACTGGTTCAGTAAACGATCGACCAACACCCGTATGTCGACGAAAGTCATGAACTCGGCCTCTCGCAGACCACAACTTGGCGAATTTTGCGTCGTGACTTTTGTCTGCACCCTGAATGAATGAGTACGTGAACAAACAAAATTGTCGAATTTGGAACGATACCAATCCACATGAGCATCCAATGCATCCTTAAAAAAATCATTGTTTGGTGTGGATTGTGGGCTGCCGGCGTAATCGGTCTTCGAGAAAGACATTGGCCGGGACATCACTATAGGTCGATGATTACAAATTTCTTTTGGCCTGAATTGGATGACCTGGACACCAATGACATGTGGTTTCAACAGGACGGTGCTATGTGTCACATTGGGTTATCTACACGAACGATTTGAGGGCACGGTCATGTCACGTGGAGGTGATGTGAACTGGCCACCAAAATCGTGCGATTTGACCACATTAGACTTTTTCTTGTGGGTTTTCCTTAAGACGCAGGTATATACGAATAAGTCACAAACCACAGCGGTCCTTAAACCAAACATAACCTATATGTCATGGTCAAATTTAGCTTGATTTATGTGCCAGAGTCATGAAAAATTGGACGTTTCTGATGCGCTCACCTAGCGAAGCGAAGGACATTTGAACGATGTTATATTCCACACATAATAGCATCAATAGGTCTTTCAAACGAATAAAAAATTTTGATGATATCTCGCAGACGCTTTGTTAAAGATAGGAAATGCTTAATGAAAGACTCTATAGTTCACTTCATTTATCTACTTTTCGTTGTAATACTGACAAATCAAGTAAGAAAGAATTAAAAATAGGCTTACACAGCTTTTTATAGTCAAATTATGGTTTTCAGGAAAGAAATGCCTCAAGTTGAAAACAAACCTTTGTTCTCGACCATATGACATAAAGGACTTCTTCAAAAACTTCCAACTAACAGCTAGCCCCTTGTTGTGACAATTAATGAATTTGCATTTAAGTACTATAATATTGATGGAGCATCCTCTGACATCCTTGGGTCTTATACTGTGATACATCTTTTCATATTATAATATGCTGATTTTTGATTGATTGCAATCATTAACAAGGACACTTAAAATCGTAGAATGGGGATTATCGATCTAGAGGACTTCAGTACTCCTCAGAGTTATCTCTCCATTGGCAAACTGAAAAAACTTTGTTGTGGAGATATCTGGTGTTGATATTCTATCTAAATTATGTTTATCCACGAATAGAAGTACATATTTGCAAAGATTCGGCAAAAATTATTTCACTTCCCAACAGCTTCTCATGATATATAAGAGGCAGATCCCATCTGTTCTGGAATACTGTAACTTTTCCATTTTTTCACATAGATCAGTTAATTCATTGTCATTTATCTGTCCTTATTTCTGAATTTTAAATATTCTTATTTGTTCCAGATAATGTAGCTTTGAGAGGTGAAAGGTTGGAACTTCTAGTGAATAAAGCAGAAAATTTGAATAATGGGGTAAGTTTGTGTTTTCATTGATGTACTGAAAGATCAAACATCAAGATTGCTTACTTTTATGCCTCTCGATGTCACAGCAGTAGTCAAGTTTTTTTTAACTTCTATTATTTCCTTTATTACACAAAATTTTTCATATATATCCTATATCCCCGCCTCGTTTAGTTACTTTTGATATCAGTTTTCTGAGTTTATGTACCAAGTTATGAGTTAACTAGTTTAGTGATGCAATAATTTTTCTGAAGAAAGGTTGGGTGGGTAACTGGATCAAATTTTTTAAAAAAAAAACAATTGTTTTCTTACCGACGTTTCGATTTTAATAGAATTCTTCTTCGGGGCTCTGTAACAATGAATGTTCATAAACATACCTCTCACAAAACTTATACGATTATTATAGTTTCAATTCTACAAGAAATAATGAGTTCCTAATTAAATTACTCACCGAAAAGTACTTTCTTCATGTTGATAATATTACTATTTAAAAAATCATCAAACATATTAGATACATATTTAAAAAAAAAGTTTTTTATTGCAATACGATGCTTATGTAAAGCCAAGCCTAGATACTCTTGTCGGCCTCTTTTTACCTCTAACAGAATCCTAACTGTGGTCTCCTTATTTATATATGAAATGATCTGCCTTCTCTTTAAAAATAGAAACTTGTTTAACAACTTGGACGAGCCAGCTTCAAATTACCACTACCTTCTTCAATCCTAATTAAATATTCTAACATTTACAATGGTCTCAGAATGTTCAATCACCTTCTTCAATAAATGACCTTAGAGCCATTAAGAAAGAGTTGAAAGACTTGCTTTCTGTGAGACCTTATTATAGCTTAGCAGAATTTAAATTGATTTATTTCATTTTATTGACCATGTTCTTATATCCTGAAGTTTTTATTGGGTTATTGTTATTTACATGTCTTTTTTCAGTTCATGTTATTACTTACTTTTTGTGATTTCATTTATATGTTATTTATATTTCTCACAAGGCTTTGCCAATAAAAATTTATTCTTCAGACAATAAAGTATATTTTAAACTTGATAAATTGAAATTACATTCATATCATTCAAACAACAACATATAATGTATTTGAAATGAAGGAGTTATATTTTTAGGAGTGACTAATTTTTGGGAAAGAAAGTTTTTGGCCTTGTACTACTCCATCTGATAAAAAAAAAAGATTCTCTCATCCTTTTTTTTTCATCAGATGGAGTAGTAGAAAGCCAAAAACTTTCTTTCCCAAAAATATAATTTATGTAAATTTAAAGGATCCAGAGAAAGGTTTCGTATTGCAATCCCATTTTTTGATAATTTTATTGAACAAATGCATTTGATATTTGAGATCATAGGTTAACTTTTTCAAATATTGGCCAGTTGGTTTCTTCAGATGTTTTTCAATCTATAATGGATACAATGTTTATACTTTCGTTTTTTATTAATTTCTGGAATTGGATACACTCGAATCGAAGGTCAATATGTGGAGAATCATATGAAAAAATAAAGAGGAAAGAAAAAGCCCAAGCTGTGCAATACAGGTCCATAGTGAATGCAATGTTGATATATTTCCCAACTTGCTTTTCCAGTTAAAAATGTTGTCCACACTACCTGCATGGCAGAGCAATCTCTTTCCACATCTAAGAAATTCAACTGGAGGAAGCAGGTTGACTGAATTGTCTTTAATGGCTAACGACAGTATCATTTTAATCACTTCTTGTGGTTCAGAACCCATATGTTCTATTTGTACTGAGAGGGCCGAAGTTGATCTCTTCACAACACCACAGCTTTATCAATGCAAAAAATTCTTTAGAGAATAATGAATAGTTTTCATATAATTATTGATATAGCAATCAAAGTATTTTTAAAATGTATTATGTGATTTTGTGTGGAATAGAGATAATTGTTCATCCAACAGTTTTCATTCAAATTCAAGTCTATTACGTGGAATAATTATAAAAACACAATTACTTCATTTTTGAAAACTGGACTCCATCCAATTATCTCTCGATTTCATTTCATGTCTTTCAGAGACAGGTCTTCTGCTCATTGTTAGCTTCAATCCATAAGCATATTGTAAAATTTGTTTTTTAATATAATTACATATGCTACTTATGAAATATCTTTGTAAATTCCTACTTTCTTATTTCTATATTCAGTTTCTTGTAGGTATGAACTATTAAAAATACTAGTCATTTTTTAATGCAATTCTTGTCTAAGGTCAACCAGAGCAACAAACTAAGGAATTCCATTTGTTATTTGAAAGATATCCTTCAGAAATAATTGTAAAAAATATTTCTGCATACATAATAAACTGATGTTTAGATATTACTTTTAAATCAGTTTTTGAAAAATCATTTTGAATAATAGCAACATTTACTTACATACAAAATAGAAGACTGAAAAACGGGTTTATTAAATTTGTATGTTTCATTTTAAAAAATGTATACGTTCTATTCAGATTTTCATAAAATTAATTACTTTTTTCAGAAGTTTTCCACATTTTTATAAAGATGGAGAAGTAGAAAATCAAAATGGTTTTCCGCTAAAACTAATCTCTCTTGAAATATATTCCCTTTTCAATTCAGGTAGTTACACCATGCTGCATTTTCAACCGAATGAACTTTACCAAATTCCAGGATATATCCTGATTATGCAGCAGAAGCAGATTCTGCTGCAGAAATATTTTTTTACAAGTTACATAAATGATAGTTTCAATGTTGGTATTGAAATTATTTGTGAAGGTATCTTTCAAAGAATAAATGGAATTGCTTAGTTTGGTACTCTGGTTGACCTTAGACAAAAATTGCATTGAAAATGACTAGCATTTTTAATAATTCATACCTACAAAAATGAAGTAATTGTGTTTTTTTCTAATTATTATTTCACGTAACAGTCTTGAATTTGAAAAAAAGGACAGTTGGGGTTATTTAGTCGATGTTCTCCTCCTCTGTAGACTTAGGATCGAATTCTTTAGTTACTTCATGGTTCATGAGAGTTCCTGCAAGTAATTAGGGAAATGAGGTCCATTACAGCTGAGCATATTAACGTGACAAGGTTTTCTTCGTTGAGAGGGCGTCTCAATATCTCGAAGTTTCCGTGACATTTAGTGGGCCCAGGATCATACATCCTTTTGGCACGGATACCTGAAGCGTAATTTAGGAAGGCGCTCACCTCCAAGGAATACAGTTCACAGTTTACCCAGCAGGGGTATTCTAACGCCACCCGTTGCAAGGCAAAAGAAGAATTGTATGAAGTTAACCTCTTCCGCGCGTGGTAATACATTCGATAGAACAAGTTTTTTTCAAAATATTTTTTGACATCATGAACTTTTATAATTAGGACGGTAGCCGATCGGGTTGACGTGGGTGCTTTGCTCCACTCAATCGACCGCTGTGTGACTCGATGGTTCAAGCCGCGAAGCCGGACGATCGATTTTCACTTCCTATCATCCAACCCGTGCTAGGAATCACACGTTAAAAAGTAAGACCGCGTTAGGCGACAGCTGGTTAACGGAAAAACAGATTTTGTACTACAAACAAGTCATACACTACAGAGCATTCTAAAAAAAAATTCTGGAATTTACGAAATTAAATGTAAGGACTGCGATGCAAAATATTATGGAGAGACTAAAAGATATATTAAAATAAGATATAAGGAACACTTAGCATACCTAAAAATATGGAAGACCAGAAAAATCAGCAGTCGCCCATCATATTTTGTAATAAAACTATTCTATAGATTTTAGTTCATTAAGATTAGTTACACAAGTTAACAACAACAGGCATCTAGATGTCTACTTGACTTGAACCATCGACTCACACATCGGCCGATTGACTGAGTGATCAAAGCACCCACGTCGAACCACCAGGCTACCGACCGGCCGGTTCGAAGATTTCTTTCAAAATTAAAATTTCCAAAGATAAAGCTAATAAACATTAGCGAAAGCTCGGGCAGCTAAAAAGAATATTATTTAATTCCAAACAGACCGAATCCCCGAAAAACCGAAGTTGCTCCTATGTTTTCCAGTACTTTCTCTTGTTTACAAAAAATATTGTTGAAGTAAGGTTATAGTTTAAAAGTTTTTTTTTTTTCATTAATAACATTTGATTATATTTCAGTCTATGACATTCAGGACAACCAGTAGAAGTCTGGCACGGTCACTTTTCTGGAAAAATGTCAAGATTTATGTGATTATAGGAATAGTTATTACTGTGGTTGTTTATTTTATAATTTCCTTAGCATGTGGAGGACTACTCTGGCAAGGATGTGTGTCTAAGAAATAAAATGTAATTTTAAAAATGATATTTTAAAATTCACACTGTGTTATTATTCAACTTCCCCAAATATTTATCCGACCAAAAAAACAATTGATTAAAAGTATTTTTGAACTGTGAAAAGGAAAATACAACACCTCCTCTTATCAATTCATTAGATGAATTTTATGTAATATTGGGATAAATGATATCGAAATAATATTTGACGAGTTGAACCTATGTTGACATCTCATGAATTTTGCAACTTGAACTTTTTATGTCAAATCTATCAAATTTGATGAAGATATTTTCACTGACTGAAATATTTTTCTAGAATTATGTTGGCTCCATTATCTTAGAGGTGCAATGTATATCACTTATATCTTCAAGTAACACATCTGTCCTGAAAATTTTATAATTGTATTTCACTTGAAACAAAAAGAGGGGTTTTTCCTCGTCTATATATATAGACTTCATCTATTGAATAGATAAGTTGTCTGTTTTTATTTGTAGCTTACATCATTGCCGCAGTAATACAACATTTGTTTATTATATCATTGATTGTTTCATTCTCACTGCTAAGGAAATTCACACCGACTCATGTTTATATTGCATATAGTTTTTATTGTTCGCAAAATGATGCTCTTTTACATTGGAAGTATCAAATAATTTTATATACTAAGTAAATATTATTTGTATCATATTAAACTTGTATAAAATTTTTCATAGATTAGAATATAAGATTACATTATCGTTGAATTTTATAATAAAACTGAGATAAACTCTCAAAAGTTTGTGTTTTACATGGTGTCCTCTTCAATCATTGAAAAATCTGAGCCAGTTGACGAGAGATGCTTATAAGAATGAATTTCTAAACTACTTTGATATCCGTCTCCTTAGAAATGAAGAGAATCAGCGAAAAAAAACTGCTTGAAGACTTAGATTTTGTCGAATTCTGACAATGGAGAAAGATTTTAATCTCTGAAACGTTAAGATAAGTATTTGTATAATTTCTTAGCTCTCTTTTGGTAGGCAACATTATTAATTACGACAAGTTACTGGTAAATAGAACATTTTTCTTTGTAAAAAATGCTTTTAATTTACGGTCATTTATTGGGGTGAACTGAAAAGTTTGCCCTTTCTGCACGTGTATAAAGTTTCTCTTTTCTGCACGTGTATAAAGTTTCCCTTTCTGCACGTGTATAAAGTTTCCCATTACAAATTTTATATTTGTCAGATTGTGGAAGGTGAAAATACCCAAAGAAGGTTGTGAAAACTGATTTTTTGCCACAAAAAGTCTAATATTGAACTATTAAATTTTTTACATTGATATTCTATATGATTTACCCAAGACGAATTATTATCAATCTGAGTCAAACCATTTCTTTGCATCTCATCAATGCAAACTTATAATAACTGATTTAAATGTAAAAAAATGACTCCAAGAAAAAACCAGATACAAAAATTTTTATTTTCGACGACGTTGAAATTTAAAGAAAATCTAAATTCTCTCGAGGATAACTGAGATATTTGATGATCCAAATCAATTATATGATCAAATATTACACATTTTTATAAATTGTTCTTCAGAGAAATCAGTGCATATAAAAGAAATGTTATCCTGACAATCAAATTATAGCAGATTTATATAATCACTGTAACAGATTAGTGAAAAAACTCTCTGAATTGCCAAAAATAAATATTATGAAGAGGAATTCAGTAACCCTGCTCCAGAGTGCTTATGGAAATTATTAAACGAAATTCTTTATAATACGAATAATCATGTAAATGATGAAATCAAATATACATTTGGAAACAAAACTGAAAATCTACAAGATATTTGTGAAAGTTCAGACAATTATTTTGTTACTGTTGGTACAAATTTATCATCTAGTATTCATATTCCTACTCAAGAGAGTCCAGCAGTGCAATCAAAATTATCGTCTATGTATCTCAAGTCACCGAACCAGAAGTAGAAGAATTAATTAGTATGTTCGATTCGAGAAAGGCTCCAGGATTCGATGGAATTACAATCAAAATTGTTAAAAAAGTTGAATCAGAATTAGCACAACTGATGAGTAAATTGGTAAATCTTTCTTTTTCAACAGATTTGGTACCTAATAATGCTAATTGCCAAAGAGAAAAATGCAGGTAAAAATGTCCAAATGACGAATTATAGAACAATTTTATTTAAAATTATTGAGGAATCAGTACATTCTAGATTGTTAGAATATCTTGAAGAAAAAAAATTATTATATGATGGGAAATACGGATATTGAAAAAATTGTGGCAGAGAGTCGGCAGTAATAGATGCCATAACCCAATTACAGCTACATTTAGATTCGAACAAAAAATGTGGAGTTCTTTCATTAGACCTGAAGAAAGCATTTGATACTGTGGACCATAAAATTCTTCTAAAAATAATGCATAATATAGCTATTAGAGGTTTAGTTTATAATTGGTTTCAAAATTATTTAACGAATAGAGAGCAATGTGTCTTCTTTGTCGACATAATTAGTTTAGTTCAAAAAAATATATAATATGCGAGGTACCGCAAGGATCAATACTTGGACCCGTTTTGTTTCTTATATATTTCAATTCTTTGGCGAGTAAATTTATTTGATAAATTACAAATGTTTGCTGATAAAACCACTTTCATTTACAATGGAAATAGTGTACAAGAAATCAAAATTAATATTTCAAAAGACCTTGATTAAATATCATTATAGCTTCAATGCCATAAAATGTTCAGAAATCTTCATATTTGTTCATATCAAAAAGCTCTATATCAATTGATTCAAAGGATCCAATTAAATTCAATAATGAAAATATTAAATACTCTCCTAGTGCTAAATTTCTTGGTCTTATTCTAAGTGAAAATGTATCGTGCAGACAACACATTGAAACAAGAAAAAAAAATAGCTCCCATAATTGGAACCCATAATGTTGTACCCCTAAAATACCTCAAATTCATTTTATTTTTCATTAGTATATTCCAAAATTCAATATCTTATATCAGTATGGGAAGTGGCAACAAATTCCTTATTGAAACCAATTAAAAAAACTTCATAACAAAATTATAAGGTGTATATTATACAAGTTGAACTACAAGGATCATACAGGTAACTTGTATAAAGCAAAAAAACTATTAGATTTGTCTTCCTTACATAAATTCAAATTATGTGCCTTCATTCATTTGGCCAAAAATAAGCTCAAACATTCAAATTTGACTTTCAAAATCAATGGTTACCAACACAACCATTAGACAAGATATTCAGGCATCTAAAGAAAATGAAAACAAATATTGGGCTAAATTCGATTTATTATAAAGGTTTAAAATTTCACAATGAGTTAAAGAATGCTTTAAAAAAATTAATAAACAAAAATTCCGGATTAATTCGAGAAAAATATTTATTGTTTGTATAGATATATATGTTAGGAATCACACGTTAAAAGGTAAGACCTCGTTAGTCCTTAGCTCACACAAGTTTCTCAACTTCTGAGAGTTGTCGTTCGTATGGGGGCGACAGCTGATTAACGGAGAAACAGATTTTTTTAAACAGAGCTAATGAGTATGTTCATGTTCAAACATATATGTATGTATGTATGTATACAGGCTGATTCACGGTGGATGGCACATTAGACGTTTCTGGTGAACCAGACAACGGATCACTTTGAAAATTTAATGGAGGGCATATTCGGACATTCTCTAGCCAACTAAAATATTTTCGACAATGCGGTGTTGCCGCTTCTATTAGAAAGCAGTAGCAACTTTGATTTTTCAAATGGAACACTCTGTATATAATATTATTTTTGGAATCTCCAACAATTGCCCGACAACTTTTCTTGATATTTCCCTATACCTATCTGTTACCGTTTTCGAAATAAAAATTAATTTCAATTTTTTTCTTCGAAAATCATGACTTCTAAAAATGCCGATATCTTTTAGTTAAGAAGTACTATGATATCGAAATTTGGTTTGGAGTTAGGTGATACTTGGACACTTCCCACACGTCAGCCTAATCTCCGTTACTTCAATACAGGGTGGTAAAAAAATACAGTTTTTTCGTTTGCTTGAAAAAGTTGCTGAAATTTGATTATTTTAAATGGAACACCCTGTATATTATTGAAAATTCGGAAAGCTGCTGAAATTTGCTTTCTTTCTATGTATATCATACCTATACCTAACTAGTCAAGTTTCGGACTTATGAACATTTATTTGTGAAAATGTCCCTTCAGAATGGTATTTCCATTCGGTATTTGGTAAGCAGGCCATGATTACTATTTCACAGTAGCGTTGTGACATTCTCCTAATAATATCGACATTTTCGTCACTTCAGAAGTTGCAAATACCTTCAAAACGATGGAACAAAACTATTCAAACGAAGTTCTTATGAATTTGTTTATTATTTTTGGACAGTGTGACAAAATTATCAGCAGAACATGTAGAAAGTTCAATGAAATGTATCCGAATCTACCGCCAATGAACCTCAAGAAATTTATACGAATTCAGAACAATTTCAATATGTTTGGATAAACTTTAAAAAAGCACCAAGAAACTTGAAATTGGAAATATTGATATGAATAATTATAAAAATGTAAAACAATCATGTGGAATATTTCAAAATATGTTCGAATCGCTGGCCGTTCACTTCCAAGCACTTTAAAATGCGGGTGTTGACTGCTTTCGTGGTGGCAGATCTGATTTCATTGGGATCCAAATCTTCAAATGTTTGGGCAATCCTTTCTAACAATTCATCTCTCAAACGCGCGGGTATTTTGTAAACTTTTTTTTTTAAACATTCCCCACAAATAAAAATCTAATGGATTAAGATCGGGTGATCTCGCTGGCCAATTCCATGGTCCCAAGCGCCTCATCCACCGATCGTCAAATAGTCTATCCAGTTCTGCGCTCACTTCTCTTGTGCAATGTGCAGGAGCTCCGTCTAGTTGGTACCAACAGTTTCGATAATCTTCGAGTGGCAGATTATCCACGAAACTGTCTACAGTATTCTCCAAAATATTCAGGTAGCTTCTGGATGTTAATGACTCCTCGTATATCACGTACCTCAATTTGTTGTCCATCAACATGCAGAAGATATTAAAACTAAATTTTTCTTGAAATCCGGCTTCTTTTGTGACGTGAGGATTTTCTCTGGACCAATAATGACGATTTTTTCTATTGAAAATCCCTTCTCTCGAAAATTTCGATTCATCAGCCCAAATAATTTTATTTAAAAAAAGTGGATCTTCTTGAATGCGTGTCAACAACATTTCACAAAATTCTACTCTCTGTTGAGGATCTTGAGGCTTCATTGCTTGAATTTTGGTGAATTTATAATCATGCATTTTATGTCTTCGCAAGATTCTTTGAACCGATGAATATTTTATACCCAAATCTTCTTCAGCACTTCTTATCGATGACTCGGGAAATGCGTGAAAATATGCTAAGACATTAATCTGGTTGTCTTCGAAAGTTACGGGTCGAGGCAAGTTTCTTGGTGCTTTTAAATAAGTTGATCCAAATGCATTGAAATTGTTCTGAATTCGTATAAATTTCTTGAGGTTCATTGGCGGTAGATTCGGATACATTTCATTGAACTTTCTAGATGTTCTGCTGATAATTTTGTCACACTGTCCAAAAATAATAAACAAATTCATAAGAACTTCGTTTGAATAGTTTTGTTCCATCGTTTTGAAGGTATTTGCAACTTCTGAAGTGACGAAAATGTCGATATTATTAGGAGAATGTCACAACGCTACTGTCAAATAGTAATCATGGCCTGCTTACCAAATACCGAATGGAAATACCATTCTGAAGGGACATTTTCACAAATAAATGTTCATAAGTCCGAAACTTGACTAGTTAGGTATAGGTATGATATACATAGAAAAAAAGCAAATTTCAGCAGCTTTCCGAATTTTCAATAATATACAGGGTGTTCCATTTAAAATAATCAAATTTCAGCAACTTTTTCAAGCAAACGAAAAAACTGTATTTTTTTACCACCCTGTATTGAAGTAACGGAGATAAGGCTGACGTGTGGGAAGTGTCCAAGTATCACCTAACTCCAAACCAAATTTCGATATCATAGTACTTCGTAACTAAAAGATATCGGCATTTTTAGAAGTCATGATTTTCGAAGAAAAAAATTGAAATTAATTTTTATTTCGAAAACGGTAACAGATAGGTAAAGGGAAATATCAAGAAAAGTTGTCGGGCAATTGTTGGAGATTCCAAAAATAATATTATATACAGAGTGTTCCATTTGAAAAATCAAAGTTGCTACTGCTTTCTAATAGAAGCGGCAACACCGCATTGTCGAAAATATTTTAGTTGGCTAGAGAATGTCCGAATATGCCCTCCATTAAATTTTCAAAGTGATCCGTTGTCTGGTTCACCAGAAACGTCTAATGTGCCATCCACCGTGAATCAGCCTGTATATGTGTTTTCGTTTCAGTTCTGATTTATCGTTTTTTTTTTGTGTGCTCTGTTCGTACTAAATATGTTATAGTTAGTTTTTGAATTATATGATATATGATGTTTAAGTTTATATAGTTTAAAACCTTTTTGTACTTCTAGTTCTAAAATGAGGCACACATAAATTTATAAGAAATGAAACCTCCATAGCATCCATATTATTGTGCAGTAATTTATACTGAAAAATCATTTCAGCAAGTTTTCTGCGTAATTCAAAACTTTCAATATTGAATGTTATGGTAGGAGATTCATATGGAATACCTCTATCAGGATAGATACCATAAGATTTGAATTGAATAAACTTTAGGAAACGACGTTGAACTTTTTCAATTATTGTATTGTAGCAATTGTAGAATGGAGACCATAGAACAGAACCACATTCTAATTTTGACCTTAAGTAGGCTACATAAAGAATAAGAGATAAAAAGATCTACAATTGCGAACTATAAAGCCATAAACTCTCAATGCTTCACTTACTTTCGATCTAATATGGTTGGAAAAAGACAAATTTTGATCAAAATTTACACCAAGATCTTTAACTTACTTACTTCATGACATTGAAATGGTATCTACTCGATAATTGTACTCGATGTACTACTATAAAACACTACTTTACATTTGGATGCATTCAGATATAGTTTTTTAACTTCACAATCGACATAATTACTGAGGTCATTAATAAATAATAAGAATAGAAGTGGTCCAAGATTCGACCCCTGAGGTGCTCCAGATGAAGGATTGTAATAAAAACCGTTATAAGATACAAACTATTCGCGTTGAAGTAAGTAGGATTTAATGAAAAGTACTGCTGAATTATGGAAACCAAATTGGTGGAGTTTTTGTAGAAGGATCATGTGATCAAGTCGATCAAATGCTCCAGCATAATCAGTATATATCACATCAACTTAACCACGATTATCTAAGACGTCACTAACATTTTGGGTCGATACAAATAAATTTATTATGGTGGACCTGTTTGACATAAATCCATGTTGTTGTGGAAATATAATATTACAAACTGAGAAATTTATGTAATTATAGATGACAATTTCGAGAAGTTTAGCAAAGTTCGATAGGATTGAGATAAGACGATAATTCCGAATATCAGATGGATCTCCAGATTTAAAAATGGGAAAAACTCGTGATATCTTTCATAATTCAGGAAAATTATTTTTAACTGCAAGATTGAAGTGTCAGTAAGAGGTAGATCAATACACCGATGCAATCTTTTATCAAAAAGGATGGTATCTCATCAGGATGTGAAGGGAACTTAATTTTTAGTTTACATGCTGCAATCAAGATTTTCTGTTCACTGATGTTTTCAAAGTTTATATTATTTTAAAAACAATTTAAATTTGATAAGCATGGATGCAAAGTGTTTTCATCAACTGCAGAGTGTAAATATATACTGTGAAATTTGCAAAACTATACAATTTCATCCGGAGAATCAATAGTGAAGTCATCATATTTCATCCTACCTGGAATACCGGAGGTTCTATTCTTGGAATGTACATATGACCACAATGATTGAGGATTAGATACTTCAGATTCTTGTATAGAATTTAAATAATAATAATTCTTTATTTCCAGTAGCACAATAAAATTGTGTAGGAAGTGTCAATACAATACAAATTAAAAAAAGAAAAGAGGAAGACACAGGTTAATGTTCTAAAGCTAAGATGACTATGCATTATTCAAAAAAATCCTGCAAAACATAAAAATATTTTTCTAATAAATATTTTTTAATGATTTTTTGAACAGAGAAAAACTATTCGAGACCTTTAAATAATCTAGAAAGTGATTATATATCTTTGGACCTATGTATTCTGGTCCACATGATGTTACTTTGATTCTCTATTAGAAAAATTTGCTATGCACCTCAGAATTCGCTTTTGTGCTATAAAAACATTTCCTGCTGTGGTGGAAGCACCCCAGAAACAGATACCATACCTAAGTCTTGATTCTACTTGAGCATAATATATATTTAGCAGCTGACTCTTTGTTAAACCTGTTCGTAAATTGATGAAGAGGAACTTCAATGAATTAAATTTTGATATTAATTGTTGACAGTAGCCTTTCCAATTGAGGAACTCATCTAAAATGATTCCCAAGAATCTTACATTGTGATCAGTATTTGTTAGGCTCACATTGTTCGCCATGAAATGTGTGTTTTCCACTCTGTTTTGCCAGTTGTGAATGCGAATAACATCTGTTTTGTCTGCATTGAAAAATAAATCGTTGTTATTGAAATAATTTGATATCCGCCTTACTATTCTGGTACAATTGTTTTGTAATTCTTTTGTATCTGGTGCAGATATAACTAGCAAAGTCATCTGCATAAGCGGTATAATGACCTTCGGTAACTACTGATTCAATGTTATTTACATAGAGTACAAACAGTAGAGGACCCATTATTGAAGCCTGTGGCACTCCCATACTTCGATTCAGATATTCGGAATTGACTCTATAGATTTCATTTTTCCTCTCAACTTGAACTGACACATATTGTTTTCTATTTTCTAGAAATGATGTCAGCCAACTGAGAGAAACCCCTTTTTATACCATACATTTCTAATTTTGAAATAAGTTTTTTATGATTAAGGCAGTCAAATGCTTTACTTAAATCACAAAGAATCACGGCCGGGCACTCTCCTCTATTTACATATTCTAGGATTTTGCATTTGACTTAATATGGAATTTTATTTAAAAATGAACAGAGGCGTGCAAGAAAAGCGTATTCAAAAACTTTAGACAATCCACAGGGGACCGTAATAGGACGATAATTTTCCATTGATGTTGGATCCTTTTTTTTTTTAAAATGGGTATAGTTTTTCCAGTTTTTAAATGATTTGGAAAAACACCTACTGTAAATGACATATTAATAAAATGGAAGAAGAACTCTTTTTAATATGAACATAGGTATTTCATCTGGACCTGATATTTTAGTTTATTTAATAGTAAAAACAATTCGTCCTGTGTATAGAACCAAATACATCATGTGCGGAATGAAATCTACTAATTTTACAAATTTACTGTTTGTAGAGCGTATTTGATTCACCAACTTAGTAGGAGTGTTGATAAAAAAAGTATTAAACAAGGAAGAGAGTTCCTGGGTCTTCTATGAGCTGGTCATCCAACCTAATATTTATGTCATTGTATGTTCTATGTTTGTTAATTCAGATGCCACATTCCATGAGGCACGGCTCTCATTAGGGGCTTCATATATCTTATTTCGGAAATATTTTTTCTTTAATTAAGGCTTGGTGTTTTCTCTTTGCCTCTTTATAAACTGGCAGATATGCAGCTTTGATTTGGTTTTTGATGACAATTCTAAGGCTCTTGAATTCATAATTGTGCTGCATATTACCAGTTTTCTTGTACTTCTCGCACACTTAGCTTTCTTTTTGATATTGCAAATAATCTCGGATGTATACCATTTGGAATATTTATGTTTGAATACTTTAAAAACAGGAGCATCTGAATCAATAATATTATATAAGACATCATAGAAATTACTAACAGCTAAATTCACATCATCTACAATTTCGAAGGAAAGACCAATTCGTGGAAAGTAGCGCATTATATAATGCAGGATAATTGACTCGTTTGTAATTATAATTTTTTTGGATTTGGTTATCATTCGAGTTGAAACTAGTTTCGCCTAATCAAAAAATTATTAAAATCAATAATTAGAATATAAGTTGTATATGAAAACTCTGTATACTTCTTTCTCATATATTTTTATTGCTATGGTTATATAAAAAACAAGTATTGTTAAACGTTGACAAGTAAATTTATGTTAGAAATTCATCCTTATGTTTCTTTAAAAGTATATTGATATATTGCAAAAATGTAAAAGATGCCACCTTTCCAAGGTGTGTTTCTTATATAAACATACAGCCTTTGGTACAACTCAATCCCCGGAATTTTTGGCTTGCAAGTTGCTAGGTTTTAAATAAACATATGATAACGTATTTTTCTTTCAACATTTAATATTACATTTGTATAGTACAAAATAAATATCAATATAGCCCAAACAACAATTTGCTATATAAATAATGTAAATGAAGACAAGCAAGAAACAATTCTGAGTTGTACAAAAAACGAAAGGACCAAAGTCAATTAAAATATAAAGGATTATTTTCATGTGAAATTGTATTCCTGATCAATTCAAACATCTACAGATAAAGGTGAACTCTTTACTTCATTCAGAGGTACCGAAACAGAAGACGCAGCTGGTTGAGACCACCCTTTTGCTTCTTCTTGTTGTCTTAGCTTCTCCTCTTCTCGACGTTTATATTCAAGAAGTTCAAAATAATACCTGAAAAAATATTAATATTTATGTAACAAACACTACCTTTAATCTAAAAAGCAAACCTAGGAGTTGTAATCCCAAAAAAAGATGCTAGAAATTCACCAACAGTATCAACTGCAGACAAGGCAGATGATCCTGCTGACCAAGCTCTATACCAAATCCATGGCCCCCACGTTAAAGAAGCCTGAAAAAATCCAAATATTCAGTTTTCTGTAAATGTTTATGGGTTTAGTGAATAAACTGGATGAAAAATTTGATTACTGTGCTGTTTCAACTTTTATTTTATTTAATCAACTTCTTGATAAACTACCTAAGGAAATTTAGCAACATTGTAAATTTTCCTGTTGATTCGATGAGTCGCGGAATCGGTGAAATATAGTGTACATTAGAGGATATTTATTTCTTTTGGGTTTTGCTTGGTGGTGAAATTACCACTGTGTGAATGTCGAAAATTCAAGAAGTGAAATGTTATCGAGTGGTACATTATTATAGTAGTTTTAGTTTCAAAGCATTTTTATTCTTGTATCCTTTTTTTCCATTCCTAATCTAATCCTTATTGGAATAGAATATAGCTTTATTTTCAAGAATGACAATCACATTGAACTTACATATAAGAAAGAGCATCTCACAGTAATCAAAATTTAAAGACAATAGTGTCAGGTACAATAGATTGAATCAATCTAGGAACTTGAAGACAATTATTTGTATGCATTAAAATATTAAAAGCATTTGTATGAATTAAAATATTGAAATAAATAAAACTGGTTTGAAAAAAAATATTGTGTCTTATTCTTCTTGCAGGAAGTCCCCGACATTGTCATTATATTCAGTTTTTTTTTAATTTACCTCTACATGATTATTTGGGGTTCAAACTTTGCTTAAAAATACTTTCAGCCAGACTACTTCCTCCCCAGAAAATGATGCCAAAACGCATCACTGAGTGTAAGCTGGCAAAATAAATGATTCGCTTTGCTCCATCATCCAAATATGTTGATGTTACCTAAATGCATAGCAGATAGATTACATTTTATAGCTGGTTTCCTTTATGTGTTTTTCGAAATATAAGTTTTGGTCAAAGCATACGCCGAGAAATTTCGTGTATTCTGCTAGTGCTATTATCTGTATTTGTATTTGAAATGTCTCAGGGCTTTTTTTTTCATTTCGGAAACAAATATAATTTGTTTTACCTTTGTTTAGTATGAGTTTGTTCATGGTAAACCATTCCTGTGCCTTCTCCACCGTTTTATTTGAGATGTCAACGCAAAAGAAAAACCAGAAATTCAGTCTACATAAAAAACCCACGGTAATTATCAGTCAACTTTCTATCAAATCCATTGAACCAAAGCAATATTACAAAAAAATATAGAAATTTTTCCGAAAGTAAACTTGATGAAATAAAAACTAACTTGATTTCATGTGAAATAATTCGTTACGCATTATCCAACTTCATTTCTGGGGTTCCAAATCATGTCCTAACCAAGCTTGAACTTGATAATAGACACGATTGAAATGTTGGTGAGCTGCTGCACTTGTTGGTGTAATATTTGATAACGGCACAGTCACAGGTTTATTCAGTTTTGTAGACTTGACGTAGTGTGCATAACGAAGATGATCGATACTGACCACAGATTTTGCAGCATTATAGACTGAAAACAATATTTGAATTCCATTCTCAAATAATCTTAGAACCGAACAGTGCTGCTGTAAGTTGATCCAAATTCGGCAGTTTCTCAAATGCATTTAAAAATGTTTTTTCCCTTTTTCAACAAGCGCAGAAATCGTATCAGAGCCACTTAAAGCGTGCAGAAAAAAAATGTGTTTTTTTTTGAACGAGAATACTTATCAAAACTTTTGAAAGAGTATATTTTTGTTTTTACATTTCCTTTGCCGACTTTACACCAAATTTTTGTTGATGAGATAGTGTACGCCCAATTCAAATGACAAGTAAATCAATATCTTCTATTTAAAGTGCAGTTTTTCCAGATTTAGATTCTTCAATTGCTGTTTCAATAATGAGTATACCTGCATCGTCTCTGGCCTGTTTGGTGGTAATATCTACGTTAATAAACTTTATATGACCTTGAGTGATGCTCTAACCGCACGCTCTCCGCCTTCATCTCGAAAACAGCTCTCCGCCTTCATCTCGAAAACAATTAAGCTTATATAAATTTTGTTGAAACAAAAGTTGTAGAGATTTCAAACCTCTATAATATTGAAATGTGAAATGGGCACTGAGTTCAGTAGATGTAAATTTTATTTATAAAAAAATCATTGATAATTGTTCTACATTTATTAAAAATATAGCACCATTGAAAATATGTCCATTTAAAAATAATGTACCATGGTTTGACAATGAAGTAAATATTAAAACTAGGGAAAGAGATAAAGCCTGTAAGTCATTTATTAAATCTTCACCAACTGAAAAAGTACTCAAATGGGATAGCTTTAAAATACACAGAAATGAAGTTGTGAACATGTTAAAAAGAAAATTATTACTGAAGAAAAAATAACAGATATAGAAACAATTCTCAGATGATGTGGTACAATTTGATTATAATGGAGACCTATACACCGTAAAGGAAGAGACATCTTTGGTAGAACATTTCAACAATTATTTTGTTAATAGTATTAACCCGGTAATCGAGAGCATTCATAGTGGTGAAGTGTGGCACAATTGCGATTCTAAATGGCCTCCTAAGGAGAATTACGTGATATTGTTGCTTCATTAGATAATAAATGTAACACACATGAAATCCTAAATGCCAAAATTCTGAAGCAAATCTTTGAAACTGCTGGATATGCCATATTGAATCTTATCAACACTTCACTTCAGACTGGAAAGATCCCAGATCTGCTAAAAATTAGTACCATTATTTCAATTTCAAAGGTAAATAAAACTATCAAAGCTTAGGAACTTAGGCCTATTAATACATTGCCTCCCATTGAGAGTGCACTAGAGTATGCCGTTTAAAATCAATTAGTGAACTTTGTGAATGAAAATGAGATTCTGTTTGATATCAGTCAGGGTTTCGGAAAAAGTACTCTTGTGAATCGTCCACTTAACTATTTCATAAAACAATTAGATGACAACAAGTATGTAATAGCGGTATTTTTAGATTTGAAGAGAGATTTTGAAACAAATGACAGAAATATAATAAAAAAAACTAATCAATAGAGTTTTATGTATGATTTTCACTATATATATATATATATATATATATATATATATATATATATATATATATATATATATATATATATATATATATATATATATATGCTGAACTGGTTTTTCCAGGTATTTGATCCGTGTATGTGATATTATCTTTAATTTCACCTACGTTTCGACAAAATCTCATTTGTCATTATCTAGGTGTGCTGTTACGTGGTCAGAAGTTAGTTGACCCTGCTCGACTCACTTCTTACTATACTGGTAAAATGGTATTCGTTACGTGTTCAGAGATAGAGTGTCCATAAACGCTCTACTACCTACTACTTAAATGTTATTGAGTTTTACCTGAGTTCTTCTTCTTCTTAGTTGACCTCATCTCCCCGTTAAGGTATCGAATGCTAAATCTGAAGTTTTCACGGATAGGATTATGCTGAACTGGTTTTTCCGGGTATTTGATCCGTGTATAATAATAATAATAATGTTTATTTCATAAGATTGAATACATTTACATATAAACAAAAAAAAATGCAGAAATAAACATGGCAAGCCACTGAAGCTCATAGAGCTTGTGTATGACAAAAAAAAATGAAGAAATTAAAATGAAACAATAAATCAAGTTGACACGTTTTGTGTGTGATGTCAATTGAGGGGAAAAATAAATAAAGATATCATGAACATGAATCAGTGAACAAACATTACAAACTAAACTATCAATCATAACATTCATCATTCATACACCATATACGTATAGCAAATGAAAGTCATATATCTTATATTTCATTTACTGTTCTGTTCTTAATGTGGTCCTTGTTCACTGCACTTCTGAAGAGTCGCTGTCTATTCTATAAGGTAAGTCCTTGTTCAGAAAGATTGCGACAGTACAGAATATGGTGAACAATAATGACAGATGTGGATTAGAACATATGAATAAAAGTTCAAATATAAGTATGAAGCTGGTATATATCATGAATTGTGAAATTATTTCCATTTATACTTTAAATAATTACATTATTTTTTGTGAGAACATGTGATTTTTCTTTCTGTATCACTACTTCATTTTTTTTCGTTCCAGTATTTCATTTATCTTACCTATTGTTATATTCGTTAGCCATAATTTCAGTTCTTTTTTAAATCTGTTATCACTTGTAATAGACTTAATTTCGAATGGAACTTCTGCATAGGCAATAGGGCACAAGTATGTGAGAAATCTTTGACTTCGAGATGTACTTACTTTAGGAATTCTTGAGGTTTTATGCTTGAATCTGGTATCGTGCAAGTGATCCACAGACAATAATTTTGTTTCATATTTCCTATGATACATAGCGAGACTTTGAAAATATAGATGTCTACATGTAAAAAATTTAGATTCTGCGAAAAGTTTTTCAGACGGATAGGTATAATCTCTATTGAAAATAATTTTAATGAGAAATTTTTGAGTGACATTTATAACCCTGAGATGATTATCAGTAATACCTCCCCACACAATTATTCCATAGTTGATATGGGACTGTACTAGACTGAAATATAATGTTCGTAGCTGTGCTATGTCGAAAATCTTTTTGAAAAACTTAAATTTGTTCAGTAGAAACCTTATTTTATTCGCAACATATTCTGCGTGCTTACTCCATCTTACATTTTTATCTATTATTATGCCAAGATATTTTATATGTTCTTTCATATTTATAGTCATTGTGTCATTGTCATTATCGATTTGCAACGAGGTATAATTTGGCAATTTGTTGTTGAAATAAGAAAAAGGTACAAAGTGAGTTTTTTTTGTGTTAATTGTCAGCAACCTGCTCTTAAACCAACTGACAATTTTTATAAAATCTCCCTCAACCTTGTCCTTCAATTCATTCCAAGTTTCAGCGCGATATAGTACGGCTGTGTCATCAGCGAAACTAATAATGGTACCTTCTGAATTGACCCTAAACAAATCATTCAAGTAGATATTAAATAGGAGAGGCCCCAATACCGTTCCTTGGGGGACTCCATATTCTATGGTACGGTAAGAACTAAGTGTTTCATTTATTTTAACGCACTGTTTCCTATCAGAGAGATAGCTTTCAAATAATTTCAGCGATGTCCCTCTGAAACCGATGTTTTCCATTACCTTTATTAATTTCTTATGTGAAACCGTATCAAAAGCTTTGGCCAGATCGACAAAAACACAAAGACATGGTTTACCATTATCCATCGAATCGTAAATTTCTCTCATTAGGTGAATCATTGCATCTTGTGTTGAACTGGCCTCTCGGAATCCGTATTGATTGTCAGAGAGTATTTTATATTTTTTCAAATATTTATCTATTCTTACTTTCAATATTTTCTCAAATATTTTAGCTATATGACTGATTAATGATATGGGACGAAAATTAATTACCTCATTTTTATTTCCGGATTTAAATATTGGTTTGATTATCGAAGTTTTAAAGGCTTCTGGAAAACTACCGGTATTCATGGCTCTATTTATAATATGGGTAATTGGTTTAGCTAGGTAATCGACGAATTCTATAAGAGTTTCAGACCTGATGTTATCAAGACCTGGTGATTTACCTTTATTCAGATTATTAATTACATTTTTAACTTCATGTTCATTGGTGTCTTCTAAGAAGAATGAGTTGGATATTGTTTTCTCTACAATTTTGGTTTCTTGCTGACTGATGGATCCGGCCAACTTTGCTCCAATGCTTGAGTAGTGTGATAAAAAATATTCAGCAATTTCCTTATCATTGGTTAGATGTATTCCATCATTGGTTTTGATATTTTTTATTTTATTTAGGTTTGTTGGTTTATCTATCATTTTTACAGCTTGCCAAATTTTGTTTGAATTATTCTTTAGTTTGTTGATTTTATTTATGTAAAATTTTTCTTTGGTTTTTCTTATCACCTCATTGAGTTTATTGCGGTATCGTTTATATTGATTTCTCAAACCGTCGTTATATGGATCAATGCGCAATTGTTCATATAACTTGTTTTTTGTATTTATAGAATTTATTAGACCATTAGTTATCCATTCTTTCCGTTTAATTTGACTTCGTTTGATTGGCATTTTTTCTGTGCTCATTTCGATCATTGTTTTTAGTTTGGTAATAAATTGGGTTGCGAGGTCTTCTACATCTTCCTTTTTATATATGTCTTCCCACGTTTCAGCCGAGACTAGGTTATGAAATTTATTCTTATTCAAATAATATTTAATATTATGCTCTCTGTCATTGTTTATATTTGATTTCGTTTCCGAAGATTTTATCTGGATTACTATTGGATAATGATCGGTAATGCTTGATTGTATTATTACTGGCAAGATATTTACATTCAATTCTTTGTTTTGGACAAATATGTGGTCTAGGCATGATTTCGAAGTTCCGTTGATTCTAGTATACTCATTTATAGCTGATCTGAATCCATATACATTTAGAATATTTAAATAAGATATAGTATCGTCATTATTTTCATCTTTTATATTTATGTTTATATCTCCAATCATAATCTTAAAATCTGCTTTACATTGTTCTTGGTTTTCTAAATACTTACTTAGTGTCTCTATGAAATCGGACGGAGGCAAGGAAGGAGATCTATATAATGCTATTATTTTATACGTTTTAGTGTTTACAGTAACATTTAATTCAATTATTTGGTTGTTATCTTCCAAGGTTTTAATTTCATACGTATAAATATGTTCACTCTTAATATATACAATACACCCATCGTTCTGATTAATTTTACCCTCATTATATATAATATCGTATCCTGGTATGCCAAGATTGAAAAAATTAGTTACTTTCCATGTTTCAGTTAATACAATCAGATCAAAGTTTACATCAAAGTTCTGCAATACAATTTTCAACTCATCAATGTTTCTTGTGATACTTCGAATATTTGTGTGAATTATTCTAAAACCTTCATCTTTTCCTAACATTAAATTGCATTCGTCGAAATTTACTGCTATCTCTGTTGGTAGTTTTTGTGTATCAAATTCCTTGATATATGGGTCCATTTCAATTAGTTTTTCTAGTTAATAATTTTTTGTAAGTGATACAGAAAGACTGATAGACTGATAAATCCTGGTTTGTATAGTACGGATGATATACCTTATATTTACAAATAGAAATAACAACACCAAAACTAATTTGACAGCACGAGTGATCACTATGAGTAGGTAATTATGTGAATTTGATTACAGGAGGCGATAATAAACAAAATAAAATTGTTATATAATGTAAATAAGTATAGGTAAATAATTTAATTTCAGTATAATTTAGTGTTTCTTACTTAGTTGATCTTGTGCGCCGTTTGCCTTCTACCTCCGACTGGCGTGTTACTTTCTTCTTTTCTCCACTATCTGCTGATGACTGGTCCTCGACAACTTTGGGGACATCATTCCCTTCCGTATTTTCATTTCTTGCAAGGTAATTCAAAAAATCTTCAATTTTCTTTAATTCTTCATATGTAAATTGTCTATCATTCACATACAAACTATTTTTCCTGATGACTGCTTTGTAATTGTTCTCCCGCGCTATTTTCAGGTGAGTATGTAATGTTTTTCTCATTTCATAGTCCTCATGAATATAGTCATTTGAAATGAATACTCCTGTGTTTTTCAGCATTTTAGCCTTGGCTAGTATTTCTATCTTCATTTTGTAGTTAACACATTCTACTACAAAAGGACGATTTTTTCCTCTTGCTTGTTTCCCAATTCTGTAGGTATCCCTGATATCAGTGAAGTCGCATTTTATATTCATAGTATCATTAGTAATTCTCAGGAAAGTGTTGATGTCCTCTATTTCGTTATTTTCATCTCTCAATCCGTAGATTACAAGATTAAATTTTTTCAAGTTGCGCTCGGCGATTTTCAATCTCATGTTTAGTTCTTCATTTTGCGATTTCAGTTGGGAATTTTCTACTTTTAGTGTTTTTATTTCGTCTAAAAAATCTTTTTTCAGGTTTTGAATTTCACTGGTAATAAAGTTCTTCATTTCTTTTTTTTCAGCCGCATTGTTTTGAATTAATGTTTGAAGTAATTCAAACAGTTCATTATTAGTTTTCTCCTCTCCTTTGTCTCCACCGCCCATTTCGATTCCAATTATTTTGGTTGATCAACCGTACTACTAAGAATGACTTTTTTCTGTTTAAGGTATTTCCTCGGTTATATTTTAGTATTGTCGTAACTGCAGGTTGCAAACAATTATACTCACTGAATTTGTGTCGGGAATAACAGCATTTAGTTCTTGGCGAAAAGAACGGAATTTTTATGTTAATTTTTCACCTATTAAGCTCAATAAACGAAGACTGTATGTGTGTATGTGATATTATCTTTAATTTCACCGACGTTTCGACAAAATCGAAAAATATAAATATATATATATATATATATATATATATATATATATATATATATAT
This sequence comes from Leptinotarsa decemlineata, assembly GCF_025532065.1. Lineage (NCBI taxonomy): Eukaryota > Metazoa > Arthropoda > Insecta > Coleoptera > Chrysomelidae > Leptinotarsa > Leptinotarsa decemlineata. Next base: position 3,267,937 of record NW_027412574.1, read on the forward strand.
ATATATATATATATATATATATATATGATGAGCTGTTTTCTCGGGTTTCGCTCCGTGTTCTGTGTATTTTTTTTCTCCCCATAAGGATTATTTTCACAACGTTTCGGCAAAGTCTCATTTGCCATCTTCTGGTGATGTCTGGTTTTTTCAACTAGACATCAACCAGACATCACCAGAAGATGGCAAATGAGACTTTGCCGAAACGTTGTGAAAATAATCCTTATGGGGAGAAAATACACAGAACACGGAGCGAAACCCGAGAAAACAGCTCATCATACTTTATCCGTGAGAATCTTCGAGTTAACATATATATATATATATATATATATATATATATATATATATATATATATATATATATATATATATATATATATATATATATATATATATATATATATATATATATATATATATATATATATATATATATATATATATATATATATATTGATTAGTTTTTTAATATGGATTTTCATCATGTATCGGCCAGTTCTATTCAATTAGAAATATAATTGTCAGCAAAATGAAAATATAGGGAATTGAGGGCTATGTTCATGAATGGTTTTCAAATTACCTTAAAGGCATAAAATAAAGAGTAAGAATCAATGGCACAATTTCAAATGAAATCTTAAACGATAAAGGAGTACCCCAGGGAAGTGTTTCAGCCCCCTTATTATTCATTACATATTCAAATTATATTAATTTATATGTTAAATGTGAATTTATCAACTTATTTGCAGACGATGTAGTGATATAAGTCTAGACGCTGCTGTACAGAAAATGATTGTAATGCAAAAAGTTGACAAATATATTAAAATTAACAAATTGAAACTGAATATGAGTAAAACTACTGTCATAATGCTCACTTCAAAATAAAAATATAAAAAATCGATATAAAGCGTATAAATATTTCTATTACTTAAGAAGATATAAAAGTGAAAAATACTATAAAATATCTGGGGTTCCAAGTGGACTGCAATCTCACATATGAAAAACATTTTCAATACACACACAAGAAATTAAAAAAAAAAAAAAAATTTTTACTCTGAAATTTCAAAGCATCTGTCATTAAACACAAAGATATTACTTAATAAAACAATTATACATCCACACTTTGATTATTGTGCTTCGATTTTATACTCTTTCAACTTGAACAAACAGGCATAACTACAAAATAGAGGAATGAGAATTATATTGAGAGGAAACCGATATACTTCCATAATTACATTATTACCAACCTTAAATTGGCTTTTGGTATCCCAGAGACTTTTATACCAGACAATGATATTCGTGCATAAAATTTTTAACGATTCAACTGGAACATATCTTAAAAAATCTATATATATATATATATATATATATATATATATATATATATATATATATATATATATACACACATTGGAAAAGTCTAGGGATATTTTTAAAAATGGCAATAATTTTTTTTAGATCGCTTTAGGGAAAAAAAAGTTGACGGGTGATTATTAAACGAATGTAACTTACAACAAAATTTATTAAATGGTCAAAAGTACTGAGTGCGGATATAAGCAAAACTAAAAAAAATATGGCTCTTCTTTGGCACCCCGAAAAAAAATCATAATACAAAAAAAAATTGGAATCAGTACAAAGTATGGCCTCCACGCTGGCTTATTACGGCCCTACATCTATCGTGCATCGACAAAATGAGATTGTCAATGTCTTGTTGAGGTACATTTGCCCATTCAGCGATTAAAAGCTCTCTCAATTGAAACGTTGTGTGAATGTTCCCCATATGCGGAGTAATTCTTCGTTGAAGCATGTCCCACACATGCTCGATGGGATTCAGGTCCGGTAATTGTGCTGGCCATGGCAATACATCAACTCCTTCGTTGGTGCGCCAGTCAGTCACTAGACGCGCGACATGTGGACGAGCATTATCGTGCATTAGGTGGAAGTTTTCACCAACAGCACCAGTAAACGGACGGATGATAGGTAGAAGAATGGTTTCGAGGTACTGTCGAGCTGTGAGGGAGCGATTTCGAAAAACGAGATCGGTTCTGCCGCCGATCATGATTCCGCCCCATAGCATTACTGTATCACCTCTGTATGTGTGGACTTCCTGAACGTGTCTCAAACGTTCATTATTTCCAGGTCGTCTCCACAGTCTTACTCGACGAGAATCTGGATGAAATCCAAATCTGGATTCGTCTGTAAACAAAACTGTGGCCCAATCATTTGCATCCCAGTTTTGATGTTCTTGACACCACTCTAATCTTCTACCGCGATTGCCTCTCGGCAAAGGTGGACATCTAAGTGGCCTTCTGTTGTGGAGATCTGCTTCATGCAGTCGATTTCTGACAGTATCACGACCAATGGTTGCCTGGTGCGTCTGCTGCAACACGTTAACCAACTCAGGTGCTGTGATTGTCGGTTGTCTTTTTGCGGTTAAGACCAAAAATCGGTCTTGAACTGCAGTTGTAGCGCGTTCAAGCGTCACAATACAATGCCTGAAGATACTATTGTACTACTGCAATTTTTTTATAAACAAATGCTGTAAATGGAATGAATAATTGGCCAAGACTTTGAATTTTGGGCTGAATTTTTTTAAATTAATATAGAATAAATAAGGCCAACGTTTTTTCATTGTATCTCAATTAATTTATTAGTTATAATAAGTCAAAACATAAAAAAACCGATGAGAATGATGAAGTAAAGAAGGGAATTTTCGACATTCGATATAAAATATAAATAATTTTTTTCTCAAGAAATAATGGGCAACACTTGGTTATGAAGGCGGAGAAGAAAGTTTGCCATGATAGATTATTTATTTATTGAGTGTCTTAATATGAATAGAGGAGATGATTTATCGAGCATAGCACCCAAGAAATTGGCAAAATAGACACGTGTTTTGGGCTTTTGCCCCATCATCGGTATGATGCAGCCAAGTGCAAAGATGCATGTCAAAAGATGGCTCCGTGCATTTGTACTTTTTTTGACAACCAAGTTCTGCTCTGCCCAACTTTTATGTGTTTTGCAAATGCCAATATTTTCTTATTAACATGAATTTGGTGAGTTTCTTTTATAACCTCATTCATTCATTTGTTGCTTCAATTTTTTATTATTGTAGATATTCTTTTCATTAGTTCGGACTTCCATTGTCTAATATGATACAAGTTGATTTGAAGTCCAAAAAAATCTATGAAAATTAAAAATATTTGCTAAAAAATAACAATTTTATTAAGCAAAAAAATTTAATTACAATGAAATACAAGCAACAATTTAAAAAATTAACTACTAACAAGAAATTAAAATTAAAAGATTCCAAGCCAAGTTACGTTAGTATCCACAATGCCTAGTTCCTTCTCGAGACCTTCCTTTGTATTACAGAACACGAAAGCACATCTACTAGAGTCTTGATGATTTCTCTCTTAGTCGATTGATAGTGGTTGGATTTCTGGTTCAGATACTGCCCGTGTGAGTGGGTTTTCGGTATATATATGTTTCCCATTTAGTGTCAGTCCTCTTCACCAATATGTCCGAGAATGGCAATTCATTGTGGACTTCCTTCTCCATAGTAAAAGTGATAACAGGACTTACGTTGTTGTTGTACTTCAGGAAGGTGTCTAGTTCTGTATTCCCATGGTTCCATATTATGAAGGTGTCATCAAAGTATCTCAAGCAGACTCGGCGCTTCTTGTGGGCTTCTTCAATGGCCAGAGTTTCAAACCACTTCATATATATGTTGACTATAATCGGTGAAAGAGGCGATCCCATTCAGTTGGAAATAGCACTTTTGTACTCAGCATCCTAGTAATTCCATGATAACTTGTATTGGTAAGTTTGTTCTATCTTTCAGGTCCCCATCTTTGGATAGCTTCCTCTGTATGATTTGAAGTGCTTCTTCGACAGGAACATTGGTGTAGATGTAGAGGCTTTCCACGTCGAAACTGATTAGTTGATCCTGCTCTGTGACTTAGATTTCCCCGACAAAATGCCTTGAATTCTTCACAAAAGATGCGTTTTTCCCCACAGTGGTTTTATTATTGGTAGTAAAAATCTGGACAAGTTTTGAGTAGCTGAATCTCTGGAGCTAATAATCGCTCAAACCGACGTAACGTAAGTCCTTCCATCACTTTTACAATGGAGAATGAAGTCCACAACGAATTGCCATTCTTAAACGTATTGGTGAAGAGGACCGACAATAAATGAGAAACATCTGTATACGAAAAACCCACTCACACGGGACAGTACCTGGCCCAGGAATCCAACCATCATCAATCGACTAAGAGAGGAATCATAAAGACTCTGATAGACCGTGCTTTTGGGCTCTGTAATACAAAGGAAGGTCTCGAGAAGGTACTAGGCATCATCAAAAATAACCTTCAACGGAATGGTTACTCCAAAGTGATGGTGGAACAGACTTTGGCTAGAAGACAGCAAGAGCCTCACTTCCCTACATCAGAGGATTGTCGGAAAGGATAAGAAGAATTGGGTCCAAGTGTGACATCAGAACCTGCTTCAAATCAGGAAACACTATCCGTAGGAGCCTCACAAAAACCAGGCCTTCAAACGCAAACTGCGATTCCAAGAGTGTGGAGAATCATACATTGGTGAAACTAAGAGGCCATTGAAAGTTCACATTACCGAGCAAAAGAAACACACACAGCAAGGAGAAACCAGCAAATCAGGAATAGCAAAGCATGTTTGGACTCATCAACATAACATCAAGTGGCTCAAACTGAAATCATCCACAAGGAGAAACACTGGTGTAGGAGAAAGTTCAAAGAAGCCGCATATATATGCCGCATATGAAATATAAAATGGTTCAAAAACAGATAGAAAAAACATGAAATAATGACAGTTAATCAAAATTTGACTGACAATATCAAGTGGGAAAATTCTGAATAATACTAGAATTACTAGACTCTTTGTCATATTTCAGTAGATATGTGTAAATTTTGATGAGACTTTCAATATCAGTTCTTTTATTCATTGAATGTTCTTCGTGATTGATGTGTATTATTTCCAAAAATATTCTTTTAGTTGTATTGATTTTTTTATCTTCAATAGGTGGGTTTACAAAATTAATTTTATGATTCTCCGAATTAACATGTTCTGTTAATGCACGAGAATTAATATTTTTTCTACAGTCGTTTTTATGGAAAGTGATGCGACTACTTAGAGGTCTATATGTTTGTTCTATATATGTTTTAGAACAATCCATACAAGAAATTTTGTATACAAAATTGGATATTTGTTTATTTGAAATTGGAGCTTTCAGTTTACTGAATAATTTAGATATATTAGTGACATTTGTTTTGGAGATTTTGAGATTATCATTTCGAAACACATTAATTGATTTAGGTGTCATTTCTTGAATATATGGAAGCGATTTATATATGAATGAATGTATAACATTGTTGTGTTCAACTTCTTCATTATTTTGAAAGTTTGTTCTTTCACAAAATAAAATTCTGTGTAAAGATTTGGGATAAGAATTTTAGTGAAATTAGACAAACTATTGTTTCGTACATCGGAATGGGTAATTTTAATGATTCTGTTTTTTAATGATTTTATTAAATTAATTGTCATTTCATTTGAATGATAGGAATGGTAATGTATAAATCTATTATATGATGTTGGTTTTCTGTACCATTCAGTGATGATAATATTTTGTTATGATCTCAATAACTTTATATCAAGGAAAGGAATAGAGTTATTTATTTCCTCATCAATAGTGAATTGGATATTGAGATCATGAATTAATTACTGACAAGACCTTGAAGAGTAGATCAAATTGAAGTTGGGGGGATTACTAGCATTATATGTAAATATTTCACTTACTGGATTAATGATTGCCTGTTCTCTACGTGAATCTTGAACTAAATCTTCTTCATCACTGCTATATTCCTCTAAAACTCCATCAGAAAAGTGCAACACCCTTTTGGGAGTTTTAACATTAATGGAAGAAGTTAGTTGTATTTGCCCTTCAACAGGGTTTGAACGTTGAATATCTTCAGGTCGAACCAGAACCATCCTGTGATCTAGTTAATCTTATATTTATATTATACTTTCGAGAAATATATTTATTTATCAAATTTCACCAATATTGAAATGAAAAATTCTGACATGGAACCATAGACGCAGAAGTACTTCTTCTTCTTCTTAATTTTGATCCCAGCTTCCTGTGCTCTATAGAACTCAGAAGACTTTTTTGTCTTCTGTGCTCTAAAAACTAATTCATCTAGTTCAGATGGAGAGTAGATTGCAAGTTCACAAAATTATAATCGTGGAAACCGAAAACTCAGGTCACGTGTTATTGATTAAGAGAATGTATTTTATCGTTATTCAGATGAAGAATTCAAAAGTCATTTCAGGTAATTACATGATTTTCTATCACATATTACACTGTAAATTTTAAAAATCTCATGTCTAATTGCACACTTAGATTTACTTGATTATGTGTAAGTAATTATTCCATTGATTACTTATGAGATTGAATAACGAAATAAGTTAAGAAATTAGAAATGAATTACGAATGCCAGATAACATTTATGTCATATTTCAAAAATTGCGCTGAAATATTCTCAACGTCCACTTCGACGTACCTTTTGAGAAAGGTCGTTGCAAGCTTGCCTTGAGTGAAAGTAATGACGTTATGAGTGACGTTTTCGAGGCGATCACAATGACCGTGTTCATTATGCTAAACGGTTATAGGAGCAATTTGATCGTTGTGAGCGTTAGTGGAACGCACGGAAAGTCAGCATGTGAAGGACATGTCCAAGTCAATTATCAATGGACGATTCCAGTACCCCTATTCAGTGTTGCCACTATAAAATTTTCGGGTCTAAATCAACTGACATTTTCTAGACCTTTTTTGGAATAATTCAAAGTCGGAACAGATAGAATTTTTAATTTTATAGATTTCTGGATTTTCCCGGATATATGAATCGAATTATTGAAGTTGATATGGACAAAAATAAAAAATCCTAAAGAATTTTAAGTTTGTACGTTGTTTAATAGTTGTAATTCTATCATTTTACAGTCCCATGTCATATACCATATGAAATTTTATTGTTGTATTCACTTGTTTATTGTATTCAGTAGAACAGGATCGTTCTGATAGAAAAAGTCTAACCATCTTTGGAGTTCTGCAACTGAATGGCCTTCAATCAATAAATTGTCTTTCAATAGGGCACCTGGAACATCCTCTGGTAATAATAATGGTATGGAAAAAGAAATCATACGACACCTACAGAATATACTATCAATCAAAACGTAACTACTCGACAAAACAAAGGAACACTGAAATGTTATGTTTGTGACAACAGGTAAACATATATAGGTGACAGGTTTCAAACAATTGAACAACCTAAAAAGTAAAGTTCCCTAGTATTTTTTATTTTTGTTCATATCAAATTTAATACTTTGATTCATATATCCGGAAACATCCAGGAATCTATAAAGGTAAAAATTGTATCTGTTTTGACTTATGATTGATGATGATTATAAAGTATATATCCATGGTGACTGCCTGCATCACTAGAGTACAACTCCATATTTCTAGACGGGTCTCTAACAAACTATTCTTGATATGCATGTAGTTTGCTAACCCCTCAGAGTAACAAAATACAATAGAGAGGCCTTTTCCATCCTTACTTTGAAGGCAGCATAACTTTGTTTGTTTACGGGAAGTAAGTTAGTATATATTCATAAAATAAATCATTTCAGGTGAAAATGTATTCTGTTCAAATAGTTCCTACACGAAATCTGATTCATTATTAATGATGATGGAAATCAGTTTTTCGACCACCTACTAGATTTTTATTTATGTATGACTTTATAATAAAGCGCGTGGTTTACTGGGTTAAAATTAAATTATTTCATATGAACTAATTCACAACAATGATAAATGTTAATTTCAAAAGTAATGAACTTTGCTTCATATAATAATATCAAACCTCAATCGTAATTATAAATATTCATGATTTCTAATCGAAAATTCTTTATATCGGACCTCACAAACCGTACCGCTTGTTCATCAAATCAGAGAATAAATCATAAATTTCTTCATCTGATTTAATGAAGCAAAGTTCACTACTTTTAAAATTAACATTTATCATTGTTATGAATTAGTTCATTTGCAATAATTTAATTTTAACCCAGTAAGCCACTCGCTCTATTATAAAGTCATACATAAATAAACATCTAGTAGATGGTAGAAAAACTGGCCTCATTTCCATAATCATTAATGAAAATCAGATTTTCTGTAGGAACTATTTAAACAGAGTACATTTTCACCTGAAATTATTTATTTTATAAATATATAATATCCCTCCGATTATCAACTAAACCAACCGCCACTGTTTTATGGTCCGACTTACTTGAAATGTAAACAAACTCTACATAACCCCTCATTACCCGCCACCCCCCCTCGCCCACAAATTGTATAGAAAAGGATAGTATGATACTCGCTTCAAAATACATGTATTATATTGGTATAGGCATGGCAACTTATTATTACTCTGAGACTTACCCACATTAGCACAGACACTGAACTCGTCAAGTTAGTGTCCAGCAAATTTATCCTTCACAGTTCTTCTCTCTTGAATGTACGCATCGCTATGTGGTATGTGAAAGTCACGTGACAATCATCCATTCTTTACGTCTATGATGTGCTTATGTGATTATATTTATATTTTTGTTTGTGATTTGTTGTGTGTTGTGTTTACAAATTTTACCATTTTCTAATATTGTTTGTATATTGTTCTTGTCGATAAATGTTGATTTCAAACATTTCATTCAGGGTTCATATTGTTGATTACTATAAATAAAAAATGTATTGTAATTTCCAGAGGAGATATGAAGTGCTTTAATATTCAAGCAACTGAAAAAATGTAAAGAGAATACAATGTGTCATGTTCAGCTTCGTACAAATGTTAGTTACTTTCCTGTTTCTGGAAATTTTTTCCTTCATTCAGATTTCTGCTCAAGGTATGTTATCTAATTTATATTAAATATCTGGAATTGTTTTCACAGAGTCGCCAATTTAAAAGAGTTTTATTTTTGACTCTTTGGATATCTTAAATAAATAGCTATTTTTAAATTAATGTCTTAAGAACTGCTCAGCGAAGTCGTTGATTGATATTAGGTCTGAACTGTTCGAAGTATGGTCCCTGTTTACATACAGTCGAGTTAAATATATATACATACATATGATTACTGGAGTACGGTATTTAACATCTTTTCCTTTTACATAAGTGTTTTGATCTAGAACATTTTTCTGCGTCCTCTATTGCACTGACTCATAAGGTAGTGCAAACACCCCTATTGGTAGAGTTCACACTTCACAAAACTTTGAGATATGTTAAAGTTTTCTACTTTAAACAAGGTACAAGGTACTTCTTATCTTCGTTACGGCAACCACCATAGCTTACCATTCATACAAAATATTGAACATACATATAACAAGCAATAGGCTGATCAGCTTGAAATCCCAAAATTAAACTCGTTACTCATGAAAAATTCTGATTCAAAACTAAAAGTATTCAATGAAGGGCCTATGACTGTCAGAGCTGATGAAAATTATGACATGTTTAGAAAAAAACACCTTTCTGACAAGGTTTACTATAGACATAATGTTACAATGAATAACAAAAGGCCTGAATCATAATAATCAACTCTTGCCATTTCTCTCAATATTAGAGCTTAGGTATACTTTAAAATTTCATTTATACTTAGGTATGTGAAGTCCTCCTATACTTTATAACTTTATATTATTTACATTGTAACATTTTATAATGAGTATTTAACATTTTTTTTACTTCCATTGTAGCATATAGCTGAGTTACAGAAATGGTTGTAAACAAGATTTTTTCTCTCAAGACAATTAACATATATCTAATAAATCTTAAACGGTGTGCCCGACTCAAAATCAAAAGATTGTGAATTCAAATACCCCTTCAATCATCTATGTTTTTCGCAGGAGTTTATTTAACTGAAGGTGGATTGATTCTGCTAAGTTGCATGTCTGATACAATTGGGAATAGTGTGGATGCTCCTAAGGTTGTTCGGGGACTTATTAACATAATACACTCATGGTAGCCTTAGTAGTTGATGTTATAGATACCAAAAAAACTCAAGCAGTGTTACTGTTAAAATCTGTTTTTCCGTTAACCAGCTCTCGCCCCCCTACGAATGCCAACTCTCAAAAGTCGAAACTTGTGCTAGCTAAGGACTAACGAGGTCTTACCTTTTAACGTGTGATTCCTAACACGGGTTGGACGATAGGAAACCAAAATCGATCGACCGGCCTTGCGATTGGAACCAGCGGTTCACACAGCGGTCAATTGAATGAGTGGAGCAAACCACCCATGTCAACTCACCAGGCTACCGTTCTACCCTGTTACTAGTTCTTGTTGGAGTAACTCAAGATGGATCTGGTCCTCTAATTCCATTCATATTTCCATATAAAAGGATTAGGCTTGATTTTCATGAATAATTGTAGTTTACTTATGTTTGATAAATTGGTTAAGGCTTTCGGGACCGAGGTTTTTGGTGTTACTATCTTCATTCCGGTTTGAAGGCCGTCGTAGTTTGGAACTGCATCCTGGCTTCTTCAGAGGTTTATTCATCTTGATGGTTCACCGATGACTGGTGATTTCTAGTTCGTAGGTTGTATTTATGTTGACTCAGGTAGTCCGTCTCTCTTGTTGATGCGTTGCTACTGGCCGAAGTGTTATTACCTGTTCATTACATAACATTGCATTGCGCTGATGCCACTTTAGCATCTTTTAGTGTGGGATTACAAATCCAGTTAAGTTTTACCGCCTCCTCTTTTCTATTGTAGTTTTCCGTATGTTTATGGATTTCTATGGCTTCCCGTTCAAGCCGACTGTAGTATCCATGATTGGGGGCAAGTAGTTTCACATCTTCAAACAGTATCGTGTGATCTCCTTCACTAAGCTTGTGTTCCGCTACTGCCAATTCAACTATTTGACCTAATCTGCAGTTTCTCCGATGTTCATTCAGCCTTGTACCAATGGATTTTTGGGTGGTAACAATATAAACTTTTCCGCAGATGCATTGTACACGATATACCCCCACAGCTGATCTCTTTTGTCTTTCGCAGATCTCAGGCTTTGTTGTATTTTTCTGGTGGGTTCAAACACTGTTTATATTTTATGCTTTCCTAAGATTTTGTTTGTTAAAACTTTACACCTATTTCAATATATTTTTTGGGCACTGAAATACAAAAATGCATAGTTCTTTAATAATTGATTGAAGAAAAAAAATGTATTCATTAATGTATAAATCTTAATATGCACTACTAAAAATGTTAATTTATAACAATACATTTTCTTTCCATTGAGAAAGTTATGCCTAAATCCATTGTTAACATTGATAGTTAATGATTTAAATAAAGCCATATACATAAAACGTGTTTTATGTATTGGTGTAATTCAACTAAAAAAATTCAACTAACAATTTTTTGAAGTGATTAATTGATTTGCTACATTTAATGAATACAATACATTATGAAATGAAAAATGCGCTGTTCTTCTAAAATGCGTTTCACCCTCATATAAATTCATGTCAACTTAGTTGGAGTGGTCATGAATCTCATAGTGTAAACAATGAATTGGTTGAAGTAAGTGTGGGGAGTTTTCCAGTTATTATTTTGAAAATGAAAATCATGGAAAAGTAGAATAGCCTATTTTTACGGTAATGTGAAACATTACCCTTAAGGGAGTATTATGTGTTGCATTTTAGCAATACTCCATGCATCTATTCTGCAATTTCTGAAGTGTACCCAAGCAACTAGCATCAAAACGACTGATTGAGGTAGGACATAATTCAAAATGAGGCCTAATCAATATATTAGGCACAACCATACCTAACTGGAGGTTTAGTTCGTAATTCTCTATGAAATATGAAATGTCTGGTTTTTCATTTGTAAAAATAACTATTTGTGTAGTAAAAAAAATTAAACCTCATAAATTGCTGACGACTTCTCTCTTCGATGTACTGAGTGTAAACTATCTTCCAACACTTTTGTTAAACATAAATATTAACTGATCTTTCTTTTTTTATACTATATTATATGCTATATAAAAGTATGTATGTTATCCTGTGTATTTTTTCGTTGTTCCAACTGGAAGTTCTTTTGAATACTCTTTTTTCTAATATATTTTGCAGTTGTCTCTCTTAGCTATTTTCCTTAGATTTGATTCTCATTATTCCCACACAGATTTTCAACTGATTTATCTAGTAAATTATTGCTGTTATGTTAGTGGTCTAAAAAGTAATTCTTCACTGACTAAAGAACCTATTTATAAATGGTATCGCACCAAAAGATATAGATTGAACGAATCTTCTGAATTGCTTTCCCATAGCTTGAGCAGTCTACAGTCTTATGCATTACCCCATTCATCATCTTTAGTTTTGGTTGTCTTTATTTTTGTCATTTGTATAGATTATTTCTATACTATTTTCTTTGTTGTACCTACTGATGTCTTATATGTAAAATGTAAAAGGATACATTTGCCTATAAAACATTAATGTAGAATGGTGAAATCTGTGGAAAATGTATAAATAAATATTGAAATTGAATATTGACTATTACATACTGTATCTAAAGCTTAACAGCGAGCTTCACAGTGATCAAAACAACTTTACTAAAGGCAAATGAAATGACATTTTGACATCTCTACTCACCCTCCTACAGTATAAACCACACATGTACACATATTCGTAATCGATCTTCAATAGGAGTGTTTGTCCCTCCAGCGGGTGTTGTTTAAATACCCCTACTGGAAGGTGAGAGCCGTAAATGAAGCCTCATCCTAAGATGTGTGTATCTGTGCACACTCAATGTCACTAACGGAACAAGATTCCCGGTGCCCTCTCGTCGTAGAAAGCCTTGTCACAGTATCCCAAAGTATTAAAAAATAGTAGAAAAATAAACAATATACAAAATTAAGAACAGAAATATTCAGATAGGTTTGTAGAAAAAGAGAACTGAAAATGATGTCGACTGAACTATAAAAAAAAGAATATAGATATTATACAAAAGTCATTTTTTGTGGAGGAAAATCAGTTTTTGATTGACTTTTTTTGGGTATTTTCACCTTTCACAAAACTCCTTTGACATCTGTTAGTTATTTAGCTATTCTTTTGACAGGCAAAATTATTGAATACGACAAATTACTGATGAATAGAATATTTATGTTTGTGAAAAATACTTTGATTTATCGGGGTAGAATAAAAAATTTGCCTTTTCTATACCTGTATAAAGTTCTCCATTAAAATTTTCATATTTTTCAGATCGCGGAAGGTGAAAACACCCAAAAAAAGGTCGATAAAAAAAAAAATGGATATAATATCGGTAATATACAAAATAGCATAATAATGAAAATAATGTCAAACCAAGTATTTTCTTGATATCATATTCTCTTTACCTATTTTATACTTTTCACATATCTACTCCATCACCAGTTGCCCCTTACTAAGAATCTTGCCTTTCAGTATGCAAAATGTTTATTAAGATAAACTGCATCTTGAAATGGAAGATAAAATATTAGAGAAGAAGATTTTGAAAAAGTCTGGAAGCACAGTTATTTGATTTTTAATGTATATATTTGTATATAGAACTCTTAGTTTAGTTGATATTGTTCAAATTAAAATTACTATATATAAAGGGTAACATTGCAGAGTAAATCTATTAATTTTTTCGTTTTTTAATTGTATATAATACAAATTATTCTGATTTCAGGAAATGTATCAATAAACAGCCCGTTATTACTATACTCAACAGCCAAAGATATTCGTTTAGTGAATTCTAATCGAGCAGTCAACAGAGGAAAATCAGTTATCATTGTAAAAAATTATACATATATAGCAGCTATAGACTACCATTATGAATTGAGAAAGATCTTTTGGACTGATCATGAAAGCCAAGCCATTTTCAGCATTGATTATGATGAGGGAACGACAAAGAACAAGGTATGAACAATGTGTTTCACAAATCAAAATAATCATTTCCTTAGTTCATTTGAAATAATTATCTTCAAAAGACATTTTTATTTGAAGAACCGTGTACTTTGAGAAAAAGATCTAGAGATTATTTTTCCAAACTAATTTGACCCAAGGTTCTCAACATCATAAGGATTTTTCTGCTGTGCTTGTTGTGTAACTACAAAAAAATATATATAAAATTGATGGTGTGATGGTATTCAGCGCATGAGAGGATTATTTGTTCAGAAGTGTTGATAAACCAATTTTTCCTCATGTGTTGTTAGTTTCCCAAAAAAACAGTTTTCATAAAAATATGTTGACCTCCATTTTTGAATATATTCTTGAGATAACCAAAGTCAGTAAAAATTCATGAAGGGTAAATTTGCATGTTACACTAAGGACTGAAAAATATTACACTTTACGCAACATTGGCAATTGATATAAATTCCTCTGAAGAACTCCATAGCAACTGAAAAATTCAGCAAATGGTGTGCTAGAAACTTTTTGATTCCGATAGCTTTAAATCAGTATGAATTTTTTCACATTTTTTCACATGACCTGTTCAATTCCATTCAGTTCAGTTTATTGTCTCAAGAAACAATAACTGCTTATAATTAGGAACTATAACTAACTACAAAAGTATAATAAAATAACATAAATAAGATATTTCACAATAAACACATCTTGAAAGAAAAAACAATGAAATGCAGTCAAATATGAAATTGGTTTCAGAAAGTACTTGTTAAAAACGAATTCAAGTGTAATAGAAAAAATGCAAACTATGACATTCTACTAAATTGATATGAATGTGAAATAATTTTCATGTAAAAATTGATAATTATGTTTGTCCTGAAACAACAACCCCTGAACCACTTTGAATTTTTAAATTTATTTATTTTCAGGCTAATTTTGTACCTGTCTCCGAATTTTTTGCTCTCTATTCAATGGAAATATCTGCTAGCATAACATTAGGAAACCACAGAAAAAAACATTTTCTTCAATGAGATTACATTATAATTTTAGACTCCTGTTGCCCAGTTTTTTTGAATCTGTGGGTTCTGCCAGCTTTACTGTTAAGCTTACAGCTTCACTTTTTGGAAAATTTCAAATTTGCAACGAACTTGTTATTTTACAAAATAGTGTGAGAGAAAAATAAACAATTGAACAATGATATAGAATACCGAGAATACAAAATATCAATAAATTATTAATATAAATAATCAGCAGTTTTTTCATAATAGGTCAATACGTTTAATCTGATTTTTGAAAGAATATAAGGATGAATCAAATACATCAATATAGATGCTATTCTTATTTGCTAGCCTAAGCATTCTAGTAATGGATTAATTCAAGCCCTAGCTAGTAGAATGGTAAGGAATTTCAAATAAATCCGATACATTGGTTCTTCTTGAATTTATCTTGAAGTTAATCAGTTGTGTTACATGTTTACAATTCATATTACCATTTATAACTTTATGAAGAAGTCTTAAATCAATTTCAGCGTGGCAGTGCTCCAAAGTAGATAAATTCAAAAGTAAAAGAAAATCGGTGTACTCATAATCGGACCTTTGACATTCGAGCTCAAATGCACATGATCTCAGAAATTTGTTTTGTACTTTCTCAATCCTAGATATATCTGCCTGATATAGAGGACTCCATATTACACAATTCAAGACTGAGCATGTTATGACATAGCAGTAACAATAAGGTATCCATCTAGGGTGACTGCAATTTCTAGTACTTGTGCAGACAATATTTTCATAAGCTTCAATATAAATGACTGGCGATCAGAAGTAAAAAATCTGAATCTGTCCGACCATTTCTCTCAACACTTGGCTTTCAATATTGAATATAACCCCAAATCTGCTCAACAATACAAATATTTGCGAAAATTCTCAGAACAGAATACTCTTAAGTTTCTGAATCAATTGGAAGATGAACAATGGGAGAATATTTACACTGAAAATAATATCAATAATGCCTGGAACAAATTTTTGAATATCATCAGTGGTTTGATAGATTCCTGTTTCCCTATTAAAAAATACCCTTTAATAAAAGAGCTGAAAAGAGCATTTGGTTCAACGAGGAACTTCTACATTTAATGCAGCAATTAACTCTCATATCGGATTTAGCAACTTCTTACCCAATATATCATCAACCAAAAGCAGAGCTACAGAAACGCTACTGCAATGCATTGTCAGAGGCTTAGAAAAGATATAATGATGATTTGATAATGAAATCAAATGAAAAATCAAATTTTTTACTCAAATTCAACTTGAGATTTGAAAAATACTAAAGTTTGTGAAACCCTTTCAGTGGCGTCAAAATAGGGGGGAAAATATCCGATCCCCCTTCTCTACGTCTTTGAAAAGGTGGAAAAAATTCCATTCTACATCAATAAGAAGGGATCAATACATAGACACAATTATCTTGAATTGTTTTGAAATACTCCACTAAGTTAAATAATTAAATGTCCAATTTTTTTTTTTTATTTTTCACATTCAACACCTTGTATTTTTGAAACAAAGGACCTTTCGGAGAAATGCCTTTTGAAACGTTTACTTTAATTATCCAGAGGAACTTTCAGTTTCAATTTGGCGATACAGTTACGAAACGCCTTGTATAATAAATGGCAAATGAATATAATTTCATAAACGAAGGGCGACTAATAATCGGGTTGCTGAATTGACAACAACAATCAAAAAATGTCCTGAATTCATAGAATTCGATCTTTGATTCATTTATATACATAACTCACAAAATATTTGGCTATCATCATAACACAAACAGTTTATCCACATGCCAGTTTTCAAGAACTTCAAGTAATTTATGTACTTATTATATTATTGTGCATCCTGCTGATGGCATTTTTGTGAAGATTGATGTGATTTATTTCTGAAATCAATCTTTTTTTCGTGCTGTCGTCATAATCTAGTAATTGAACAGTATCATCACTAAGTGATGACATGGATCATGATAATTTTCGGATAAGGCCATCCTTCCAGACTTTGATAAATCCCTACAGTCGTATTTGTGTTGTTTCATTCTGGTAGCTATGCAGTTTTCCCTATATATAATATATCACAATTCAAGTATTCCTCTTTGTATACCAGGTTTGATTTGTTTTAATTCGGGAATCTTTTTCAGTTGGATATTTTTCAATTTGTTATTGTTAAATGAAGCAATGTGGATCTGTTCAGTTTCTAATACTCGAACAATTTTATCTGTTAACGAATTAACAGAAAAAATACAATTTATTCGGTTTTATAGGTTGAAATTATTAAAGACGTTTTCACTCCCGATGGGTTAGCATGTGACTGGATTACCAATAAAATATACTGGACTGATAGTGAAACTAATAACATTGAGGTTGCCACTATAGAAGGAAAGTACAGAAAAGTATTATTTTGGGCTGATATTGATCAACCACGTGCCATAGCTCTTGTTCCTAAGAAAGGGTAAGTCAAGTTTCAAATTGAGAATAGATTTCAATCGTTTCAAATAAGTATATGTTCTTCTTTATAGAATTATTCAAAAATTACTGTTGGTGTAATCCAAATATGTCTGTAAGACAAATTTATTTTGTGATTTTGTCTAAAGATTTTTTAAATTTTCTAAAAATATTTGTTGACTTCGGTAAGACCTTCACCATTCAAAGAGCAGCAGTTACATCGTGCTGTTTCTCAAAGGGCATTTAGATAAATAATATAAATTCTATCGCAAAACATACCAGCTAAGCATATCGGGGACCTATTGGTATTTACTAATAATTCAAATAGTCACTTACCCAAAGACGTAAAATGTATCGTGTAATATGAAAAACTTCTATTAATTATATAACTGTTTCGACAAAATATTTGAAAGATTTCTGTGTAAAAATGTTTTTATCTTGTTACTTGAATTTTGTGTATTTTTGTTTTATGAAACTTGTCTTTTACAGTTTTATGTTCTGGACCGATTGGGGTGAATCACCAAAAATTGAGAGAGCTAGTATGGATGGAAATCCGCAGACCAGGAGAGTAATAGTTTCTGAAAATATATTTTGGCCAAACGGACTCACCATCGACTATAAAACAGAAACTGTGTTTTGGGTGGATGGCCATTTGAAATTCATATCCAAAATGGACTATGAAGGAAAAAATTTAAAAATGGTTTTAGATAGAGGATTTGACTATCCTTATGCTTTAACACAATTTGAAACTAAACTATTTTGGACAGATTGGAAAACTGAGTAAGAGTGGATTAAGATATTTCGATTTTTAATGATGGTAGACCTTACTAGTGTATACTTGTTACATATATTCTGAATTCACCTACCGGTGACTGTATACATCGAATGTAGAACAAAAATGGAAGAGAAAAACAGTAAAAGTACTAATGATTCCCAATTCTATTCAGAAAATATGACATGACCAAATCCTCGGTTTTTTTTTTTCATAAATCAGAAATCAATTCATTTTCGACATCATAGACATCACTTCTCGATTTTTTTCATAGCCTTCTTAATGTTTACCCATCAGTGTCCAATCTAATCATGTTCTGGAGCTAATATACCACATTCTAGCTCATAACTATTACCAGTAAATAGATTTCCCCAATCAAAACATCTATCAGTCCCTCTAGAATTCAAATACCAACAGACTGTAGTTGGTTGATCTAAGGACCCTTTCGAATACAAAGTATGTTGCAAGATTGTTTGTTTTTCAAGTTACTCAATTATAAGCGGTAGCAATTATGTTTGACAATTCTTATTCTTAATTTACCAAAAAGATCGTGTGTGACTTAATCGAGCCACACTATAATACATGTCAAGCTAACTTGATTAGACTTCCCCTGCCCACAACAACAATGGTGAAGGACTCATTGATATACAATAGAATAGATGTACAACAAAATTCCCATATACCTGAAGAGTTATTCTTTGAATATTTTCAGGAAAAAAATAAGCGACATTCTGATTGATAAAGCCTATTATAGTTTAGATGAATTTTACAATGACAAAGCTTTTTATGAATTACAGTTTACTACTGTATGTCACTGTAATATAGCATTTTTTTAAGGAAATTTTTTGAATTTAATTGTATAGCATTTATTTTTTTTTCATAAAAATGTGTTTGACACCCTATTTTATATAAATGGGCTTTTAGGAATTACTTTTATACTACTTTGACATAGTTCATAATCGTTTGTCAACAAGAACTCTTTCTTAGGACAATGAACGTATTTCTCTCTCTCTCTCTCTAATCATTGTAAAGACTTAAACCACATTTCTTCAGCTATATATTTTGTAACATAGGATTTCTGGGAACCGGTATCAAAAATAATTTTAACTCTTCTCGAATCTTTGAAACCATTGAAATTTTCAACTAAAGTGTGTAGAATAACTTCAGAATAGGAGCCAGTTGATGAATCATTTTCTGAATAAGTTTATGTTTCAATCGATTTCATCTCTGACAAACTGTACAAGTTATGGATACATGACTTTTTCTAGAAATGTAATTCAGACATATGTAAAAACATGCCTTTTCAGATACTTTTTTTGAATGTATACCATTACAGAAATTGAAGTTTCTTGTCTATTTTGCACTAATTACTTTGAAAAAGGAACAAGTAACTGGACAAAATTTTGCGTCGTTATTGGCAATACATACACCTGCAGAGTTTTGATAATCAAATTTATGGAATCAAATTGTGAATTATTCGCAGTTGAACTTAATTCACCTGTTTCAGCACCTAGTGAAGTGAATAACGATCTGCACTAAATCTACAATTACAAACACTGGATCTTAAACGTAACCCTATTGCAATTGTGAGGCACAATTAGATTACATACTTAGTTTTTCATTTGAATATTTTGTTTTTGAAGAAAAGTTGGTTATTGTGTTCATTATTACGTACTCCTGTTTATTGATTTACAAGAAGATAAAAAAATATTGTTTTGTAGTGTTAAGTACGGCAAGTAGTGTGTTGGCTCATAACCAATTCACAGGGTCGTGTAGTTCGATAGAAAATTGCATACACAAGAAACGTAGCTAATGGGCGTCAAGTAGTTTTGCGTTGCTCCCGCTGACTATGTCTGAAGAGAGAAACCACTAAACAAGAACAAAACTTTTAATAACTATAATGGCAAATTAGCAAAGAATTCCGATAGTTACTTGTACTCCTTATATAATCAGGAAAAGAGTTATCCCAAAACCGCTGGACAACATTTATCCAATGAAAGTATGTCCAACAATTTCTTAGTTGACCTTTTTCTCAGGGTCAAGATTAATCTGATACCTAAGCGAGGTCACTCAGCAGTTTTTGCACTCACAAAAAGAGATCACAAGTAAACCTTTGTTTGAAGGTGATTGACAATGTTTCGTGATGAATTTCACTAGTTCGGACTTCCATTGTCTATTATATAAAATGATTTGAAATCCCTGAAACAAGTAAAAAAGAATAATTAAAAAGAGAATAGTTGAAAATAACAATTATATTAAGCAACAATAAACCTGAAATGAAATGATAGTGAAATAACCTACAAGTAAAGATATAATAATTGAATAAATAAAAATTAAAGGAATGCAAAAAGAAAATAATAAAAAATAAAAATAAAAAAGTGTAGAGATTCCAAGTCACGTTAGTTCACGACGTTTCAATTGTTGGTATCTACAATCGTCTTCTGGTGATGACTGGATCAGTCATCACTGGATCAGTCATCACCAGAAGACGATTTCAAATCATTTTATATAATAGACAATGGAAGTCCGAACTAGTGAAATTCACAAGTAAACCTTTTGGACGGTGCATAAAATAAATTCGAATACAGGGTGGTTCCGCAATATGAGCCAACATTTAGTTATAAACTTTGTAAGTTTATGAAATAAATATATTTGATAAATGTTTGAAGAACAATAATTAATATGAAACTTGAAAATATCTATACAAATTAAAGAAATTCATACCAGTGGCATTGCTGTATTATATAACATCATTCTACACAGTCGATTTTTAAAAGATTGTAATGTGGATCCAAATGTGTCTCAATTCAATTCAATGTATTCATTGGTTTTACAGATTACAGTGAAAGTAATATAAAACACGTCACAAATTACATATAGGTAGACATTTCACATGTGAAACTGACAATTTTAAAAATAGTGTGAGTAAATTAAAATATGTTATTGAATGAAAGTATCCAATTAGCTGGAATAAAATTCTTCAATATTATAAAACATTTTCGACAACAGAAAAGTTTTGAGATGATTTCTGAATTTGAAGTCAGTAGTTTCCTTTTTAATTGATTCCGGGAGCTTATTGTAAATTCTTATGCCATCGGAGATAGATCCCCTGAGAGTTACATTCAAATTATTTCGAGGTGTTTTTAGATGATGGTTAAATCTATGTGAATAACTGTGATCATTACTATGAGTGCTAATGTTTTTTTATTTTTAAAAATGTGAATATACAAGCAAGAGAGAGGAAGTATTTTCAGAGGACAAGTTGAGAACTCTTAGTAGGCATTTCAGTTGGTATATTTTGCTGTCTATGTCTGAGTGATATCTATTTGCAAGTCTCGATATTCTGTTAACTGGAACTTGTGGAACTTGAGAGGTATAGGTATTTCAACACTCAGATGCAGAAATATTTTTAAAAAGGAATTCTAAATAAATAATTTTAATTTTGAACCAAGGCAGTACCTTGTTCACATCTACATTGGGAGTATTCGACTAACATTCTGCAAGGTAATATCCATTGACTAACCCAAAATATAGCACTCAAGAGTTCTTCAAGTTAATTATCTAGTATTACGTGTTTGTATTATGCCTGGCAAAACTTGAACTGTTTATGTTATTCTATATTTTTTTAATAATGACAAAAATCTTTGTGAGACATTTTTGATTTTGATGTTATTCATGAGTGAGGTTGAAGTGAAATTTGATCATAATTACTTAATTGGCAGAGTACTGTTAGCAACTTTGAGTTTGTTTTCATGTTCTATATTTCTTGTCTTCTGTATTTCTACTTCGTGAACATTGTTGATAAAAAAAACTTTTTGAAAAATAAAGTATATTTTGATTGAATAATTTGAGTTATTATAGAGTACCGACTACTATATCAAGATTCGCATTTATATCACTAGGTTAACTTTTTTCTGCCTTCGAGGTTAAGGATGGCAATTTGAATTGAAGTGAATAATAAGCACTTGTATTTTACATAAGAGTAAGCACAAGTTTTGAACATATCGCTCACCTAAAATGATATATATATATACTTTAGCCACGGGTCTCTTAAGTATTTCCTTCGAGTAACGTCATCTAGTCCTTTATATTCTTTACTCTACCTATATGAAATTTTGAGTAAGGTGACAATTCATCTTTGAAAAGTACACACCTACAATTTGAACCAGAACAATATAAAATTCCTCAAAAGTGAAGGATTGCTCATCTTCCACTTGACATTGCTGATTTAATTGTTTTGATCCCCTACCCGCTTCAACCCTCCAAAGTTTGGTGCTGTTGTGGGATTGAAGGTTCCAGGTGATTTTTTTCTTCCTCTGATGTCGATTTCATGACATCTATAGTATATTTTGATTCACTGATATTCTTTGATAGTCGACATGTTGCTCAGACACTACGCTTCCAGAAACAGTTCAATGAGTTACTAACACAACCTTTCATATTAAGAAAACATATTTCTCAATATGAAAAATGGACAACTATATGACATAACAATGACAAGACATTTTTGATTGTGTTACTTATTATGGAAAATACCAAGTGTTTAAATTTGAAAAAATACATTATTGAAGTTATATGTTTAATTAAATCATCTGCACTACCTTTATTAATTATTTTTGAATGTTTTTATTATTCGTAAAATGATTCACAAACATTAAATTTATACAACCTGCTACACCGCAGGCTGTATATATTCCAGATTTTAGATATAAATTCCATCCAGATTCATTGCCATGACACATTTTAAATGCATTTTTTGGAATCCTCTTCAGTACAGGGGCCTCGAAGTGGTAATTTGAGTTTTGGAAAAGAAAAAATCGGCCGGAGTGATATTAGGTGAATTCTTTGGCTGTTTGACAAGGATTGTTGAGTTTTTGGCCAGAACTTCGATCACAATGATAGCCTTGTGAGATGGTACATCATTTCATGGTAAACAATGTGAGCCTAACAAATACTGATCACAATGTAAGATTCTTGGGAATCATTTCAGATGAGTTCCTCAATTGGAAAGGCCACTGTCAACAATTAATATCAAAACTTAATTCATTGAAGTTTCTCTTCATCAATTTACAAACAGTTTTAACAAAGAGTCAGCTGCTAAATATATATTATGCTCAAGTAGAATCAAGATTAGGTATGGTATCTGTTTCTGGGGTGGTTCCACCACAGCAGGAAATGTTTATATAGCACAAAAGCGAATTCTGAGGTGCATAGCAAATTTTCCTAATAGAGAATCATGCAAGGCACTTTTTAATGAGTACGGCGTTTTAACTTTAACATCAGTTTATATTTTTGAACTATGTATGTATGTGTTCAAAAATAAATCAAGATTTACAACAAATCTAAAACTTCACCAACATGATACTAGAACCAAGAACCATTTTCACTTGCCATTAGCTAGATTCAAAGTAACATGTGGACCAGAATACATAGGTCCAAAGATATATAATCACCTTCCAGATTATTTAAAAGCCTTGAATAGTTTTTCTCTGTTCAAAAAATCATTAAAAAAATATTTATTAGAAAAATGTTTTTATGCTTTGTAGGAATTCTTTGAATAATGCATAGTCATCTTAGTTTTAGAGCATAAGCCTGTCTTCTTCTTTCTTTTCTTTTTTTAAATTTGTATTGTATTGACACTTCCTACACAATTTTATTGTCCTACTGGAAATAAAGAATTATTATTATTATTATGGAAAAGTAAAACTGTTAACATCATCTTAACTTTTGATCGGCTCTGGTGAGCTTTTTTGGTTTCAGCTCGATTGAAAAAAAAATTGGTACGAAAAAGTGGTACGAACGCATTCGTGAGACATAGAAATTTGAGCGGCTATCTCTCAGACTTGAATGACGATTTTCAGTCACTATTTTCTTTACTTCAGCGATGTTGAGGTTGTTGATGGCCGATCAGAGCGAGGCAAATCTTCTACCACATCTCGACCGCTTTTAAATGCATGTACCATTTATACGCACATGTTTTATCGATTCTGTTTTATATTTTTATTCATTGTGAAAATCCCAAAACAAGTTCGAGGTTAATTTACAAATTGAGTATAAAAGGTTAAACTGGAACCGCTGGCGCAAACCAAATCTAAAACAAGCAAGTTTCCCAATCACCAAAAATGTATGTATATAAAAATGTATATATGTATTTATAAAATGTATATAAAAAGTATATTTGATTGATTGATTGCAGTACTCTTCTCGACGCTCATTTTACCAGCCCAGGGTCGAGAAGAGTATCGCATTTCTGGTGATTGGGAAACTTGCTTGTTTTGGATTGAGTACTGTGAACAAACTGAATAACGGATTGCGCTCAATCTCCTCGTGAGTATGGAGAAGAGTTGTACCAACCTAGCTACAAAAGTGATGTTAACAATCTCTTTACAATGTGTTGTCTTTTCAAATGTGTTAGGAATCACACATTTTTAGGAATCACCGTGTTAGGAATCAAACGTTAAAAGCTAATACCTCGTTAGTCCTTATCTCGCACAAGTTTTTCAACTGAGAGTTGTCGTTCGTATGGGGGCGACAGCTGATTAACGGAAAAACAGATTTTAAACAGATTTTTTTTCAAGCAGATTGATTCCCGGTACTTTCTTGAGAGAATGAACATTGCCTCACTGACTGGCAGGTCTAGATATGTATTTGAACAGTTGACCATTTTCTGACTTATTTGATGAATTCATATGATGGTAGTGTGTTGTGTTTCATTTTGCTGATTTGTAGATCAATGAATTATATTTCTATTATTGATATTTTAGGGCTATTCATTATTTTGAAATGTCTGGTCAGCAGCAGCATCCTCTTGATTTATTATCTGCTCAACATCCAATGGATATTCGTGTATGGGATCAACAACACCAACCAAAACAGAGCCACCCTTGCCAAATCAACAATGGGGGATGTTCTCATTTATGCCTCATTTCTCAAGATGTCTCTCAATTCACTTGTGCTTGTCCAATAGGAATAAAGTTACAGAACAGCACAACTTGTTTCGACGGACCGCAAGAATTGCTTTTATTAGCTAAAAGGACTGAAATTTGCGTCATTTATTTGGATTCACCAGAATATAGCATCAAATCTATACCTCTTGGGGATGTGAAATATTCTATAGCAGTAGATTTTGATCCAATCGAAAACTTCATTTACTGGTCTGATGATGAGGTGAAAAAAATACAACGAGCTAAACTGGATGGTACCAACCAACAAGATGTGATACAGACAGAAATACAGGATCCGGATGGTATAGCTTTGGATTGGATATCTCGTAATATTTACTGGACAGATGCAGGTTCAAATAGGATAGAAATTGCAAGACTTTCTGGAGGGTATCGTAAAGTCATTGTAATGGATAAACTACTTGATCCTAGAGGTAATAATTAATTTTTACTCAATCAAAATTAAATATTTAGAGTATTATAACGTGTTCAAACTGTTATCCAGATCATTTTATAAAGAAAGAAATTCTCAGATTTGAAATTTTGAAGTGAAGTATTACTCTAATAATTTATTTAAATAAGCCAATGATATTTAAACAATTGGGTTTTGCTTGAATATTTCCCACTAATATTGAGGAAATGATACAAAAAAAAACACTTCTCCCCATACTTCATAAATGCAACATTTTTCTCAATAAGCATTCTTAAGACCAAATTGGTGTCAGAAGTCAGAGATGATATAAATTATAAACCGTAACTTTGTGTATTTATATTTTATTTATTCTGTCATTTAAAGAATATCCGTTTTGATTACAATTTTAAAGTTATGTTATGTTATTTCTGGACATTGCCTGAGGAATAAATCATAGAGAAGTTCACCTGTTCGGACTTCCATTGTCTAATATTATTCTAATGTGATTTGAAATCTCCGAAGAAACAAATAAAATTAAAATGAATACCAAAGAATATCAGTTATATTCAGCAATAAAAACGTAATATTTTTAATTTTTTTGCTTATTTTTATTTTATTGTTATTTCATTTCACGTTTTTATTGATCGATGTAATCAATATTTTTAGCTATTCATTTTAATTTTATTTGTTCTTTCAGTGATTTCAAATCACATTAGAATAATATTAGACAATGGAAGCCCGAACTAGTGAAATTCACCATAAAACATTCTCAACCTATTTCAAATAAATGTAAATCATATACTTCTCAATCTCCATCATCTTGTTTGAGTGTACAAAGAGTTTTGAAGACGAATTTAATTTTTAGTTCTTCTTAAATTTTATCCAAGCCACTATTGCTTCCAAGTTCATATGGAATGGAATAAGACTTGAAACATCAACTTTTTGAAAGCTTGATATAAATTTTATCAACTCATTGTCTATGTTTAAAGTTAACCTGTTGATTTCAAACATTTTAAAAGCATTTTTCTCAGCATTGTATCTTTCTTTACTCAATGGTAATCCTATACACATCAAATACTAAACTCTCATATACATGTCTCATAACAAATATATAAAAAAATGTTAACTCTTCATTGATTTAGATATTATGTGTGAAGTTCATATGCTCTCTGTATATTACATTTGTCATTCTCCTGAAATCTCAAAGAGTCATCTAAGATCAAGCTGACTATCAACTTTAGCAATGTTGTCTAGGAACAACAAAACACTTTCACTAAGACTTCAATTATTACTCAAATGTCTATCGCCTTACTAGATCGCTCCGCGTATCGCACTATTACTTCCATTTGACTGTCTCAATAGGCGAGTGGATCGTGTTTATATTTGGCAATCGAAGGCCGTAGAAGATTCCTCGGAATTCCATCGAAGCCGGTGGAATATTCGCCGAGATTCCATCGAAGCCGATGTGAAAACTAGAATAATCGAGGCTACGCGCGGCCTTGACCACGTCAGAGTTAGTTGGTTTATGGCTACCAGTGGCGGTCGGCGTTATTTTCTTTAGGGCGTGATTTACAACACGCTCAATAGTATTTAAAAATAAGCAACTTTGTCACAATATGACCCGAACTCTTTCTCTTAGCCTTTACGAAAACTCCATGCATAGACTTGAATTTGAATAGCCTGGTTATGTAGTAACAGAGGAATCAATTGAATTAGGAATATATAGTTTAATCTAACTTTCTACTACTTAACAGGGATATCTTGATGGTTTATATTTTGGAATAATAAATGACAATAATGTTTTTCTCAATTCTTATGAAAACATTTTCCTACAGGAATTGCTGTCGCATCTGAATTGGGCTGGCTCTTCTGGTCCGATTGGAATGAAAAGGATCCAAAAGTTGAAAGGTCTAATTTGGATGGATCGGAAAGGATTCAGATAGTTACTGAAAAAATAGGATGGCCAAATGGTCTCACCCTGGATATAGAAAATTCTAAAATTTATTGGGGTGATGCAAAAACTGATAAAATTGAATATTCTAATATGGATGGAACTGATAGACGAGAACTTATAAATGATAATGTGCCACACGTTTTTGGATTCAGTTTAATGGATAATTATATATTTTGGACTGATTGGCTAAGACGAGCTATAGACAGAGCAAATAAGGACACAGGTAATTAGAAATAGAGAAAAAAATAATTTTATTACATTTGAATTTTGAGTTGGGTTCAATCTATATGTGTCTTGTATTACTGTCAATACTGATAATCAAAATAGGATTTGTAATTTCACTTTTTTTTCCAAGTTACCATTTTTGTTTTGAAAATTATATATTCACTAATTTTCTGCTACTATTAGATATATTCAATGTATATGTTTTAACTTGGCTAAGCTTACCAGTATATAAGTCCTATTAAAATACATAATTGGACACATTACATATCCAACAAGGAATGTATTATGATACTATCATTTCTTTATACAGTGATTATGAGCTAAATCAAAATTGTATACCAAACAGTATAAACACTATAGCCGGTGACTGAAAAAAAGGTACCATTGTTTAATTGTGAGAATTTTCCAAACCAAAGGACACTCAACTAATCCTATGAAAAAATTGCTCCCTTGTGCATATACACGCATCATCATCTATGTACTTGAGCATTTGTGTGCAACCTATTTCAGAATTGTCACTTTCCAGGAAGTTTTGGCTATATGAACTTTTGTTCCATATGTTTCATCTGGTGCACCACAGGGATCTCATTTAGGGCCATTACTTTTCAACATACTTGTGAATGAATGGATTGATGTTATTCTCTATAGTGAATTTCTTCTGTTTGCTGATGATCTAACTTTGTATTCTGTGGAATATAAATTTATTGCAATATATATATATATATATATATGCAGACCTCCGACTTTGTAGGTACGTGTGGCAGATACCCAACGGAAAAACAAACAACCCACCCAGCTAATGCCGCACAGAGAGTTGTTGTAAAAGCATCAGGCACCTGTGCAACGACTTCTACTTGGAAGATTTGTCGCAAATTATTTCCCACTATGAGAAGCATCACGAATCTTCCAAGTCGAAGACGTTGCACAAGTGCCTGATGGTTTTACTTCAACTCTCTGCGCGGCATTAGCTGGGTGGGTTGTTTGTTTTTCCGTTGGGTATCTGCCACACGTACCTACAAAGTCGTAGGTCTGCATGAGAGGAAAGGGGGAACCCTGAGTATGTCACAATGCACCTCTCAATGCATATATTTTATATATCACTCTTGAAAATGTCATTCAAACTATTGTGATCCATAAGAATAGTTACCCGCTATACCCTAAATAACCTTGTCTTTCATTATACACAAATACTAATACACAAGACTTATTGAATCACAAATGATGAAGACTTGAAAAAAATATAAGTTACAAAAAATTATTTTTACATTAACAACTTTTTATCTGTCATTCCTAGAAATATGTTCAAAAATACAGGGTGTGTTTCCGACACAAACCCTATATTGCAAATGTTCCTTCTAGAGCACTATATTAATGTTAGGTTTCTCCCATAGATTTTCTTAAAAATCATATATTGTTCAATTGTTAGATCAATAATCGCATGCAACTCCCCAATTTGATGTCCTTCATATAATGTGGATATTCATATGCTTGAAAGTGTTCAAAACAAGTTTTTAAGGTACTCTGCATATAAACTGAGATATCATATTGGTGAATATAACTTTAAAATTATATTGAATATTCTTAACTTGAATACTCTGGCTCATAAAAGATTAGAATCAGATCTTACATCAATTCAGAAAATAATCAATGATAGCAATAATTTTCTGGAACATGTTGAAGTTATTTTTTCAAATGTGAATCCAAAGATTACAAGAAATACAGAAATCTCCAAAGTACCCTTTTATCATACTAATTATGGCCAGAATGAGTCTATACGTAGAATTTTGAGACTTGCAAACATATACAATGTAGATTTAGAATTTTTCAATTCTTCTTTGGAATCATTTAAAAACACTGAAAAGATTGTATAATAATTGATGGGTTTTTTTCCTTACATCTAACTGATAGTTAAAGATTATTGTTAAAGTACATAAACAGTTGGGCTGGAAAGTTCGTAGGTTAACATAAAAAAATAACATAATTTGATTTTATTATTCAATATAGTTGCCTTCGAGGGCGTTACAACGATTATAGCAGTCATACAATTTTTCGATACCATTTTTAGAGTACAATTTGTCTTTAGCCTCAAAATAGGCCTCAGTTTAGACGATTACCTCTTCATCGGCGCTAAATTTCTTTCCAGTTAGCATTCTGAGAATAGAAAAACTCGATGGGGTCCAGATCTGGCGAATACGGTGGATGCGGAAACAATTTGAAGCCCAATTCATGCAATTTTGCCATCGTCTTCATTGATTTAACACGGTGAATTATCTTGATGAAACAGCACTTTCTTTTTCTTCAAATGGGGTCGTTTTTCCGCGATTTCTTCCTTCAAATGCTCAATAACACTATGTAATAGTCACTGTTGATGGGTTTTCCCATCCCATTTGGAGTCGGTTCCCCATGTGCGGTCTACTGTGTTAGTGTGTTGTTTATATTATTTTGACTGACTTATAATATGGTTACATATTATTTGGATTGACTTTTATAAAATGGTTATATGTAGTTATTTACATTTATATGTTTTTATATTTACTTTTATAATTGACATGTTCTTTGTTTATTGTGCATTGATTTCTGTCAACTGTACTTTTCAACCAAAGAAATAAATATTTTTATTATTACTCACATGACGATAATTTTAATTCTGATGTGAAATGATGGAGCTATATTTCATCCATTGCCATATATCGACACATAAATTCGTGTTTTTTTTTTTATTATGAAATAGCTTCAAACACTGCTCTGAACGATCAATTCGTTGTTGTTTTTGGTCGATTGTGAGCTCACGCGGCACCCACTTTGAAAAGAACTTTTGCATACCCAAATACTCATGCACGATATGTCAAACACGTTCCTTTGATATCTGTAGAGCCTCAGCTATCATGATCAACTTCATCTTGCGGTCACCCTAAATTATTTTGTAGAGTTTTTTGATGTTTTTATTGCTTATAGCCTCTTTGAGGTGTCCACTGCGTGCATCGACTTCGGTGCTCATTTCACCTCGTAGTTACTTCTCATTGGTTGATTTTCTTGTTGCAAAATCTCAATAATTTTTATCAAATCAAACCTTGGCTTCAATAGTATTTTTTTTTTGCCAAAAAGCAATGCTTTATTAACACAACGAAAATCTTTTTTATCCATTTTTTTCAAACTAACAAAAGTTGTTTCATTTAAAATGTTCTATCCTAATAGTCCGACAGCTGTGAAATTTGTACTTGTGTCTTTTGAAGGATACGATCGAATAAAAATTATATGGATTCAATACTGGTAAATTTGGTCAAAAATGTATTTTTCATGATGGAGTTGATTTGTATAATAAAATACCTAACATTATAAAAAAAATATTGGACGAAATTCAAAACACAACTAATGAATACATCTTGAAATAGGTTGACAATTTTCTAGTTTCACATATTTTTATTTGTTTTTCTGTTTTTTTATATGTTGTATTATTCTTAGTATGCTTTTTTCAATTTGTATGTTAGATTGTCCCTACTATAAACATGTAATGTTTCTTGGGATCAATAAATTTTCATTATTTATTATTATTTAGTTATGTGTAAATTTGTTAATTATTTTGTGGAAAAATGGGCTGAATACCATGAAATAATTTTGAGAACTCGGAAACATGTTCTAGAATAACTAACATTTTGTTAATATTATTCATATTGATTTTAATGAAATTTTATTGGTCATTCATTGGTCATGAATCAATGTTACTAATGCCATATCTTTTTTCAGGAAGCAACAGAGAAGTTATTGTAGATCAAATGGAAAATGTGATGGGAATCAAAGCTATAAAACTAGGAATTCAACATGGACAAAATCCGTGTACAAGAAATAATGGTGACTGTTCCCAACTTTGTCTTTATAGGCACAATAAGACAAAAGTTTGTGCTTGTCAAATTGATTATGAATTACTCAGAGATGGAAGAACCTGTGTTATACCAGAAGCTTTTTTATTGTTTACTAAGAAGGGTTATATTGGACGAATTGGTATTGAAAATCATAATTATGAAGAAATAATTCCAATAGCTGGTATAAAGCAAGCAAGGTAGGTAATTTTGATTTTTACAGAGATTTGGCTTGATATCTGAAATCTATTTTCAAGTTGCTCCTATTTTCATTTCTTGTCGATCTTGAGTGTCTTTTGAACTTTTCAGTCAGCTCCTAAAAACTGAATATTGACTGTGTTAGCAATAATCAAATTATTTTGAATTCCAAAGTAAATTAATAAATGTTGAACAACTTGAGCAGAAAGATGATGAGTAGGTTTAGATGTATTTTCAAATCTCACCCATCAATCAGGTCTCGATTGGTGAAAGATGAGAATGAACGTTCAAGTTTGAAAGGGCATACCACATGGGACAATTCTCAGACCAATTCTCTATATAATTCATACTGCCCAATTAATCACTAGCTCAGTTAAACTTAAATATTGTATCAACACTGATGAAATACAAATATATTGTTCATTCAATTGTCGTGATTTTCTGCCAAGCACAATTGCTTTAAATGAAGAATTGAATCCTTTAGTTGATGTATCCAAGAAACATGCCCTACACTGATAAGTGTTTATCGATTATATTTGGAAGATGGAGAAATAGCGATATAAACCTGCCTGTTGTTATGCAAGTGAAATATGTGGGAATTAATACTAAACTATGAAATGAAATTTAGGAAACATATTTCCTCATTGATACAGAGAGCATTCTGAAAAATTAAATTATTGTACCCTCACAGTCACGCCTTGAGCCTAGCAACTAAATTGCTTCTATGTGATGCATTAATTTTGTACTCTCTCAACCAATATTTTTCAAATGTCCATGAGCAACAAAGAATACAAAGAGCCCAAAATGCTTGGCTGTAATTCTCTTTTGGAATCAGAAAGAGAGGTCCGAACTCACACACCATCTATAAAACAAACATGTCTTGGTACTGTTCCATAAAATCATTGAAAGTGAAACTCCTCCATATGTATACAATGAAATTAAATGCAGAACAGACGTGAGAAGATGCCAAATATAATGAAGAATTGTTGATAACATGTTTTACTTATATAATGACATTCCACTCTCTCTCTCCCATCGAAATTGTTTCCACATTTCAAACATATGCAAAACAAAAAATATTAAAGTTATAAATCTGTATCTGTTAAAATCTGTTTTTCCGTTAACCAGCTGAATCACTGATGATTTACTTACTTACTTTACTCTTTTCAAATGTGTTACATACACTATTTTTTCGATACCTGTATAGAATAACAAATCAGTGAGACATATTTCTTCATTATATTTCTTTGTAGAACATAATTTCAAACATTTAAATTGTTATTTGTTTTAAATTTCGAAATTCGAACAGAAGATGGTACTAACAGAAACATTCTAATTTTTATTTATACTAATATATTTAGTGTAATTCACAAATAATCTGTTATGTGAAGTATGGGATGGCCATGAAGATGAATATTGCAGGTTTTTATGCCCAATTATAACAAAAATTCTCTCAATATGTGTTTTGGAATTTGGTATTTTTACAAGCAACATGTCTTCCTTGTTGTTTATTAGATCAGTTGACATTTTTGTTAGTTCTTTCTGTCTACACGCACCGACTAATCCAATAATTGTTGCTACCTGAAAATGAAGCACATGAAATTGATACTTTTATTTTCTAAAATCATTTCACCAATGTATTTCACCTCATTTTTGAATTTTTCTCATGATTTAGATTCTAACTCATGTATGATACCCTATACCCAAAATGAACTGTTTTCAAGTTATTCGAGTTTTTTTAGAAAAAGTGACAGATGCAGCCTCTGGAACATACGTCATTTTCATGTAAATTAACATTTTTAAAAATATGCATCTAGTGATTCGTGATAATTGAAGGTTGAACGGATCACGCATCATTTTCACATCCACTGAATAATCCACAAGGTGCGCAAAAATTAGGGTCCAATAAGTGAAGGAGAAAAATCAAAAATCTCAACTTTTTCAAATGGGAACCCCCATTTTTTCCCTCAAGGTTCAATTCTATTATGAAAATAAGCCCTAGTTATGATACACTTCCCTATACCCAAAACTTACAATTTTGGTGATATTCCGCAATGGAAGTTATTATCACGCGAGAATTTACGTTTTTATCCCCTAATTTTGTCTGATAAAATTTCTTTGTTGCCTAGTTTCCATTGAATATTTCATGAAAAATAATCCCACATTCAAGACAAAAATCATGATTAGAATAAACAACAATTTCAAATTTAGTTTCAATGCTAAACAAGAACATGTGACACTTTTGTCAACCGCATTTTTTATTGCAACAAATGTTCAAATACATTGCCTCCAACTTCTAAGCATTTTACACTTCTCCGTATGACGTCTCCTACAGCTCGTCTTATCAAGCAGTACGAACTCTCTGCTGAAAATCTTCTTTTGTTGTTGGCGTGTTAGAATACATCTCGTTTTTTATATAATGCCAAATTTAAAAAAATCCATTGGAGTTAAATCGGGTGATCGCGGTGGCCATAATTGAGGACCGTCGGTTCCAAACCACTGGTTGTAATAAGTTTCTTCTAAATACATCTTCACCACCTGATGATTATGAGGAGGTGCTCCATCATGTTGATTCCAAATTTTTCGATGGTCATCGAGCGTCAGTTTTTCCAAATGATCCGTATCGAGTTTTTTTTTAAATATCTAGGTATCGTTCACCTGAAAATAAAAATACCTGTTGGTCTGTTATGTATTTTCTAGATGCTATGAATATTGATTACATAGCTACCTTGATGCCATTTTCTTGAGAGATTTATTTTAATTTTTTTTTAAATCAATGAAACAATACAATTCCGATACTTTTCAACTGACCATTTAAGTTTTCGTCATAGAAGTGAAGCATCACTATTGCGTCGTCTTTAACAGCGCAGTGAACACTGAAATTCCAACGGTCTTGAAATTGACGTTTCCGAACTGAATGCGGGTTTGTATCGCTCCAGTAGTGAGAATTCCGCTTGTTGAATATCCCATTTTTGGTAAATTTCGCTTCGTGTCTCCATATAATATTCCTCAAAAATTGGTCGTTTTCTTGATTTTTCATAATGAAGAACTCCTCAAAGTTAATTCTTCTCTCATAATCGGATAGCTTCAGGCCATGGACTAAAGTATGAGAATACGGATGCCATTTATGTTTTGCTAATATTCTCTGCATGGACATTTTATTCAATCCCAAATCTCGTGCCGCATCTTTCAAAGATGCTTCCGGAAAAGCAGTGAAGTACCCAAGCACTGTAATCGCATTATCATTGTCAACCACCGTTTTAGTTTTGATAATTTTCCTTTCGAATGATCCAAAGTTCGTAAGATTGAAGATTAATCTTCTAATGATATCTGGAGATGGTTTCGGTTTTTCTGGATACCTTGTAGCATAAGCATCACATGTTCTTGTTAACACCTTATTGCATTCGCCATAAATCACCAATAAGTTAAAGAAGTCGTGATTATTATAACCAGCACGAGCTATATTGTACCTTCTGAGAGCACGAATCTGACAATAAACAACTTTATTTCATTTGTCACCAAACATTGTGTTGAAAGATGGACAGCAGCCTACTAGAAAAATCAACATTTCGGGAAAGTATGTAAATATAATGGAATATCTCCAAAATTATAAGTTTTGAGTATAGGGAAGTGTATCATAACTAGGGCTTATTTTCATCATAATAGAATTGAACCTTGGAGAAAAAATGGGGGTACCCATTTGAAAAAGTTGAGATTTTTAATTTTTCTCATTCACTTATTGGACCCTAATTTTTGCGTGCTCTGTGGATTATTCAGTGGATGTGAAAATGATGCGTGATCCGTTCAACCTTCAATTATCACGATTCACTAGCTGCATATTTTTAAAAATGTTAATTTACATAAAAATGATGTATGTTCGAGAGGCTGCATCTGACACTTTTTCTAAAAAAACTGGAATAACTGCATCAGGCTGCATCTGACACTTTTTCTAAAAAAACTGGAATAACTCGAAAACGGTTCATTTTGGATATAGGGTATGATGCATGAGTTAGAATCTAAATCATGGGGAGAATTCAAAAATGAGGTGAAATACAGGGTGTGCCATTAAAAATAACAAAGATGACGTCACTTCCGGTGAAACCCGAAACGTCACCTCAACGATAATATTTTAGTTGAATTCTTCATTAGTTCTTCACCCATCCTACCAAATTTCAGAATCGCCTTATTCTCAGTTTTCTATATATAGATTGCGTTAACTTGTCAAGATATACCCTGTATATGTTTTATTATTAGCTTCCCTAATGAATTTGTTGATCTGCTCGCTGTTGAAGACTTCTGATTTCATTACTCTATAACCAACAAATTCAGATTTTTGTGCCAAATAAGCAAAAATTACATCTGCTGTAATAGTTTTGCATTTCTTCAAATCCATCCATTTCGAGAACAAATCATAAACGTTTCTGTACCTGGACTTTGATATTTCTGGCAATAATTGTGCTGTAGCCGCAACTGCTGCATTGGAAATTTCGTAAGGCACATTGTCAAACCCAGTATCGCTGCTGCTTTCTATAGTTTATTGCGATAATTGGGAACGAAAACCATGCAAACTTTCAAAAATCAAAATGTCAAATAATTTCATTTCAAATAGCTGTCAGTCCTTATTTCGCTGCTATGGTAATGATTAACTGCATTTGCATTTATCAAAACCACACCTACTAAGATTTTCATATTCACAATGTCGATAACGATGTGATTCTTTAGTCCAGGAAGTACATACTTCCCGGACTAGGCCGAAAAAAACCTATTTTTTTCAAAGAAAAACGTTCGGGAAATGGGTCCTTCCCGAATGGTTGCCGAAAAAAATTATTTGAAGTTGGTTTTTGCATCAGTTATTGAGCTAAAGTATGTTATTTAGTATTATATGATTAATTTTTCATTTATTTTTTGTGGTATAAGAGTAGGAATGGAATTAGGAAAAATTAGTTTATTATTATTTTTTTTTCAGTTCGATTGACTTTGATACAAATACAATGCGTATCTATTGGAGTGACAGTAAACTTCGCACAATAATGAGAGCTTTTGTTAATGGATCAGATGCACAAAAAGTTATTGAAGCTGGTTTGTCAGCGCCAGAAGGAATAGCCGTTGATTGGTTAGGCTTGAATATATATTGGACTGATCCTGTGTCTCACCGCATTGAGGTATCTAGATTGACAGGAACAAGCCGAAGAACCTTATTGTGGGATGAAGCTTATGAACCTCATAGTATTGTTTTGGATCCAATGGCAGGGTAAGTACATAATGTGATTAACTTAATTATTTTTATATAATATAGGAATTGAAGTCATTGAAGATAATCTTCTAGTAGCCAGATGATTAGTGAGTTCTACTCATAAAACAATCGCTATTGTGAACGTTGGTTAGGTCCCAACTCTGATTAAAATATACTGCTGGTTGGGATTAGATGGTTCAAATCATACTCATTGCACTGAAAGCAGTTTATGAGACTTATAACAGAGTCCAGTGTGGAAGAAATCAAAACAAGTGTTCCCCGAGTTTCCAATCTGGGACCCATCTAAAGACAAAAAGACGAAGAGAGAAAAGATAAATAGCTGGTGCGACTCATACAAGCTTTCATTAAACTTTGAAAAAAATTCATCTCCCAATCTAATGTGAACTTTCACAGTTTAATCTGATTGATAACATCCTCGAGGTAAAATTGACCTCTAAATTGTTGGGACTTTACTAAACTTGAATTCAAGGAGCATAAATCAATCTGATTGAAAAATTCGCATCCGGCTGTTCGTTACCAAGTCAGTTTCAAAAGAGCTAGTTACATCATTTGCAAGATCTGCTTACTTGCCTTTGTAGATGCCCATATCAGATATGGCATTGCCTTCTGGAGAGTATACAGAAAAAACAAACTCCAAATGTTTTTTTTTATAGTTCATACTGGAACGTCTGGCGTAAAATGAATCTAATTAAAACACTTTCCCAAAACTAGAACAAAAATTAGGGTCTTTCGACGCGCATTTCGCTAACCAAGTCCTCAGGAAATCATTATGACTAAATTTTACTACTATGTTAATGTTTTTATATGCTAGTGGCCTAACTACTACCTGTTAGTATTACCTAACTACACCGGTTAGTATTACCTGATTACTACCTCTTATTGATCCTATGCTAAACTACCTGTTTTTTTAATACCTACAATTTGTTATGTATTTTCTCTAGGTTAGTGATTATCTCTATTCATTATCATTATTTTATTCAGAATTATTACGTATAAGACCAAACAAAGGTCTGTTCGAAATAGGACCTTAATCGCTGTTCATAGAACTCATTCTGCACTTTTCGATTTCACAGCTTTCGAAGGCATCCAGAAACCTGTTGTCATGTACCGGTCTCAACAATTCTAAACATTTTTCACTTATTCTATAGTTGCTCTCTATGGCATATTGAGCGGCACTATATTTCTCCAGTCTATGAAACCGAACATGCGAAATATGTTTCTTGTAGCGAGCTAATATAGTCCGTTTGGATTGACCAACATATTTCTTATCACATCAGTTTATTTCTTAAATGCCAGACATTTCTTTTTCCAACGACTTGTCTTTTGAACTGCCAAAACTCTTGTTGACGTGTACGTGCAGTTTTGAAAGCTACTCTTATATTTAATTTTTTGAATGTTCGGACCAACCGATTGATGTATTTGGGTTTATATGTAAGCACTATGAATTTTGAATCTTCCCCCTTTCGAAAAGTCGAGGCATTAAGAAGATATTCCCCAAATTTTTGTTTTCTAATTAATTTGTCCACCATGTTTGATGGATATCTGTTGCTTTCAGCCACCTCCCTAACAAAGTTTTTCTCAATCTCATATCATTCTTCGCTCAAGGGAAATGTGAGCAGTCTATGGACAAGAAATTGTAGTCCCGTCATTTTTTGTTGTGGGCAATGATGTGAGCTGCCAGGGATATACCTGAAAGTGCTCGTATTCTTTCTTTATACATCAAACTCTAGACCCTTATCGACATTTTTAATGACTAGTACATCAAAAAATGGTAGTTCTTCGTTATTTTCAATTTAATACGTGAATTTTATACTTGCAAATCTTACTCCTATTCGTATCGAAAATGGCAAATACATCATCCACGTATCAGATCCAGGTTCGTCGAAAGTAATCCAACTGTTCCCTTGTTTCCATTTCAAATCAGCTCATGAACAGACTAGCTATGAAAGGAGAAAACGAGTTTCCCATTGAAGTACCCTCATGTTGCCCATAGAAACAGTTGGCGAACTTTAAGCAATTTTGTTACGTGCAAATTTTGATAAACCGGATGTACTCTTCGACCACTTTACCGCTTATTTCATTAACATCTAAAAGATCCTTCAAATATTCAATTGTGTTTGGTATGTTTACACTTGGAAATAACGAAGATATGTCAAATGATACTGAGATCTCTCTTTCTCGCAACCTTACATCTTTGATCTTTTCGATGAATTTATGTTAGTTGTTAACACTTGAGCTAGATTGTGGAATCAATAGGGTTTCAAACTGTTAAGAATCTTATACGTAGGGAACCTTTCTGATACAATTGGTTGCACTGACTTGCTTGACTACTGTGGGATAATAAACTTGCAAACTTCTGCCCAAAGCCGGTTTCAGAAGTTTTCACTTCTGAAACCATATTAGACAATGGGTTTTTTGGTATTTTTCTATAGGGACCATTCTCAATTAAATCATCCATGATCACAACCTTATTGCCTTTTTCTGCTTTCAGATAGAAAACATCTCTCTCCTGTAACACATATAATAAATAAATGAATATTTATCTCGCACAAGTTTCGTAAGCAGGTGACAGCTGGTTAATGGAAAAACATATTTTGAACATTGTAACTTCAAAACACTCTAGTCACTGGAAAATGTTAGAAGATATACTAGTAAAAATCTTTATTAACAGTTTTTATTATATTTTCGATATTTTTTCACAAGTAAATCATCAGAAAATGTGTTCAGATGTTTTTTTGATGCTAATTGATTTTTTTTAAAGTTATATGTATTGGAGCGAGTTGGGATCCATAAGAAAAGCTACCATGGACGGAAAGCATCAAAAAATTCTAGTAACAACAACAGATTTGGCAACTAGCCTAACTTTGGACTATGATAGGAGGAGATTGTATTGGACAGAAAGGAATCCCCCTGTTATTAAATCTGTAGATCTAGATGGAAATGATCAAACTGTAATTTTTAGTAAAGAAATGCGTGAACCTATTGCGCTTACTCTTTATAAAGATTTTATTTACTGGGCTGATAACAAAACAGGTGAGTACTGTATAATTATATTTATGTAAATATAAATATTTTTTCAAGGGTAATTTCTATCACATTTCTGCTTTATGCTTTTGAGAAAATGATACGTTTGAATCATCAGCTCATAGTAATTGTAATCCAGGGCGTCATGAAGATGCCCCAGATGTAACTATTATTTCGCAAAGAAGTACATGGATGTTTTATTGTAGCAAAGACAATCATATAAATAGTATACATGTAAAAAACTGCTTTACATTTCGGCAATAAAATTAAAAATATGCATGAAATATATTGCACAATCAGGCATTCTTTTACTTTACAGCAATCAGTTTTACAACTGATATCTTTTAGCAACATAAAATGTTGAGGAAGAAGAGTTGGTTCTGTTTTTCTTAAAAAAAAGGTTTTTGGTTTTCTACTGTCCCATCTTTATATATGAAAAAATTGTGAGAAATTGTATAAAGATGGGAAAGTAGAAAACCAAAAACTTTTTTTCAAAAAAACTAATCCCAAAAAAATGATGTACTCTTTAATAAATCATGAATTTTCATTAAGTATAGGCCAATGCCATCACATAATATATCCTAGAGGTTAGGTTAGGTCCAAAGTGAGTGGGTTTATTCAACCCTTCACTGCACACCTATTCATACTTGACTGGTCTAAAGCAAATTCAAATCCAAGATAGAGTGGATGTAAACATTGACATGCCCTACGCACGTGATATTGTAAATCCCAAGAATTGGCCAGGGTCGTATTCAGAACCAACATCTTGTTGATCGCAAATGCTATATCATACTTAGGAAAACTTTTTTATAATAACGAGTGAAATGCACAAGTTTTGCAGTTTAACGGGAAAAATGCAGATAATATGTGTAATATAAAAATATTTTCATTGGATTTTTCACAGCGCACTCAAGCATTATATGAAAAGAGACGTAATTATTTCTTTATTGATAATTTTTATTTTATGTAAAATCAAAAGGAATATTAATCAAAATTATTCAACTGGATGAATTTGTCTCTTCATCAGTAGTGTCATCCTCACCAATCTAAATTATCAGTGGCTCGATTTGTGCCTCTGTTATGTTATCAAGCTTCCACATCTTTGTCTCGACTTCCGATATCACATGCCGAACACACTTCTCCCATTTCTCCGCTGTGACTCTTTTCAAAGCCTCATCAAAAAGTGCTTTGAGATCTGCAAATTTGAACGTGGTGTTATGCTGAGCTACAAAATTCTTCACATCCGCCCATATTAACTTGATGGGATTGAGCTTGCAGTGGTATGGAGGCAGGCGAAGGAAAATTTTGTTTTGGTCTGCAGCCATCTCATCGACTATATATTTTTGGTATTCAAGCTTGCGCTCCTTGACAGTTTTTAGTAGCTGTACTCTTAGCATTGAGTCTTCAAAGCTAATATTCTTTGATCGCAGCCAATTTTGGATTTCAACCTTCTTTGAAGACGTTGGCGGAATCTTCTCTAACCGTCGCGAATGATGGGGTAGAACTTTGGAAAACCACTGTTCGAAAGATTCACCGTTCATTTCTTCGTGATAATCTCCAGTTTTCTTCGACTCGAAACACCACAGCCCTTCAGCAACAAACCCATTCTCATTGCCGATGTGACAAATAATAAGCCGTTTTCCTTTACCTGAAATTATGAAGAGGTATGTAAGTAAATAAAACAAATACGAGGGTTACTTTTTATATATTGAGATTGAGGCTGGTCTTAATATAAATATAAGTTTATCTGATGGATGTGTTAATCCGGTGGATAGTCCATTTAGAAAGGCCCTCCTAGATGAGGTCACAGTTTCATCGACCCATGCTTTAGGGGTAGTATGACCAGCATTAACCCAGGTTTCATCCATATAATAAATTGTTCTCTGTTGTTCCCTATAATATTTAATTTTGGTCAAATACTCTCTCCTCCATAACACAATTTCCTCTCTATCCAATAATAAACTATTGCGCCCTCGTTTTTTCCATACAAAATTCAAATGTTTCAATACTTTATGGAATGTTGACCGCTTAAAACTTGGCAATAAAACATCTTCATTTATTTCTGTGAGTACTTTGTCTATCGTGGGTATTTCATTTCTGAAAAAGTACTTGTGCACTTTCCTCCTGATTGCATGTTTATCAGCATCATCTATTGATTTTATAATGGTTTGACGATTCTGATTTGTATTCGGTTTGGAAAATGTATGATTTTGTTTATATTCCCGTAAAACATTGTAAATCGAAGCGCAACACACACCAATTTTATCAGAAACTTTCGATACGACTTCGTCGACAGTCGATGTTTCAATTTCTTCCATCTCTTTCTTGAACACATTTATAATCACTTCTTTCATCTCAACTCTCAAATGTCTTTTTTTGGATCGTTTCCTGGCTGGACTCAGAGGATAGCTCACAGTGTCATCAGCAGTGTCTGTACTGGACATCTTGGAAAACAATTTTAAACAATATACTATAACGCACGCCACACAAACGACTGATTACAACCCTGTGCTGGTAACGAACTCGTATCAAGAAGGCGAATTCACCAATGAACGCTGCCCTTTCCATCTGACACTGGGCGATCACGTGAACATCTCGCTTCGGTTTTGTTTTGTTTTACTCTATCTTGGATTTGGATAGACTTTAGTTTCTTGACAAAGCCGATTTTCTTATATGGTGAGCGATCTTCCAGGTCAGATGACAAGAGTGATATTGTTATTTCATATTTCAAACAAGGGCGGCATGCACTATCTTTCGATAGTCCAAGTTTCTGCAAATGATGATTCAGATGACAGTGACCTGTAAGTAAGCCTTTTAAAAAACTTGGTTAACCCCCCACTGAGGTCTATCAATTGTTTGGAATGGACCAATCATGGTAGATTTTGCAGGAAGTCTGAAACTTCTTGCAGTTTGGATGTTGAGTGTTTGTTTGGCAAAGCTTAAAACGATGCCAACGAAAAGTTTCAATCCGATGAAATCGTTTGTAACGCTCTCCCTTGCAAGGGTGTCACTAACCTTGTTAACTTCCAGGCCAGTGTGGCCAGAAAGTCTTCCTAATGAGGATTTTCAACAGTTCACCACCAATTCAGATGGCGGCTTGTCTCTCCGAGAATATTTTTATTGACTTATCTACCTGCCAATCTCTTCACACACAAATCAATAGAGTGAATTTCTGCCTTCAATGTAAGCGTTCCAGGTGAGTTTTCAATCGAGGATAGTTCCTAGATATTTCATTTCCATTGCAAATGGAATAAACTCGCCATTGAAGAAAAGTGGAGTTGAATCATTCAGATTCTTCTTCGAATTGAAAAGGAACTACCCTTCTCAGCATGGTCCTTGCTAGGATGATGAAATCTTCTCCATATGCTTGAAGATCTACTTCTCTTCTGTCAAGGACATCAAGAAGACCATAAAAGGGTAGATAGATAGATAGATAATTTTTATTCATCCATGAAGCTTTACACATTGCAGCACAGTAATAAAACTTATCAGACTAGTCAATTACGTATAACATGAACA
This sequence comes from Leptinotarsa decemlineata, assembly GCF_025532065.1. NCBI lineage: Eukaryota > Metazoa > Arthropoda > Insecta > Coleoptera > Chrysomelidae > Leptinotarsa > Leptinotarsa decemlineata. The sequence goes on from NW_027412574.1 coordinate 3,311,542, forward strand.
AACACATAACATAAATGAATGGTAAATAGATTTACCTATCAGAATTATCGATAGGAAAATTTAAAAACTTATCTACAGAATAAAACGCATGATTAATTAAAAAGTCATGGAATGTTGCTTTGAAAACTCAAAATATTTTTATTTCACCAATTAATTTTACGCATTGGTTATAACACTTGATACCCAGATATGTGAAATAGTTTTGTGCTAGGCCTAGACGGGAAAACGGTGGACGTATTTTACTTGCATTGCGAGTGGTATACTCATGTAGAGTATTTCCTCTCACATGACTATGTTTTTCTTTTTTGATGTTGCTGGTTATTAAATATATAAACATACAAGGCAAGGTCAGAATGGACAGTCTTTTAAATATTTGTCTACAGCTCGCCTGATAATGAGCTTTGACCATACGTTTTATAATTTTTTTCTGTATAATGAATACTTTATGTACGTGAGCAGAGTTATCCCAGAATATCAGGCCATAGCTTAATAAGGAATTAGCAAGTCCATGGTATGTTAGTTTAAGAATATTCAAAGAGACAGTCCCTTGCAGTTGTCGAATAACAAAGCAAATACTGCTCAATTTGTATACTAAATTGTTTATATGAATTTCCCATGTAAGCTTATGATGCACATAAATTCCAAGAAATTTAATGTGATCAACTTGTTCTACAGACTTATGATTCATCCTTATTAATGGACTATAATCATAACGAATATTCTTTGGCTGGAATAACATGAAAAATGTCTTTTTTATATCAACTGATAGTCCGTTATCGACACACCATTCATAAAACATATTTGCTGCAATATTTGATATTTCCACCGATTTTGCTAGATTACTCTCCGCAATTAACTGATTAGTATCATCAGCGTCAATGATGATTTTATTTTCGGATTTGCATGAATATGTTATATCACCAATAAAAACTGCTGGATTTGACTTAACAAATTCAATAATTACTATCTGTGTCCTGTTTTCTAAGTAAGATGCAATCCACTTATTAGCCACACCCTGGACGCCCAGTTTGTATCTAATAATAGAGCAGCAGATCGAAAAATAGAGCAATAGGAATTTTTTTATCATTCAGATATTGATAGATTTGTGAGCATAATACTATTATTATTATATTCTAATTTAGCCTTCTTGAGTTTTTCTCTATACTGAACCTTTAGACATTTTGTGTGTGTTTGACTATTTTCGACATTTCACATAACATTTGATGATTCTTTATTTCTGAGTTGAACATGGCTTTTTGTTATTCTTGATTTTTTTCTTTTATAACGTGAAAGCAATATTGAATTAATATTCGAAAATGGAGTGAAAACAATTGTATGCCTCATCTACAGTTTTTGAATTGAATACCTCAGTCCATTTTTCATTCAATACTAAGTTTCTGAAAGTTGTTAAGTTAGATTCTGAAAAGTCCCGTTTGAATATAATTTCATCTGACTCACAATCATTTAATGAACATAGAAATGTACAAATCTGAAATGTATGGTCTGGATAGATTAGAGAATATTACATCTATACCAGTTGAAACAGTAGTAGAAATGCGAGTTGGTTCATCAATGTGGTTTAATCATGTCAAATTCCTTGAATAAATTAATTACTTTGTGAGTGTCTTTATTTTCAGTTAATAAATTTACATTGATGTCGCCACATACAACGTAACGATTTGTTTTATCATAGATAAGGTTCATCAGACCATACATGCTTTCTATAATAATATTGAGATTGCTGTCAGGTGTTCTATACACCGTCACTACAAATAATTGTCCTATATCAAAGTTGATTCTCTATCATAACTACAGTTGCTTCAAAGTGTTTCTCAATGCTGTTATTGTACATCACCGGTTTCCCGGCAAGACAGATGATTTTTTAGGAAAATACACACACCACCATGATTATATTCTTTCCGACAAAATGAGTTTATTATGTTATTTCATACATTTTCAACCAGTGTTCACTGATACAAACAATGTCAGTTTTTGTTTATATTCAATAATATTTCCAACTCATCTGTTTTACCATTCAGACCATGAATATTGAAATGCATGAGATTAAAAGTTTTTACAATGTTTTCTCTGTATTTGACGTTAGTTCTGACACAACCTTTTTTACTTGATTTTCCTGTCCTACCGCCTGTCTAAAAAAGAATTAGGTCTATCCTCCACCTCTCCTTTGAGAACATCTCTAATTTGATATTTTACATAATAATATTTAAAATCAAATCTCTTAAACATAACACCTTGTGGCCAGAATTTAGGATCATAAAAATTATTTCTATACGTTAGTTAAGTTAGCTGCTACCATAAATTCTTTGGATCGGGCACCTTGGACAGTTTTAAGCTCTTTTACAATGAAGGGTTCATTTTCATCACCTGTCTTCTCTCTCAAATATGATGAGATGTCTTCTTCCAATACATCTGATTTAACCTTATATAAGAACAACCACACCTTTGGTTCTTCGCTTTAAAATCTTCCTTGGTTGTCACTTTACCCTCTTAATTTTATCGATGATCCCCGTCTTCTTTTCTTTTCTTCCCACATTCCTTCGGTATCTTCAGGTTCACTACTTTTTTCTATATATATATATATATATATATATATATATATATATATATATATATATATATAGAATATATATATGTAGAATTTTTTATTAATAAAACAACGATAAAAATAAAATAAAAACAACAATAAAAATTAATTGGCGCTCCGGGGCGACTTCATTGATTCCAGTGGCGCATTTGCTTTTTCAGCTGCAGGAAAACCCGGAAAAACCTGCAGCACCATATCTGAAGATGATATATATATATATATATATATATATATATATATATATATATATATATATATATATATATATAGCAATGGTATGGTATAATATCAATTGCTTCTGAAATTTGTTGTTCAGAAATTACAGAGTAATCATGATCTTTGTTAAGCATTGAATGATCAATTGCAAGAGAGTCGTGAATGTATACACTCTTGAATTACATAGAAAATAATTTACATATATGCTTTCTCCGGTGTTTGCTGACTGATATTCTAAAAATACTGATTGAGGTATATTTGAATTATTCAGTTTTATATACTTCCAGAAACTTCTAGAATCAATAAGAATTTAATTTTCAATATAATTTATATAGTTATAATCCCTTTGAATCAATCAGTATAATGAACAAATTAAATTTCAGGTGAAATATTAAGGACAAACAAATCAGATTGTTCAAATTCGACAGTTATTATTCACAAGGTGGAAGGAATCACTGACCTACTGGTCCACCATTACCATAAACCGAAAAACACTAACCAGTGTGCCACCAGCAATGGTGGTTGTTCACATTTGTGTTTAGCATTACCTAAAAATATGGGAAATCAAGTAGGATACACTTGTGCTTGTCCAAATCATTACACATTAAATGGCAACGATTGTGAACGTAAGTAAAAATTTTGAATGAATTCTCCACTTAATATTTTTTCTCTTTTGAAGAAACTTGAATTTTATAGTATCAGAAGATCAACTTTGAAATTCTGTCTTATCTCTCTTTTAGAAAGCAGGCAATATAGTAAATGGTAATTTATCAGATGAAAGACATATGCACCATAGAATACCTCAGAGATCCATATTGGGCCCATCCCTTTTTGTAATATACTTACATAAATGACATATTCTACTACCTTTTATCTAGCACAGTAACCTGTTATGCCAACGGCAACACAATGTTATAATCAAATTCTCATATCTCAGGTTTACTTTCAAAAATCCATATTAAAACTAACTAATACACTTTATTGTATGATTTTCACTATAAAGGGTTTTACAAAAACTGCGACATGTGTTTCGCTATACAATAGCTTTCTCAAGCGTTTTATGCTTTGTAAAACTCTTTATTGTGAAAATTATACAATGAGGTTTATTAGTTAGTTTTAATGTTGATGTTTTTATATTGTTTACTTTATTTGCACACTAGTTTATACCAACTGATTGTGACTCGATACAATGTTTATTCATAACGTGATAAAATAAAAATCTATCTATTTGCATCTATCTATCATTGACATGTTTCCTACGATATTAAACAGGTTAAACTTGGTAGATCTTATCACTTGATGTAGAAGCCTAGACAATTTTAACATACAATAACATATCAAATTTCTACTTAAAAGTAATATCTTCACATTTTGAGTTCTCCAGAAGTAATATTAATTTTTTTTCAGCTCCAGACAGGTTTATGATTTATAGCTCGAGAAGTCTAGTGGTGAGACTAGTTCCTGACACATCAGACTGTCCGGAGGCTGTCCTACCAATTCAGGGGTTGAAGGCTCTGAAAGCAATTGATTATGATCCAAAATCTGATTTCATTTACTGGGTAATTAGCAACATTACGTTATTGTTATTACTCTTACCGACACACTCATGTTTTTATCATTTTGGTTCACTAAAGGTATATACTAAAGATGAAACAGATATCCGGCGGCCTAAATACTGTCCGGCCAAATACCGGATAACATGCGCCTATCCGGCCGAATACCGGATTTAAAAAAAATATATTTTTAGGTATTTTTTGCTTTATTTGGTTAGTATCACTTAAGAAATACAATCAGTAATCACACAATAATTCTACAACTTATAAAATGAATTAGTACTTATATTGCACTAAGACCAGCTTCAGAAAAAAGTCGCTGTATACGCTGCTGCTAGATAGATTCACTGCAATCAATACAATAAGTCAATGAATGACACTGTTTTTAACTCTTCAACGAAAAGATTCAAATTGCACCACCTTATCTTTCGCGCGCCACCTACGCGCACCAAATGGCAACGTTTCGCGGTTTTTCGGCGACCTAATATATCCGGCTGCAAGGTTGGCCGAATATAATTTATCCGTCTAAACTGCTCTCTGTTCCATCTCTAGTATGTACTTCAAATTTTTGAATACACCTTATATTTTATTGATAAAAAAGTCAAATAGACATATTGATTAAAATATATTTTTTTCATAGATCGAGGGGAAATTCCATTCTATAAGAAAATCTGAGGCTACTGAACAAACATCAGAATCTAGCAGACAAAAATTCGATAATATAATTGTACCAAGTCATAAAGATTATTTACCCTATGATTTAGCAGTGGACACTATCGGAAGGTTATTGTTTTGGACTTGTTCCTTGAATGATGTTATAAATATAACGCGATTGGATAATTCAAATGAATTTGGCATTTTGAAGAGGAAGGAAGGAGAAAAACCCCGTCTCCTTGCCTTGCATGTGGATAAAAGGTATCATTATCAAATAGAAAATTTTACTCATTATTTATTTCAACTTTTTTCAGGTTACTGTTTTACACTGATGTTGGCAAAACACCTCAATTAATTCGAACAAGAATGGATGGCTCTCACCGAATAGTAATAGCTAAAGCTGATAATATAACTGCCATAGCTGTTGACACGGAAAATGATGTAGTTGTATGGGCTCAAGGCCACAGTATTTATATTAGTAATATTGACGGAGAAAATCAGTAAGTAAAACTTTATTTGATAATGACCGAAATTTAAAAGATTAAAATGGTAAATCTGACAAAAGCAGTTGAATTATTATAGGTAAAAGTGAATAATTCTTTTTTAGTGAAAAATAAAACAATATATTCAGTTTGTCATATTTGTTTTTTAAATCCATCACCAAGCATGTTCATTTCTTCATCCTCTCCCGCTGTTTTCAATACTAGATTAACTCTGGGTCTAAATAAAGTATTGCCTAACATGCAGTATGTAGTTGGCGTAGAAAAGTCAATAAACACTGTCATTTTTATTATACAATGAGGTAATCAAGATATATTGAGGCGGTCGAGTCTCCGGCAGCAATTTTAAATGATTTGAGTTCGTTTTTCGAATTTTTGACAAAAATGGAAAGGTATGAATTGAAAGGTATCTCGCTCAGCTGGGTATCCTCATTTTTTGAATGTATGTACCTATCTCTTCCGGCTACTATAAATAAGGAAATCCCTAGAATAAAATCTATGACGTGAAGCTCACGTGTGGCCCCAAGTGTCCATTATTGGCCCAATTCTGTTCGTCTTATATGTATTTAAAAATATAGATTCCCTCATTGCCGGAATTCATCACATAGCCAATGCTGATGACTTTTCTGTAAAAATTGGAAAATATCATGCTTGAACAAAAATACTCTCAGATATTATTTTTGTTCTGGTATGGGAAAAGTGTTTTCAATAGATTATTTTCATGCCAGAGGTTCCAGTTCTACCTATCAAACATAACCAGAAATCTATTCAATTACCTTTCAAACTTCTGACCAGTAAAGAGACAACTTTTGTAGCATGCCAAATGAAAATACCTTCACTGAATAACAAGTTCCCCAATGTGAAGGACTGTGTCTTGCGAATCACTTTCCCAGTAGTAGTTATAACCGAGATCTTGGTCAAAGAGGATCTCCCTGATGATCTTTACTACGTACCTGATTATAAACTGGTTTGAAGAGATCACACATCTGGCATTGGTGGTGGGCTTCTGATCTACTTGCAAGAACACAAACTATAATATAGTTTTTTTGGGTTTTCCCAGATTTGGTAAAACAACTAATTCTCTAACAGAAACCCCCCATACTGAAGGGCCTGACAACATCTCTGGTGAAGTGCTCCAACTCTTGATTGAGTCTTGCCTTCTTTCTCTCACACATAATTATTTCATCATTTGAAAAAGACTTTTCTACAGCATCGGAAGACATCAGCGTTCTACAAAAGTAAATAGTCTATAAGTCACAACATCGATAATTCTCAAAGTCACTCAAAAAGCCTCACTCTCTGTTACTAGCTGATGATATTCTACTTTTGAATCACCCAGGCTTCTTCATAAATGTCATAATATTGTCTCTGTATCTTCTTCAATGACAGACGACTTCCCCAAGGCTCTTGCCAACCAGAAAGTGGTAATAATATGTCGGAGGCTTTTGATGATCTCAACCTAGACTTTTTGTTTGGTATCATATTTTTTAACTTGTTTTAGACCTGGTTAGTATTATTGTAGATGTACTCGCAGTCTATTCAGGTTTAAATGCTTTATCTTTATTATTATTAACATTATTTGGTTAGTGTGACTCGACAATTAATATACTAGTACTTTCCTATTCCTCCTCAAGTTGGTTAAGTAATTCATTTTTGTTCCAGGCATGTTTTACTGAACGAGAGTAATTCCAAAATTATCCAGCTTGCAGTCCACCTGGGGTGGCTCTATTGGATAGATAAAGAACTGGATCAGCTTCAAAGATTAGAAATTCTCTCGGGGAAGTCACGATCAACTCTTCCAATACATGCATCCCACATCATTGATCTGATTTCTGTGCAAAATCCCCTCGATAATATTTGCAATATTAGCCATCAACAGAAGTGCTCCCATTTCTGTTTGCACAATGGAACTTCATACACTTGTGCATGCCCTCACGGAAAAACATTGCAAAAAGATAAAAGAAATTGTCAGATACCACCAGATTGTGGTAATGATCGTTTTACTTGTAATGTGGCAAGAGAGTGTATACCTATTGCTTGGAAGTGTGATCGGCAAAAAGATTGCGCAGATGGATCTGATGAGTTAGATTGCCCAAAATGTTTACCTAATCAATTTCGTTGCCAAGATGGACAATGCATCAACAAAGAAAACTACTGTGATAATATTATTCATTGTATAGACGAATCTGATGAGAAAAATTGTTGTGAAAATGGATTTCAGTGTCCTCAGACAGAGGTGTGTTTACCTTTAACACTTGTCTGTGATGGAAATGAAAATTGTGCTGACGGTTCTGATGAAAAAGACTGTAAAATATTTGCAAGTTCGAGCCAGTCAGTTGCACATACTGTTATATTTTCGGTCACAGGAGTTGTTACTGTTTTCGCTTTGGTTTTTCTTTTATTTTTAAGGAAAAGATGTTTGCTCCAAGAAGAGACTAATGCCGATCATTCACAGGATTGTTTAAATCCTATGTATGCCAACTCTGACATTGCAAAATATCAGAAAGGTGAGTTTTTGAAAATTTCGAATTGTTTTTGAGATGCTTATTCTTATTGTTATGAAATAAAAAAATAATAATTACATATCAATTACTACTCCTGTAATATCAAATGTATTTGAGTATTTGACTCTATGGTTAGTTCTATTCTGAGGGATGAAAACGATTTTCATAACTATCTATTGAAAATTTCTCATTTAGTTGATTAATTTCTTCCATCCTAATTGATTGTGATTAAGTGGTAGCCAGGATTCTATTTCATAAACCTTATAATCAGTCAAATGCAAAAAATGCTTTATTATCTGTAGATTCATATCTTATTGACTAAGCTTGGTTAAAATAATTAAAAATAAACAAACAAACAAAATTACACATATTAGCTATCGCTACTTAGTCAGATAAAACTATACACTATAAATAAATATACATTACAAGTGTGTTGAATAACATTTTCCAGTAGATATTGAATATATGTATATACAACAAAATAGGACGGAAAAAGATAATAGAATCAGTTTTTATTTACATAGCATAGTTCTCTTATAAATTATAATAGGCTCTCTCACAAAAAAATCTTTCAAAATTTCCCTGAAGTTTCTGTTATGGCATGCACAGAAGACAACAGCTTTAAACATGTATGTATATTCCCCCACGTTTTTGATGGAAAATAATCCTGATAGTAGTCCAGATCGTATGCTGTATACAAGCAATTTGGAAAATAATATAACCAATATAGAAACACATACAGACCTCGGATTATATCATCTAGCTTCGGAATTAGTCCTAGACCTGAATACGGCCATTACAGCACCAGGTGAATACAAATTTATTATTACAGATGCAACATAGAAAAAGTCTATAAAACTTGATGGAATTTATTTGAGTCTACCCTAACATTGATCCAGAACATATCAGAATCAATACAGCAACATTCACCCAAATCTAAACTGAAACATTATCTTCACAAACTACCACCATTTATTATTAAATTAATAAAAACTAAAGAAAAATGTTCAGAGAATACAAAATGTCCCATAAACCACAACTATAAAGTGAATTGACCAAATACAACAAAAATATTCACAATCTAATTATGCAATTTAGGGAACATAAATGGTTGAAATATTGCGAAGAAAAAAATTTGTAGAAGTGTGAATACTGGCTCCAAATCAAGAAATTAGCCAAATACAAAACATCCAACAACACCCAACAATGGACAGATTCTTTCACCAGATGAAGACAAGGCAGAAGCATTTGCAGATCACTTTGAAGACACTTTCAGAACTCTACGAAACATCAATCAACTAGTAAAATAGGAATGGACAATATAATTGACGGTTAATGAGTGATATTATCATGCCTACTTTCCATACGGCTGGGAAGTAGTGATTGTTCAAGTAGTATTGGTTTATTTTTATTATATGTCTTTTTGAAATATTTCAAAAAGAATAATAAGACCTCTGGATTCGGACATACATAATCATATAATAAAAATAAACCAATACTACTTGAACAATCACTACTTCCCAGCCGTATGGAAAGTAGGCATGATAATATCACTCATTAACCGTCAATTATAGACCTCTTACTATATTACCTGAATTAGGTAAAAACTCCGAATATATTATAAGGTAAACATATTGGAATTATTAAAGAAGAAAGTAATACAAATGAAACAACAACAACAAAAATTAATAGCCGCTCCTTAGCGACTTGATTGATTCCAGTGGCGCATTTGCTTTTTCAGCTGCAGAAAAACCCGGAAAAACCTGCAGCACCACATCATCTGGAAATCTTAATCGGCCAATGTCCTCTCTTTCATAAAATAAAATGTAGGGTGTCTCCAGAAGCTAGATATCGCTAGAATATTTAGTGACACGACTATCGTCAAACTGAAACCAGTCCGTTTCGTCTTTGACCAATACGTAATAATGACCAGATTCAACGCCAGAACCACAGTGAACAATGACTGCATGAAGATTATAATGGTGGTCTTTTAGATTGAAGTGTTCATCTATTTTGAACCTTCGTAAGAGTTTGATGCTTCCGTCAGAGGTTGAGTCATGTTTGAAGATCATCAGTGTTATTATTAGATTAACTGACGCCTCAGCTATACTTGTCTTATAATAGTCACTTAGTTTGGCGCATGTTTCCATATAATCATCGTATCAATATCCATACAAACAGCAAAACATTTGAACCTTTATTCCACAACGGTATTTTTAGACGAAAATATAACATTTGAGTGTTTGACATCCCCGTTAACTTACTATATATCATAAAAAACTACTTCAAAAGCAGTTTTTTTACCATAAGAGAAGGACATTCATTTTCAAAAAAATTCTGTCTACAAGGTGTTCCTCAGAGTTCTTCACTTTCACCACTTCTCTACACTATTCATTGTCATAATATTCAAAAATGGAATCAACAATTTTTTTATGTTATGCAGTATATGTACGATACAGCTTAGATATCACACAGCAAAATTCTTACTCTCACAATAACCCACCTACAAAACCTCGTCAACAAGATCGCCCTTGGGTTCAACAGATGGCTTCTTAGGACGAACCCAGAAAAATCAGTTTATAATTTTTTATCACAAACCAGCTCCAATAAGTCACTATCAGCAATCAAATACTAAGGAGCAACCCGTCAGCAAAATACTTGGGAATAAATATCAAAATTATCCCTCAAATATACAAAATTATATGCCGCCCATTGTAAGATATGTGCATATTATCTATTTGAGTTGCCTAAACCAGCACATTCAGCACATCCACTTTATCATTTCAACCCAAAATTAAATGTCAAATTATAATCATTTGTAAATTTTTCTCTGTTTGGTATTGGCTTTTATTATTATAGGAACTGTGAAAATACACTTCAAAATTCTGTAATTCATTAAATTTTTTTTGTGATTGAAAGTTACATCTTCCATTGAACACATGTTTTAATGGACAACTTTATTTTTTAGGGATACCTGATGTAGTGCGAATGTCAATGTTGAATAATGATAGTGGGTGCCCTTCTACATTCGATCGCAGGCACGTTACTGGCGCCTCCAGTAGTTCAAACACTAATGGTTCTAGTACAATAGGTTACCCTCGTGAGACGCTAAACCCGCCTCCAAGTCCAGTAACAACAGCTGCTTCAACTAGAGGTAGCAGCAGCCCATCTTCTCGTTACCGACCATATCGCCATTATCGTTCCATTAATCAACCGCCACCACCAACTCCTTGCTCGACTGATATATGTGATGAGAGTGACACCAACTATCCCACTCAAATTCGATATGATGGAGGGCCAATGCCGCCCCCACCAACACCAAGATCTCAATGTAACCAAGAGAGTTGTCCTCCCTCTCCGAGTTCAAGATCTTCAACTTATTTCAGCCCTCTTCCACCACCTCCATCTCCAGTAACATCCCCTAAGGGCGGTTATGATTCATGACGATAGTGATGTAACAAATAGAGATTTCCTATTGAAATTAATGACTCATATGAAATTCTTTCTCGAGTTGAGAAGTGCAGATTTTTATACCAATGAATAAATTGATATTTTTGTTGTACTTATAAAAAATAATGAATAAAATCATTCATTATATTGTTATCATGAGTAGTAATTTTATGAAAGAAACCACTTTTATAAAAACTTTATTCATATTTATTAAAAACTTTTTTCCCATGCCAAAACAAAATACTGTCTCTGTGTTTTGGGAAAACTTAAACATCCATAAATTTAACAGTCAAAAATCACTTATTGAGGAACAAGTACAAATCAAAACACAACAGGACCTAACATTCAGTATATTAAACAAATCTATATACAATCCTAGAAGCAAAGAACCTGGAGAAGATTTAACACAAAGAATAGTACCTGATGTAATCCACATACAGGAAAATTTACCTAAAGCAACAGAAGTACCTGTATTGAGGCGTTCATACTGAATAAAAAGACACACAACAGGATTACACGTTCAGATAGAAGAGTGCCTAGAAGATGACAGCATGGCCAGCTGTCGAAAGCGCTTGCAGATAATCAAATAGAAGTCATAGAGCTTCAAATCCTTTTTGTAACTTACATTAACACGAGAATCGAAAGATAAATAGATAAGTACTTTTTTGATCATTCCCATATTGATTTCAATTTAAGAGCCACCGGTAGACAGCTGTTTCAGCCTATTGGGCATCGTCAGTACCGGGCAGGCGGTCCCCGATGTAAGACAAAATGTGGAAAGTGGAAAGTCATTTTGAGTTCAATCGGGATGGAGCCCAGCTCCCTTACCCTTTCGGCTGATTTTTGTCCGCGAAGGGCGGTACATCAGTACCGCCCTTCACGGGATACCCCTACCTGGCTGGGGTGGGATGGATGAAAAAGCTATTCGTCCGTTAACGGGGGACATGAGGGCCTCATTCGACAGAGTGTCGGGGTCTTCTATATCGGGAGGGGTCGTCTACAGCATAGTCTATAGCTTCCCTAACTAACGGATTTTCGTGAGTTTCCGCACCTTCAAAAACTCGCTAATTCCTCGACCGAATGGAAGGCAGCTGCAAATCTCTGCGGATGGCTTCATTCCGCACGAACCAATGAGCATTCAGAATCATTAACTTGTTTTGCAATACCTCCAGAATGAAGATATTATATTTCGCCGCTTGACCCCAGACGCATACATGATGATAGGCTTGAACATCGTGTTGTAGATGGTAATCTTGTTTTGCAAGCTCATTTTTGACTTTCTGTTGATCAGAGGGTACAGAATTGCAATCCGACACTCGATCCTAGATTTAACGTACATGATGTGAGGGTTCCAAGAGAGCCTACGGTCTATTAGAAGGCCGACGTACTTTACCCGCGCTTGCCAGTCAATCTCCCTTCCAGAGATTTTCACTTTTCTGGCCGGAGAAGATGGGAATCTTCCCATGGCTATCGCATGAGTCTTGCCCGAGTTTACTCGGATCTTCCAATCGAGGTACCAGCGCTCGAGGTCGTCCAATGCACGTTGCATGTAGACGACGCCGAGCTCCCGACCTATGGAAGATGAGAGAAGAGCCGTGTCATCGGCGTACAGGGATATATTCACACGCTCGGGGCTTGGGAGGTCACTGGTGTAAAGAGAATACAGCGTCGGAGAGAGCACAGCCCCCTGTGGCACTCCAGCGAGGATCTCTCTGTTATCAGACAGACAGCACTCTACTCTAACCTGAAAAGTTCTGTCTTTCAGGAAAGACCAATCCACCGGATCAGGCAGGTCGAACGCGTTCAATTTGTGCAGAAGGCCTTCGTGCGAAACACGGTCGAAGATCTTCGAGATGTCTAGTGTTTTCGACCAGCCTTAGAGCCTGCAACTCAATGGAGTGTTCTCTCCTGAAGCCAAATTTTTCATCAGGCAGAACATTTTGGTCCTCAACTCTTTCAGCCAGTTTACCCGCCGACGAGAGTAGACTGATCGGGCGATAGTTCTGTGGGAACAGCGGGTTCTGACCCTGTTTTGGGATCATGACGACGATCGCATGCTTCCACCTTCTGGGGAAGTGCCTGAGTGCCAACGAACTGTTTATAATGTTCAACAGACATTCGACGCAGTTTTCCGGGAGCCTCTTCAATAACTTGTTAGTTATTGAGTCGACCCCCGGGGCTTTCTTGGCCTTTGCGGCCCTGATGTATCTCTTCAGCTCTTCCACAGAAGCTGGATGGATGTCGTCGTGTGACAAAATGTGATCTGCACATCGTCTTGATTTCAAACAGGTTGGAGCCTGGCTCCCTTGCCAGTGGTGTCCCATCTATTGGTGGGACACCACATAAGTTTCGGTTGCGTTCACGCAGTTATTTTTATCAAGTACTTTTCTTGGTTTTTCACATTTTGTCTAAGTCAACAGAAGTCACCATTGAGTTACAGGCTCTAAGGCTGGTCGAAAACACCATCAAAGAGCTTAATTCCAACAAAAAAGTACACATTGTGCTACTTGACATCTCGAAGGCCTTTGACCGTGTTTGGCACGAAGGTCATCTGCATAAATTAAATGCGTTCGACCTGCCTCGGGGCCTCATCCGGTGGATTGGGTCTTTCCTGAAAGACAGGACATTTCAGGTTAGAGTAGAGGGATTTCTGTCTGATAACAGAGAGATCCTTGCTGGAGTGCCACAGAGGGGTGTGCTCTCTTCGACGTTGTACTCATTTTACACCAGTGACCTTCCGAGGCCCGAGCGTGTGAAGATATCTCTATACGCCGATGACACGGCTCTCTTCTCATCTTCCATGGGTCGGGAGCTCGGCGTCGTCTACATGCAACGTGCATTGGAAGACCTCGAGCGCTGGTACCTTGATTGGAAGATCCGAGTGATCCCGGTAAAGACTCAGGCGATAACCATGGGAAGACTGAAATCTTTTCCGGCCAGAAAAGTGAGAATCTCTGGAAGGGAGATTGACTGGCAAGCGCGGGTAAAGTACCTCATAGACCGTATGCTCACTTGGAACCCGCACATAATGAGCGTCAAATCAAAGATCGAGGGTCGGATAGCACGTATGAGTCTTAAGAACAAGATTACCATCAATAATACGATGTTCAAGCCTGTATTACTATGCTTCAGGCGTCTGGGGACAAGCATCGAAATATAATATCTCCATTCTGGAGGTATTGCAAAACAAGTGAATGAGGATGATTGTGAATGCTCATTGGTTCGTGCGAAATGAAGCTATCCGCAGAAATTTGCAGCTGCCTTCCATTCGGCAGTTCATTCAGTCGAGAAATCAGAGAGTTTTGATGGTGCAGAAACTCATGAAAACCCATTAGTCAGGGAAGGTATGGATTATACTGTAGACGACCTCTCCCGATATAGAAGGCCCAACACTCTGTCGAATGAGGCCCCTATGTCCTCCGTTAAAAGATGAACAATGTTGTCATCCAACCCACCCCACCATCAGTTATGACCCGTTTGTCCTTATGGCAAACATCAGTCCAAAAGGTAAGGGAGCCAGGCTCCAACCTGTCTGAAATCAAGACGACGTGCAGGTCAACAGAAGTCAAGTAAAAGTGTGACGTTAGCTGTCAAGTTGACAAGTCATTAATTTTTCGCTGTTCAAATTTTGAAGAAATTTTCCACAAAAACGATTGTTTCTGGTTGATGATCAGCCATTCACCAGTGGTTAATCTCTTGTGATAGTTTAGTGCGTTGTTTATAGTGCGCAAGAACCTTCCAGATTTCTGGTGAGTACGTTCTGATTTATCAATTTGTGAAGCTGTTCATTACATCATCGCTCGCCCTTGGAATATCAAAAGGTGGGAGTTATTGTTAGCAGTATGGAGGAACTGCTCGACAGCCTGATGGACAGGGGCGAGTGAATTACCCTTATGGGTTTATTACTTGACCGCCTGGGCCTGAGTCCATCAGAGCTGTTAAGGGGCAGCCCCGAGGCGGTAGTTTGAGGGCTCTCTGGCCCCCCACCAGGGGTCAAAGAGCTTCTCGAGCGCCCGCCACGGAAAGTATCCCCCAAAGATACTTCTGACAGTGCCACTCTCTCTACACAATCAGTTTCAGTACAAGTAGATATACAAGCCGCAAGAACCGGCTAACAAAAAACGACGACTTCCAGAGGAGTTTCCTCCTCTCCCTTCCAAACCAGCTGGTCCGACTAACAAAAACACCGGCACGAAGCCTAAAAGAGCAGTCAAAAAGACAAAGCTTTGAGATGAAGCTAGGAACAGCGCTTCTGAGTTGGAACTTTCGACTACAGAATCCTCCATAGACGGAGAAAGTGAGATGTCTGTTGACGAAAACGAAAATAAATCAAAAAATTCAGTGTCGACCATACAGGGTGGCCCTAGACAGCCAAAACAAAATCTTGATCAGATTGGAAACTCAAACATTCAGGGAAATGTCTCCCCTATCCCTCCGCGTTCTGAGGCGTCTGAAAACGCCAAAAAATCACGAGTTTCCCCAATTGTCGTTCGTCAGAAGGACAAGTGGGTTGAATTCACGAAACTGGCTACTCTCCACAAGATTAGTTACACAAAGGCGGTGAACCTAGCCGACGGCGTCAAAGTCCAGCCTTCCACTATCGAGGACTATAGGAAAATGTCTAAACTCCTGGTGGGGGAAAATCCCTCACCACACGTACACCTTACCTGAAGACAGGCAAATCAGAGCTATCTTCAGAGGAGCTCAAGAACACCTGGAGACCGCTGACGTCGAGGTGGAGAAGGGTTTCCAGCCGTCATCCGTCTCCATGATGATGCGTGGAAACCGCCAACTTCCTCTGGTTCTAGTTCAAGTGAGCCAGAACCAAAAACACATTTACGAAGAACGGGAGTTCCTTAACGTAAAAGTTAAGGTTGAGCCCCAACATCAGAGGACACTGATAGGGCAGTGCCATCGATGTCAGCGGTTTGGGCATAGCCAGAGGAACTGCCTAGCCGTCCCCATATGTGTCAAATGTGCAGGCAGACACCTTTCCGGTGAATGCAAAAAACCTAAGACAGAAACTCCGAAATGCAACAACTGCAAGGGGGTGCCTACCGCGAATTACCGGGGTTGTCCTGAGTTCCCCAAGGTTCGCAGGAGGACCAAGGTGGCCGCAAATGCCCCTCCAAATGCATCCACACCTGGTAGACGTCCTGCCGGAGCATCTGGCACGCGCCCGGGGATGATCTATGCTGGAGCGGCAACACCTCCGCCAAGCCGACTGAAGCACCCAATATTCCTCGCTCGTCAAAGTTAGTGACATTTGTTCTGCTCTGGACCAGATGAAGCAACTGTTCATCCAGTTCCCCGTACTCGAAAAGATGTTTACGGTGAACACTAGCGTGATAACTGGAACCTGTTAATGGTTAGACAACCAACATTGCCTAGTTCTCTTAACGTCGTATTTTGGAATGCCAATAGCATTTCAAATAAAAAACTCGATTTTGAGAATTTCTTAATTGCGTAGAACATCGACGTCGCACTTGTGCAGGAAACCTACCTGCACAATGAACCTTTTGGTATTCCAAACTACCATTTCTACCATAGCGAACGAGTTGGACGTGTTGGGGGAGGAGTTGGCATTTTTGTCAAACGTAATCTTCCTCACGTACAATTCGGCATTGACCCGGATCAGTTACACGACACGGAAGCCGTGGGCGTTGAATTCCAACTGAGAAGAGTTCGTCATAGACTAATCTCAGTTTACAACCCTCCGCGGAATCGTCTATTCCCAGAATCACTGGATGAAGTGCTGTTGTCGACAGATACCCCCACAATTGCTACTGGCGACTTCAACGCCAAGCACAATCTGTGGAGCAGAATCAACAATGCGAACGGCCGAGTGCTCCATGCGCATGCTGACAGGCATGAGTATCGAGTGATGGGTCCAGGTGAGCCTACGTTCTACCGTGGGGATAACAGACCTGACGTGCTTGATATCGCACTACTCAGGAACGTTTCCATGTCCTGCGAAGTGTACACTTTGTCGGAACTAAACTGAGATCATAATCCAGTCATCCTGATGCTGGGTGATAATCCCCCTCCCCAGGACTATCGCATGAGATCAACCACGGATTGGGAAGCCTTCAAGGCTCATCTAGTGGAGACACCTACGGACCGTGAGGCGCTTCAAACTAGCAACGGTCTCGACGCGGCAGTGGCAGATTTCGAATTGTCTGTGAACAACGCTTTCCGCGCAGCCACAACCAAGACAGAGTGTCCTCTGCGAAGCTATAATGAGTTTCCTCCCAGGATAAAGAACCTTATCTGGGAGAGAAATCGGCTCAGACGAATTTATCAGCGGACTCTCTACCCTGGAGACAAGGCTGCGGCTAGCAGGATGGCCAATTTCAGGTCCGAGTTGAAGGAACCCTGTCTCCTGTCAGGGAAATCTAAACTGGAGTGCCTCAAGGAGCTGTGCTGTCTCCTCTACTGTACAGCCTTTACGTGAGCGACCTTCCGAGGTTCGATCACGTGAAGGTTTCCCTATACGCCGATGATACGGCTTTCCTCGCTTCTTCCATGGGTCGAGGATTGGCGGTCGTCTACATACAACGCGCATTGGACGAACTCGAACGCTGGTACCTGGAGTGGAAGATTCGGGTGAACCCAGGATAGATTTGGTGAGGCGTAACGTTTCTCCAGATACAAGAGTCACGATTTCAGGCAGGGAGATCGAATGGCAAACGCGAGTCAAATACCTAGGTCTTTGGGTAGACCGCCGACTCACCTGGGTAAATCACATCGACTATATTAAGAACAGAGTACAAATGAGGATAGCTAAACTCTATACTCTGATCAATCGAAACTATAAGCTCAGACTTAGAAATAAGATTTTATTATACAACACGATGTTCAAGCCTGTCATTATGTATGCTTCAGGCGCTTGGGGACAAACCGCTCCTTTAAACCTCTCCACTTTGGAAAGGTTGCAAAATAAACTTCTCAGGATGCTGGTGAATGCTCCATGGTTCGTGTGGAATGAAGCCATCCGCAGAGATTTGAAGCTGTTAACTATACGGCAATCCATTCAGTCGAGGAATCAGAGAGTTTTCGAGTCAGCAGAAACTCATGATAACCCATTAGTCAGGGAAGTTGTAGATTACACTACAGACAACCCCACTCGATTCAGAAGGCCCCACGACGTCTGTTAAAACGAACAGTTTTTTCATCAAATACCCCAGTAAGGAAGGAGTACACAAGGCCAGAGCGACATAGATGTCATTGACCTTTATGCCGCTACCAAAACACCCTGTCATGAACCACTCGTCCTCTTGACGAAAGACAGTTAAAAGGGTAAGGGATAAGTTTCCAACCTGATAAAAAATGAAGATGACTATCAACACATTTTGTCTTCAATCGAGGACCGCCTGCCCGGTACTGACGATGCCCAATAGGCTGAAACAGTTGTCTACCGGTGGCTCTTAAATTGAAATCAATATGGGAATGATGAAAAAAGTACTTATCTATTTATGTTTTGATTTTCATGGAATTATTTTCCAGCAGCTTGACTGCATTAATCTTTCATATATATATGAAATATATATATTTCATATATATATATATATATTTGTATATATATATATATATATATATATATATATATATATTGGTATATATATATATATATATATATATATATATATATATTGGTATATATATATATATATATATATATATTTGTATATATATATTGGTATATATATATATATATATATATATATATATATATATATATATATATATATATATATATATATATATATATATATGTATATATATATATTGGTATATATATATATATATATATATTTGTATATATATATTTGTATATATATATTTGTATATATATATATATATATATATATATATATATATATATATATATATATATAAATATAAGTGACAAAAAGGATTTGAAGTCCTATTTAATTATATGCGAGCGCTTTCGACAGCTGGTCGTGCTGTCATCGTCTAGGCTATACTCAAGTAGGCTCAAGTTTCAGTAGAGCCTAGATGATGACAGCACGACCAGCTGTCGAAAGCGCTCGCATATAAATAATTAAATAGGAGTTATAAAGCTTCGAATCCTTTTTGTGACTTATATTATTATTAAAATACTGAAAGTAAAGGAAAATTATTTGCATCATTCAATATATATATATATATATATATATATATATATATATATATATATATATATTGAATTGATGGTTGTGCGTCTCGCTAAAACTCAAGAACGGCTGGACAGACGTCAATAAAATTAAAAAATGGAGCGACTGCAATAAGTTATCCTTCAAAATCAATGAAACTAGCATTCTTACTATATGCTGCGACTTATATTTGCCAGAGTTATGAAATATTTGAAAGGGTACATTATTATAAAATAATAGGGCTAAATTGAAGGTTATTCACAATGAACTTAATTAGGAAGGTTTGTTTGAAAGTTTTTGATAATGTTTAATGATTAATTTTACTAGTTCGGACTTCCATTGTCTAACATGATTTGAAATATCTGAAACGAATAAAAACTAAAATATATATTATATTAAAATTTACAGCCTACTTTGCTCTGACATATCCCCATATTTGATATGGAATTGCCTTCTGGAGAGTTTGCTTAATGGATTCATCCGACATGATTTTTGTGTTTCAAAAAAGATCTGTCCAATACATGTGCAAAGCAGCTACTAGGGATACGTGCAAGCCACTTATCAAAGCTCATGATGGTAGCTGCCTCATTTTGGAAACTGTATGCTCAATAAAATAAAATAATTCACCTTGTGTGACCCTGCATTTCTGCATACAATACTTATAGTCATAATAGCAACATTAACCTGACACTACTTCTTGAATATTCGTCATTATTCATGTATACAAAGGGTTATGAATGTGGTTTAAAATGCTTCTCGGTAGTGCCAGTTTGATTTTTGTTAATAAGTTAATGAGTTCTTTACCCAAATTATAATGGCAATTGCCGCCCAACTGCTTTCTCTTCATGATGTGGTAAACTGTGGTGAATGCAGAATGAAGGAAAATTCTTTACTGAGATCGCTAGTAGTGTGGTCAACACGATCTTTCCAATTGTGGCGATAGAGAAAGAAATCTGTGGTGGTGTGGCATGTGTCTTTACTTGGAGATGTAATGCTAGAAGAGTTTATTCAAAATAAATAAGTTCAATTAATTAGTGTTTTGTTGTTAATACATCTTGTGTGAAAAAAACGAAATTGGAGTATTAAACATTTTATAAAACGCAATTAAGAGATAGAGTGTAAAAAACAATTTTCATTTTATTATTTATATTTTACCAGATTGAATTGAAAAAAAACTTTTGTACAACTTCAAATACGCAGAAATAAAATTAACAAATAATGAATATCAACACTCAAACTAATTTTTTTGCCTCAAAGAAACTTTTCAGATGTTTCATTTGCCAAGCACCCATTATCAAAAGAACTGCTGTTTGGGTCACTGACCACCAGAGCACTCTTGAATTTGTACTTTCACTTGTTTGTCTGAACCGTTCTTCTCGATACTGAAAAAAGAAAAACCATTATCAAATATACCAAAAAATACAATAGAATTTGCTAAAGTTTACAAAATCTTTCATAGGTTTGAAATGACATATAGTTCAACAAATTAAAAGTCATATTTTGTGTTACACATAACCAAAATTTTAATTTAGTTCAGTATGCACTGATCATGATTTACATGTTTCCAGTCTCATGCCAAATAACTTCTTTCAAGAACTTTCAGTCGCGTACTTATAGCTCGAGAAACACTGTATCATCAAACTATTATGAGGTAGGTTTCCATAATTCACAGGATACCTCTCATAATTGTTTTTAAAGAAATTATAACTTTAGAAACTATGAAAGATTCAGATAGTCTGTGTGACTTCTAAGTACCTTTTCCTTGTGTAAACTTAAATAATATTTGTGAAAAATGCTCAGTCACTTGTTGAGAACTTACCTTTATCAAATTTAACCAATAGTGAAACTGAAACATTAAACCCTATTATAAACCCCAAAACAAGAAACGTAAATATGTATTCCACATTCAGTTGTATGGATCAACTATTCACCGTTTAATATAACAATTTGAGGAACACGCCAACATATTCATTAGTAGAAATTTTTCCTCATTGTTATTTCCAAAAGTGTTTGGGTAGAGGTGTTTTCTGGGGTGCTGTATCAGTATTCAGTTTCAATATAGACAACATATATTTTCAAAACAAGCAGTGGGAATCTACCAACTGTGAATTATATTATGATTCGGGAGTTCTTTTGCTTCTAATACAAACTATATTAGTGTTGATATAAGAAAAGTTGAATTCATCTATTCATTCAATTTTTATAATACATAAATTGTGACTTAACCACCAATCGTTTTATACTAAATGCATCATAAACGTGATGAATATACATGCGTATTTGCCAGATTGTGAAAATGACGTGTCAATAGAAATCGTCAAGGAAATTTTAGAATTGAATTATGAGGGCATGCTAATATAAAAACATTTTGAAGTTAGTTTGAGGTGCACTTGGAAGTTTGAGGTGCACTTGGAAGTTTACGGTTTTGAAATATAAGAAAACTACTTTCAAAATTGAACATTTGCTCATAAATACATTTCATGAACTTACTTTCCTTTCATCTACATTTGTGAAATGAAAATATTGTAACAAATTTGGATTACAGAAATCTGTCCAGAATTCTAACTCAAACTTCCATAGAAATTTCAAGAGTTTTGAAGAATAATCCAGCTATTAATGTGTATTTCATGATTGTTCCTAATTATTGTGATTACTTGCACATGTTCCTTATGTTTCAAATATTCCCCTTTTTTAAAACTCAGAATAACATAAAATTGAGAAATCAAAGGGAATATATCCATAAATTGATGGAAGAAGCCATTACTACGTGATATTAGATCATAATGAAGATAAGAGAATTGAAATATATCCATTAATAACCACTCAGAACATCAAGATACTTGATGAATGAAACATTTTTGTATTAGGCTGTTTGAAAAGTTTTGTCATGTATTTTTATTACTAGACTTCATCGAAGTCCTAGTAGACAATTTTTATTCTGATGAAATTAACAAACTTGTGTTATTGGCCAAAGTGCACTGATTCAAATGACGCATATTTTGATTTTATTGAATAAGTCTTCACTGATATATTACAGCTTAAAGTCGACTCGTAAAAAAACTTTTGAAACAACGTAATTATCAAATGTTCAATGTATATTTATTTTTGACGAAAATCAATAGGACCTAAGCACTTATGAATATGGTGAGGATTAGGAGTGATTACTTTTTGGGAAAGAAATATTTTGGATTTCTACTTCTCCATTGTTATACAAAAAAAAAATGTGGGAATCTTCCAAAGAAAAGAAGAAAGCAATTGATTTCAAATTAAACTCATTACAAAAATGTATAGATCATGCATAGAAATAACTGGAAGAAAAAGACCGCTCGAAATAACTATTTCATATAGACATTGATTTACACAAAAGAAAAAATACTTTCATAACAACTACTTTTATATGAACATTGAATTATACAATAAACATGTTCTCCTATTCATTATGGAATTGATTCAGGTATCATTCACAGGATTGCTACACAATATCATATCTGAAAGATGTAAAATTTCACTTACATGGAACACTGTCATCCTCAATAGTGGACAACAATGTTTTGGAATAAGACACTCGTCTTATTGTCTCTTCAGCACTTATCTGGATAACATCAAATCAAATCAGTTTATTCATTCAAAGGACCCATTAGGGTATAGAACATGTCAGGATATAATGTCTTAGTGCATGTATATAAATATAGTAAAGACTACATACATAACTACAAGACAACAAAAGGAACATTGATATAAGTTATTTGCTTAAAAAGTTACAATAAAAATTCATCAATGCTATAAAATAAATTTTCTTGCAGAAAGCGTTTTATGGAGTTTCGAAATTTGAAGTGTGTAGGCTGAGTTTTAATGCCAGTGGATAATTTATTGTAAATTCTCACACCTGTTGAAAGTGGTCCATTTGATGTTATTTGGAGATTGCTATGATTTGGATAGATTAGCTGATTATTTCTGGTTTGGTAGACATGTATGTCCGAATGCCTGGGAAGAGTGTTTTTTATTTTATGAATGTAGCACGCAACCTCCAAAATATAAAGACAGGCCAGAGGAAGAATATTCAATTCGGCAAACAATGGTTAACAGGAATTCCTGGGTGATAACATTTTTTACAGATAAAGCATTCAATCAATAAAGTAATTCTCACTTTTTTGTATGAAGATGGTGAAATATAAAGCCAAAACCTTTCTTTCCCAAATATTATCATAAAGACAAATACATGAAGACTTTTTGAACCAAAAATGTATGATATCGTACCCTTTGATAATTTTGTTCTTTCGTGATTTGCTCAACTTGATCCAGAAGCTGTCTGATTCGTAATTGGAGTTCAGACAACTTCTCTTTTTGGACAACCTCCCCATAGTTGATGGCATGTTCTCCTACTTGTATGTCTAAGTGAACCCTTAACTGAGAACCACTGAACCAGGCTGTACTATTGGAATACATGCAGATAACATGTTCACCAGGAATATGAGATGTAAATGAGATTTTGCCTTCAGCACTGTATACTCTAGATAAAATAATTTTGTCATCAGGATCTCGCACTTCCACATGCATACCAATTCCAGCAGATGATGGCATGAATCCTCCACTTCTGGGATCATAGAGCTCTACCTTGTAGTTCACTGAAAGAGAGGGCATATTGAAAAAATAAATAAGCTTACCACTTTCACTTCATCTTTTTACCAACTTGACTGAATAACAGTAAATTTTTGCCAACAAAATTAAATTGTGAGACATAAATGCTATTTATATTTTTATAGCTAAAAAGTACTGAAAAAATACAATCAACTTTACACCCTTAAATATAAAATAAGGCAAAATAATATCAAATATAAATGAACAGCAGCAACTTTTTCTAGTGTGCAGATCATCCAGAATGAAAAAGGTCTTAGGTTCAACATTGATTTAATATCATTTCTTTTGGAAACAGTTTAATGATTGCAACGTTAGATATTCGGAAAGTTTTCAAAACAAATTGTTGATTGCCTCTACGGATATTGCCAAAAAATGGGCTGGGGAAAGATTTCAATGCATGACAAAGATATTATCTTAATCAGATGTGTTTTTGTTTTTTGTCTTTCATATTGTCCATTACTTGATCATAATTATTATAGAAAAAAACTTGCAGTAATATTTTTCACGAAGAAGAATTTTATCGTTTCTATATTTTCCCTGAAATATTTTTGGTTATGGAGCAAGTGCTTTAAAGAACTTTGAAAATTCCGAGCAAATATACATTATGAATACAGATAGTAATAGTAGTTGTAAATAATGATCAAATTAATTTGTACATTATAAAATTGTTTTCAAAAAAACGTCCTACACTATTATCGTGAAGGTTATCGAAAATTTCAGTTTCCAAATCATAAAGTTCTTCATATATAATATAAAAATTAAAATATCTCAGGAACTTGTTTCTTTTTTAATAGAAGTTACGATTTTTTTAATTTATGATATATATATATATATATATATATATATATATATATATATATATATATATATATATATATATATATATATATATATATATATATATAGGTATAAATATATATATATATCCAACTATCAATAGAGCTTCCGTACATTTACAATTTTCTATCAATCGGGCGTCCGGTTTCAATGAGGCGTCCATATATGGACGCCGAATTGTTTCACCATGCCAGGCAGTTCAGAGGTTCCCTATCTTCCATCTGACAAAATTTCAGATGGGCGCCTATTTATCAATTTCATTGTCAAAATTATATGTATTGGCGTATATTCTAGTTGAGTCTTTTTTATTTTGGTGGCGCTCGGGAGGTACGCGTATACTTGTGCCGTATATTTTTCATACATGTGAGCGATTATGAGGCGTCCATATAACTGACAACAATGCAATAGTTTTTGCGAGAGGGAAGTCTCAATGATTTGTTAGAAATATCGTTGATTTGGTATGTTTGTAGGTCGGCGCCGGTTTCATACACAGGGTGACAATTTGAAAACTTACAAGGTCTATCTCTGAGCAACCAAATAAAATATAAGAAATCGCTGAAAACAACTTTCATAATACAAAGGGAGAAACAAATGATGTGATGACTAACTTGTTTTTTCTCTCACACCCTTGCCCCCAGCCACCACAACTTCATATTTTTGAAAGGCAACCACCTACTTGTGATACATTATCTGAAAGCTCTTAAGATATGCTCTTCAATGGTACTCTTCAAAGCTACATTCGATGCAGTAAGTTTTGGTTCATCAAATAAAAGAATTCATTCAGAATAAATTTTATTTTCTATTATTAATTTAGTAAATTTTCAAAAACATGATTTTTACCATCGTAGCATTAATATTAAGACTTGAATATTTTACGCCTCTTCTATTTTTTTTTATTCGTCTCGATAATAGATAGGGATAGATAGGGAAGGAGAGTGGCACCTTGTTTTAGAGGTCTTTCGAATACCTTTACTACTCTGTCAACAGAAAATTTTTGTGACGATTAGTTTTCGAGATAATTTGAAGTTTTAAAGGTATTTGCATTGAGTTCAACTCTTTTTAAAATAAATCAAATTGTTTTTAAGGTGCAAGTTACGTTCAGAACTCTCATAAAAAAAATAAATTTTTGCTTTTTATGACAACCTGCTAATACGTGTCCATTTGATGTCGAATTATTTGTTTATTACGAGGAGATTTCTCCGGGGGATGGGGTTGGTTACCACCATTACATTTTAGGTAAATTGAGTGGCACCTACTTATGAAGGTTGAATTGCCTCTTCAAGAAGTTGTTAATAAGAATCACCGGTTGAATTTCCATCAATGAAAAATGAACCTATAATATGATTGCCTAATATTCCGGCCCAGATATTCAACTTTTGGGGATGTTGGGTATGTATTTCTGCGTATTGTCTTGGGTTTTCATCCGACCAATAACGGCAATTGTAACGGTTCACGCAACCATTTGAATAAAATGAGCTTTCGTCCGAATAACAGATGTTATAAAGCAGTTCGGGATTTTGCATTAATATTTCACTCATGCCCTCACAAAACTCCTGTCTTCGGTCAAAATCATCCTCATTGAGTTCACGAACAAGTTTAATTTTGTAAGGATGGTATTTGTGGTTTTTAAGGATTCTCCATGCGATCATATGGCTTATTCCTGCCATTGCGGATAAACCTCTGGTACTTAACCTGGGATTGGCGATGACTTGACCAAACACTACAATCGCATTATCGTCATTCACTACCCTTCTCTGAACATCACTTTTTTCATTTAAAACCGAACCTGTCTCCCTGAATTTTGTGACCAAATCCAGAACGTGATTTCTGCTTAGGTGTTTACCAGGTTTTTGCTCGTTAAATAAAATTGATGTTTTATTAGCATTTTGGTCGTTGCCAAAAAATGAAGCAATAACTGAAACCCTTTCGGCAGTAGTGAAAGAAATGTTTAAACAAATAACAATACACGACCCGTTTCAACAAAACAATCGAACGTTGTTATTTAACAAAAAATTGATAAGAAGAACTGCTTAAAATTTTTTTTATTTAGGCATACAAGTTACCGAGTGGTCTGTCTAATGTATTATCAACATGGCAATTTTAACTTCAAATTATCTCGAAAACTAATCGTTACAAAAATTTTCTTTTAACAGAGTTGTGAAGGTATTCGAAAGACCTTTAAAACAAGGTGCCACTCGACCTACTTTCCCCATCTAAATAAAGGTCGTCGGACGCACCTCTCTGAGGGGGTGCGTACTACAAAAAATCTGATTAGTCTGAAAGGTGTCCCCCTTCAATTAGAAATCGACATGTCCGAGCTTTTTTGAAAATCTTACTTTTTATATTCAAAAACGGCTCTGTTAGGTTTTCGTTGTTACACACTGTATATAGAAGAAAATGTAAATGGCGAAATGTATGATCACATGCTAGAAAGATCTATCGAACCTCGGATAGTTCATGAATTAGAGAATCACAGAGACATACACGGCAATTTATCTTTGAAAGAAAATGTATTACATTTTCAACAGAATGGGGAACCTTATTATTTTGTAGTTCCAGTTATTCAATGGTTAGATAATAATTATGCTGATCAATGTATTGGAAGAAGAGATTCTACTGAATGGCCTCTCACATCCCTGGACCTATCTCCTCTAGATTTTTTCCTCTGGGCCACTTACTTAAAATAGGTTGTTTTAAAGACGACGCAATCTGATTCAATAAAGCCACTGAAGGAAAGAATAATCCAAGAATGCTGAGCTATTTTCAGAGAAACATTTGCCAATGTTTCGGAATGACTTTCGGAAATGAAAATTGCGAAAGTTATAAACAATTTAGTGAAAAATAAAAAATGGGTCCAGTTTTTTGGAAATATCTCAAAAACTAATTGGAATTTTCAAAATCGAAAAAAAAAAATTCGAAAAGAGGAAGAAATTTCCTATCGAAAAGTCCTGACTACCGGAACTGTAGGACCAATATTTATAATTTTCCCGGAGCTCTGAAATAGAGCTCTAAATCGGGTGTTTAGCCGCGTGTAGGCCGTGCGTGTTTAGGTTAATTTTACAAAAAAAAATTTATAGCATATAAAATATATAAATTGAGGAATGAAAAAATTCAGTCATATACTCAAAAGATAAATTAACAGTAATCTGTCGGTAAAAAAATTTTAATGCAATTATTAGATTTATTATGCTATTGTTAATTAACAATTTTTTATCACTCGATTATCATTATTGCAAGTGTGATATTTTTCAAACTAAAAGTGTGGAATTTTTTTCCTTCCATAGAGTTATGATTATAACGGTTAGGAATTGATTTACTCCCAAAATATTGAAAAATTATTATTTTTCAGTTATTTATTAACCATTTACTGCATTTTTGAATTAAAAAGTTTATTAAATAATCGAAGAACAATTTTTTTTTGATTATTATTATTAGTATATTTTTTTTTCAAATCAGAAGCTACATAAAAATATTTTTTTCATCACCTATTGTTTAAAAATTTGTTATAAACAAATGCGTTTATAACATATTTGAATTTATTTTGGATCCTAATCTTTAATAAAAATTATGATTAAAAAAAAATAGCGTTTCTTGAAAAATTGTGTGCAATGCAAAAAACCGCATTTGTTAATTTACAATTTTTTTACCACTAATTGTCAATATTTCAAAAAAAAAATTTGTAAAAAATTAGAATAATTCGAATGAATAATTTTATAAAAAAAATCAAACTTCAGCTGAATATATTCTTTTATTAATGGAGAAAAAATGAGTCTAGCGATTTTTCATTGTATCTCCATTAGTTTAATGAATATAATAATTTAAATGATGAAAAAATAGATTGATTATAGAGCGCCAAAATTTATAAAATTCAATAAAAAATTAAAAAAATTAAAAAAAATACAGGGTTGTTTTTCATTCATTAATTGCAACAAGAACAAAAATGAAATGAAAAAATTCATTTGTTTATTACAAATTGTTTATTTATAAAACAATGAAAAATTTTAAAAATTTTAATTTTTTTTTGTTCCAAATAATTGAAAACATTTAAAAACATTTAAAAAAAAATTGTCAACTAGTGGTGAAAATAAAAATATTAACAATAGCGTAATAAATCGAATAATTGCAATAAACATTTTCACCGACAGATTATTGTTAATTTAGCATTTGAGTATCTGCCTGAATTCTTTCATTCCTTGATTTATAAATTTTATATGTCAAATTTTTTTTTTGTAAAAACGGCCCAAACAGGCACGGTTCACGGCGGCCAAACATCCGATTACGATCTCATTTTCAGGGCTTCGGGAAAATTATAAATATTGGTCATACAGTTCCGGGAGTTAAGACTTTATTATAGAAAATTTCTTCCTATTTTCGAATTTGAAAATCTCAATTAGTTTTGAAATAACTAAACCCGTTTTTTATTTTTCACTAAATTGTTTATAACTTTTGCTATTTTCATTTCCGAAAGTTGTCCGTTCCCAAAAACTTTCTAGACGCTATTCCGAATCGAATGACACCTCAACCATAATTTTCGGAGACTGCTGAAGAAGAAAAAAGCACTTCTTGATCAGACTAGTCAAGTTCGAACATAGCTGAACAATCTTACAACAGCTACAGATTGGGGATGAGAAAAAATTGAGACTCTCTTTTTGTCCATGAAAACACCATAATCATTGGCAGGTTTAGAATTACTGAAACTAGTTCATTGTAGTTGCATAGTAGGTATCTAACTGCAGTAAAACTTAAAGCAGTAGAAAAACAGTGATGAGTGCATCCGATGTTGTTGGGATGATGACAATTTCAACTTCGAGTACGGCATGATTGTTGATCAACAAAATACTAACCATCCAGTATATCGAAAACTGATTCAGGCATTCTACGTATCAAACTCAGATACTAACTCTGACGGTTAAGAATGCGTTAATAATAAATTGTTTTGGTAATAAATGATAAAATTAATTATGAAAAATGTTTCTGTCAATTTGTAGAGAAATGTCAATTATGATTTTCAAAATAGAAAACATTCTCCGAATAATCATTTGAACATTCGAGATATATAAAAAAACGTTCATAAACAATTAAAAATCGTATTTTTTTCTGAATATCATATTATGAAGATAAAAATTTTTTGAATTCCCATACGGTCATACACAATTTATAAACAAATTGCGCTAAAACAGTTTGTTCAACTTACCGAATGTCTTTATTTGATACAGAAACAGGATATAATGATAAATATATAAAAAAATTAAAACAATATGTTATGTTACTAAAAAAAATCATAATGAACAAAATATAATGTTTTTGAACTTTTATAATGTGATCTTGTGGAGCACATTGATAAAAAGAGATTCACGTTCATTACAAGACCAAACACGACTATGATACGATATTTCATCATGGAATCCTAGTGCCTATCTTCCGGCTCCATCATCAGATCAGCTCCAGAGTACCTACCATATTGTCATCAAAATCACATAAAACTGCCAATTTTCATAACGCTACGATCTTTAAAAGATGGTTAAATTAGTTTTCTTAGATTTGACTACATAGTTACATACATACATACAGGTCGACCTAATAAAAGCGTATTAAAAACGAAAAACTCTAGAAAAAATTAAAAAATATTTAGGTCAGTCCTTAAAGAAATATTGAAAAATGCATGACTCGAAAAATCGTATACCATACACGGAAATGAATCTTGACAGGTCTTGATGCCTTCTAGATGGCTATCCTGTGTAGTGTGTATCAGCCAAATGGAATAAATATGACACTGAGTAAATATGACTGTGCTCAACAAAACACTCAGGCACGTCCAATTTTCAACAACCAAATTTTTCAATGCTCAATAACTCAGTTAACGGGAACAACAACTCGACCACGAACTCGGGCTTTGCAACCGTTACCACATCGCCTCTGATAATGTATACCGCAGTAGTAGACGAAACGTCAGGCATAAAAACCTGCAAACCACGCAAACGCTGAAAACAGATTTTACACTGTCATCTACGGCCGTGAATATTTACATTCTTTGGTAATTCATATTATTTATCCTATCGTCTGTCATTTTGGCGTCTTCAACTAGTTTGAATACTTTGAATTCTTGCTGTTTTCTAATGGAAATATACAATGAACTTTTTGTAATTAAAGTTGAACTTTCAATAATCACACCATGCATGTGTCGGTTTCACTTCTCCTATCATTATATTCGGCTCGCTTAAATATCATACAGTGTTAAAATGGAAATATGCCAACCAAGACAAAAATTATCGAATGATATTGAAAATTTCGTTATGGAATAAACTTTTCATGATCAGTCAATATCACTTGGTACCTATGTAAAAATGAAATACATACCGGCTACCTGAAATCCATACGCAATTTGTCGTTGGCACAACGCTTGTTGAAAAACAGATGTGAAGAAATTAAAACCCACTTGCTGCCTACATTTAATGCGGTAAATATTGGCAACGTTGTAAGGATTCCCAATAATCTATTTGATGTATGAAAATATA
Source organism: Leptinotarsa decemlineata (assembly GCF_025532065.1). Classification (NCBI taxonomy): domain Eukaryota; kingdom Metazoa; phylum Arthropoda; class Insecta; order Coleoptera; family Chrysomelidae; genus Leptinotarsa; species Leptinotarsa decemlineata. The sequence continues at coordinate 3,343,170 of NW_027412574.1, forward strand.
CTTATTGGACTCCCTATTATCAATCAGATGTCTGATGATGGTGTATACTGAGGAGTTCTTATGAATGTTTGACGGACGGACGCTCTACTATCGAATCAATAGTGAACTCAATTTTTTTATGGTGGTAAAAATGTCATGCCAGCCTACAGAAATCAGTTTTCTAGTACTTACCATGAAATATATTCGGTAAATTCTTCAAATTATGATGGACGCCCTATCAGCGCATTCAATGTATGGATGCCATATTGATATCGGGATGTATATATATATATATATATATATATAGGTATAAAAATATATATATATATATTTATACCTATATATATATATATATATATATACCTATATATATATATATATATATATAATAACTAAAATATCTCTGAAATTATTAAACCTTATATTCAAATTTTCTTAAAAGTTAAATTTCGAACTGCAAAATAAATTCCAAACTCGAAAGTAAGGAATGGTGTAAAATACCTCCATACCAGTGGATGCAATAATATATCACAGTGCCATGAAAGTTTTATAGGAAAGGTAACATGTAGTATAATTTTTTTATATTCATTCTGCAGTTTTGAATATTTCAAGTCCTTGTACAAATTCATGTTTTGTTTTGATATGAGAATAACAAATTTTTGAAAACATATAAGTATTTAGTTGCATCATAAAAAGACACAAATGAAACTTTTTGAAGTACCTACTTGCTTGCATATTGTTGATCTTGACATACCTGTCACAGATTTATTTAATCTAAATCTAAAATAATATTAAATGAGGAGGAAGTATCCTAGAAACCTAGTCTGGGTTTAATGAAAGAAATAGAGATATTGATAAGTTGGTGGGAACAAATGTATTTTTTATTTTGTATACCTTACATTCGATTCTGAACCAATTCAAATGATTATAAGTTTAATCAATTGAGACTTGATATATTTTAATTATTTCTTATTTAATTATTAATATCAATGAAGTCGCCCCGGAGCGCCAATTAATTTTTATTATTGTATTTATTTTATTTTTATCGTTGTTTTAACACATTGTAATACTTTTATTTACATGGATCAAATGAAGATGCCCCTGACAGAATTATTTCTTGATTCTGCAGATTTGTTCACTTTAGATCTCAAGGTGTTAACAAGGACCGGTCTATTAGGAAAATGTAAATAGCTTGTTTCATATGGGTTCAGACATAAGTAATTGATTAACAAGCACTTTTCCCAGTTGAACAAAATGATTAAAAGAACTTTTCCTATATGTTTTTGTTTTCACTGATATTGAGCCTAAGATCATTAAAGAGGAAGACAAAACATGAAATGAACCTATAATTGATCCTTATTAAACTCCATGTGAATTACATACATGACAAATTATGCCCATTTTGACATTCAATACTAGTATTTTGTAAACATGTATACAAAAATGATTTGAGGCAGTTAGATTTGATTCTAGTGCAAACCAGTTGTAAATATTTATATATCAAAAGGCCACAAAAGGATCAAGAAAAATCTCAAGAGGTCAAAAGTATTTACCAGAAGTCAGGAATTGGCAGTAGATGACTTAAATCCTTACAGAATATCTGATTAGTAGAAGGCAATGAATTTGGAAAATTAGGATGAGAGTTATTGGTCTAAAGTTTTGTTCATTGAAATTAACTTTTTTAATAAATGAGGTAGGGAAATATACATTCACTAAATACACATACCGGGCATACCCACGGTATTTCAAGTGAACTAGATGACCATTTTTTTCAGAGATTAGAATAAATCAGTTACACATATCTCTAAATTAAAATTTCAGAAACCATTAATTTGTTTAATGCTATATTTTCCTATGCACAGACACAAGAGTAAAAGTTTTAAAGCATTACTTTTGAATTGTGATACTTTTCTTTTATTCCTTCAAAAAGGAGTACTCACCTATAACATTGGTTTCATCTGGAATTTCTTCTATGAAACATTTTCTTTCCGTTTCGGCAATATGAAAATATAATGCAGATGAAATATCTAGAAACACTAATAATAAAAGTGCTAAAATATTCTTAGAAGTCATTTTAGACTCTTAACATTAATTTAGTAATATTTACGTATTGTATTCTTAAATTCATTCGTTGTCGTTGTCGTGTCAGACCTATACACATGACATATGACATTGACAATATAGACTGGCATTACTTCACACTTCACTTTTACATACAGGTTATGTCGATATTTATATATATTTTCCACTGTGGATCACAAAAGTTTTTTGGAAACGGCGTCACTGCACAGAAGAATGTACTTGTACACGTCATCAGTAATAAAATTGAAATTTTTACAATGAAAATATGTAACACTCAAAAAATCGTGACGTCGAATCTGATGGTCAACGTCCATGTCTTAATTTTTTAAATTTTTGAAGTCAGAAAAAAAACCACCAAGAGGCTTTTCTTGAAAATGATACATCTAGCACATTCAAATATATCCTTTAATAAAAAAAGATTTGAATCACTTAAGTGAAATTTACTCTTTGTATGGATGATCATAAAATCGGAGAAAATTATCAGGTTACCTCCACTAGTCTTCATATTGAAGATTGAATCTTTAAAAATATCTACATACATCATTAGCAGTTTATTAAATTTGCTATACATAAAATTCATTATGATAATTCACTTCACAAGTTCGTCAACATTGATGTTCTTTACATAATTCATTTAACTAATTTTCTTTATATCATTTAAAATTTAAATTTTCATTCAGATGTCACATTTCCAAAGTATAATCATATCTATATGAGTATGTAGTACCCACAACAGCCAAGCAAAACCCAGGTTAGTTGGCAACAGGGCTATGGTTCGGGTCACAAATACTGACATTACTCCACAGAACTATAACTTAGAGCTGAGGACATAACCTATAAGGTTATGTCGGTGGCACAGAACTATAACTCTAAGTTATAGATCAGTGGTCGGTCGTCACAAATCATATATTTGTTAATGTCGAATGTAATAAATATATATATATATATATATATATATATATATATATATATATATATATATATATATATATATATATAGCGAAGGGTAGTTTTGACTGACTAGTATATATATTATATATACATTTCATTTATTGATGCAACTTGTCTTCCTTTATTTTCGAAGTTTTGGTATTAACATTTGTTCACAAAAAGGATTTGAAGCTTTAATTACTTTCAATTATTATATGCGAGCCCTTTCGATAGCAGCTATCATCTTCATTTATCCATTCAAATTGAAAGTTTATTGTCTAATATATATTATTTTCAAATGTTTCAGTAAACTGTATGATTGCTATTTCAATTGATCTTTCTTTAATGTATTCGTGTTGAGCTGGGTTTGAGAGATTACAATGTTTCATGAAGTTAATTAATTTATCACACATCACCATTTCAAAAAGCTTAGAAAACGATGGCAAGACACTATAGGCCTATAATTTTCAAACAATTCACAATTTTTTTTGTGTATATTGGTGTTATGAGAGCTAGTTTTAGTTGTTGAAGAAAAATTCTATATTTGAACGAGTTATTCATTATATAGCAAATTATTTTGGAAATATTATCTATGCATATTTTCTTCAGACTTGCTGTTATTTCGTCAACTCCACACGTGTGTTTGTTTTTTAATTACTTTCCTAGATTCTTAATTACTTTTTCAGGGACTGGTAGAAGAAACATTGATTGTGAACTATATGAAATATTACATGTAAATTGGGTCTTATCTATTTTCCCAGTGTTTCCGGAATGACATTCGACAGAAATTCATCGTACTGATTGGGTGTTTGTGTTGGATTTCCTTCAAATATTGAATCTGTGGTGTTATTTCTGCCTACTATCTCTTTATATATTCTCTACATGCACTTTATTTTATTATCAGAATTTCTGATTTTTTCTTGGAAACCCTCACTTCTTTTCCTTTTCAAAATTTCATGACATTCTACTACTCCATCTTGATACAAAAAAAGATGAGGGAATCTTCCAAAGATAGGAAGGAAGTAATCAATTTGAAAATAAGTAACTCTATACATGGTTAGTTTCAAATAAACATTGAATTAAACGAAAGAAAAAAATTCTTTCGAAACAAATACTTCTATATGAACACTGAATTATACAGAAGATACTTTTCTCTACTCAGTTTGTATTTCGAACATTCGTTGTGGAATAATATCAGATATCATTCACATGAGTTCTACTTTAAATGAATGGTAACAAATTGCACTTACATAGACCACCGTCATCCTCACTGGTATACATCGATGTTTCGCCGTAAGACACTTGCCCTAAGACTATTCAGTACCAAATTGGATAACATTATAGAAAATACACACAATTCATTCATGAATTATTCTCTTCTTAAAATAAAATCCCTTCAATTCATTCCCTTTTTGTTTCATTATAGACACTTTTCAGGTGTCTGAAATAGTTAGTGAGCAGTATATCAAATCTACTTTTACACTCTTCTATCTCTGGATCTCTCTCAATAGTTTTTGTGAAAAGCATTCATGAGAAATATTGAAAAATGAATTTATGAAAGCATTCCATTGTATACTTGGTTTTTATGATATATTTCCGACCAATTTTGATCTTTTAGATCGGTAGCCAGGCGGTTCGACGTGGTTGCTTTGTTCACTCAGTCAATCGGTCGATGTGCCTGTCGATGGTTCAAGCAGCAGGCTAAACGAACGATTTTCACTTGTTATCGTCCAACCCCTGTTAGGAATCACACGTTAAAAGGTAAGACCTCGTTAGTCCTTAGCTCGCTCAAGTTTCGACTTCTGAGGGTTGTTCTTAAATAAACATCCTGAGGTTCTGATAAATCATTCAGTAGAAACAAAATATATGGATTTTTCCTATGCTTTGCAGAGAATGTAATATATTTTCGAATTCAGGTTTATCTTAATGTTCATAAGACAACCACGACTGACGATTAGTTTTAGTAGAAAAATAAATTTAAGGTCAAACAGAGTTTGAATTGTAACTTATTTACAAGATTTCTGGGGTCTGGGAAAATTAGTTTAATGGTTAAAAAAACGCATGCCTTCCCTATTCTGTCAAAAATCCGATCAAAACAAACTTCCTTTTCAATATTTCAATTTGGCAACACTGCTGAATACATTTCAGATTCTTTTTCCATGTTGTGGTCCTGATGAGTCCACCATTTTTGTGAGTTGTCCCTATTTCATTACATTTCAGTAATATAACATGGTAAGTCTGATCGGAAAATATGCGTATATAATCGTTAATGCAACGTAGTTTTCAAAATATAATTCGTGTTTAGTTTATTTTAATACTTTATGACAGGGATGAACGTCGATTTGTCCAGATTCATCTTTTGACATGTTCATCTGAAAATTCAATAGTATATCAGTTCTATCGGCACATTTATATATCATTTTGTGATTTTTGAAAACTACAAGCCTAGGGCTTATTTGTGAAGAACATGTTTGAGAAGCATTAAAAAATGTAATCAAAGAATCAGGTTAAGATACTCCAATACAATATTGAGATATTTTGTAGTTTTTTGTCACCTACAAATTTGTGTTTTTTTTTTAGACTTTCGTTAAAATCGTGAAGAATAAACAGTACTTCAAGCGCTATCAAGTAAAGTTCAAGAGGCGTCGCCAGGGAAAGACTGATTATTATGCTCGTAAACGTCTCATCGTCCAAGATAAGAATAAGTACAACACCCCCAAATATCGTTTGATTGTACGACTTTCTAATCGTAACGTAACCTGTCAAATTGCGTATTCTCGTATTGAAGGTGATAAGATTGTCTGCGCTGCGTATTCTCATGAGTTGCCCAAGTATGGGATTAAGGCTGGTTTGACGAATTATGCAGCAGCCTATGCTACAGGTTTGTTGTTGGCTCGCCGATTACTGAAGAAACTGGGACTTGATACCTTGTATGAAGGAACAACTGACGTAACTGGAGATGAATACAATGTTGAAGGTGTTGAAAATGGCCCAGGAGCTTTCAGGTTAGTGTAGTAGGATTATATTACAGTCATATTCTTCATTTGAGGTAAACTTTTGCAGTATCGACTTTCAACTTCTTTTTCTCTCCCATGTTCACTATAAAAGAATAACTATTGGTTTTCAGTAGAGTAGTTTATGTATAAAACACATTATGTAGGTGTTCGGCGACAAATACTTCAACTTTCTCACTCACTTTAGGAAGTCCACTATTCCTAGTGAAATTATGGATTACTTTTGCAAATATGAACACTGTTCATTCTGTCAAGATTCAAAAAATTATCTCTGTATTATGATTGATATATTGATTTCAGGTAAAGGTAAATGTTTATTTTGAGGGCACACGGTGATTTTGAAAAAATTTTGAGTCTCCTACATATTTTGATGCGTAAATTACGAATCCCAAAGAAAATAGCGACACTCTCTTTTATTTACAAAATTACGGCCCTTCAAAGTTCATAAAAGGGCCTTCTTTTTCATAAGATAACTATTCAAAAACACAAGCATTTATTCACTGGGTCACCTTTACACCTTATTCCTCCTTCCTTGACACTTTTCACTTCAATAAAAAATATTGAAAAATGTATGGAGCTGCTTATTGGTTGTATTTTACGTTTTTGAGGTTAATGGCATAGTTGGTACGACTGATGCTGCATTCGTTTTTAAATTGAGTTTTTTCTAAGAAAATGTTGATTGTTGAATTGAAAAGTGTCAATTAAGGAGGAGGAATAATGTGTAAAGGTGACCTAGTGAATAAATGTTTGTGTTTTTAAATTGTTTATCTTGTGAAAACGAAGGCTGAAAAGTTGTCCTTATTTGAACTTTGAAGGGCCATAACTTTGGAAATAAGGGAGAGTGCCGCTTTTTTCTTTCGGATTCGTAATCTACACATCAAAATACGTAATTACACTCGAACATTTTTTCATAATCGCCGGTTGCCCTCAAAACGAATATTTACCCAAGTAAATGTATTAGGTGCTCACAACCTGCAAAAATTCAACTAACAACGTTGGGCTGCTTTTGTTTATGAATTCATATGATAAAATATGCTGAGTGTGCATGCTTTGTTCAAGAAACAATAGAGCCACATGAAATATCTGTTATATCTTGATGAAAACTATACTTAGTTAAAAAGAAAGTGAATATGAAAATTGGTGCTACATAAATCCATCTTAGTCTTCGAATAATTTTTTTTGGTGTCAACTATGTGCAACTGAGCGGTTTATTTCAGAAACCCCCTTTATTAAATTTTTGACAAACAAAGCAGGACTACCTTCAACATTAACAAAGATTAAAAAAATATTCGGTAAGATGAAACTGAACGAAAATCAATTTTTGTGAAGAATAATCAGTTTTTGTCAACCTATTTTGGGAATTTTCACCTTTCACAATTTGAAAAATATAAAAATTTTAATGGAAAACTTTATGCAGGTGTAGAAAGGGCAATATTTTAGTTTACCCTGATAAGTTACTGCGTAAAGTGAAAGTATTTTTAACAAAGAAAAATGTCCTATTTATAAGTAACTTGTATTCAATAATTTTGTCTATCAAAACATATGTAAGAAATAAGACAATACTCAGTCTTCAGAAATATGACAAGTTATTATGAATAGAACATTTTTTGCGAAAAATACTTTGATTTTACACAGTAACTAATCGGGTAAACTGAAAAGTTTGCCCTTTCTACACCTGTATAAAGTTCTCCATTATAATTTTCATATTTTTCAGATTGTGAAAGTTGAAAATACCCAAAAAAGGTCGATAAAAAATAATTTAACTCATATTTAAATTTTAGTAGTCATATTAGTAAAAACCACTTTGGCTTTCTACTTTCCATCATTATACTTTCCATCAATACAAGTTCTTCAGAAAGATATGTAGGTTATGCACAGAGGTTTCTTTCAGAAACAAACTGGAAGAAAGTATATATGGAACAATTACTATCAAACATATTAACATTAACTGACACAGAAATCTTTGGTTTGTACTCCAAACATACAAACAGATATCAATCGAAGAAATTCAACACAATATAGTATATATCAATACATGGCAAACTATCACACTTATGTTGTACATTCTACATGTTGGTCTTCATCTCCTATCAGCACCTTTTTGGGTAACTTTAAAAAATTGAATACATCAGTTGTGATAGTTTTCCATGTGAGTGAATTTTCATATCAATACACTTTCATATATTATGTTGTGAGAATGATATCCATATCAATTCCATTTCGAATGTTCGGAATACTAACTGGTCTGACAGACCAGCCTTACTATAAGTGTTATCGAATTTCGCAAAACCACTAGAAGGTTTTTTATTTGTGTGTCCAAATTTCGAAAGAAATATTTTTATTTTGGAATCACCCCTTTTAGATGTTTCATCTTGATAACATTGTTTTCATAAAACTGGGGGCTATCAAGCATTGAAATTTGCTACATCTTGTACAGTAAAATGTACTGTTTTACTCACATTGAGGATAATTTCAGAATATTGGTCTGGTGTGTACACTCGAATGAACATAAAATTTACTGTAGGAACATGATATGTATAGTTGCTTGACTGGTTTCTGTACTAAACTAACCTTTCATCATAAAACCGAACAGTTGAATGGTGAAGTTTTGGATGAAAGAAACCTGTGCATGATCTACATTATTTTGTGTTATGATAGTTTTCATTGTTTTTCAATTATACTGTGCATGAAATGATTGAGGTAACTAACATATTTATTTTAATAAGGATCGATATCCCATCTATCAAAACAGCTTTTTACTGCTCCATCCGTAGCAGTCTCACCAAAACCAAGCACGCAAATACAGACAGTGACTTTCCGCATTGAGGAGCCCAAGAAAAAACACAAATCAGCTATTTTTTGAAAATCTCTATAGTTAGTTATTTTTAAAAAGATAAATGCTATTGCAGACTTATAACAAAAAATATATATGTAATGAATAGTTTTGCTATATCTCAACATGATTTTATAGTAATTTTATTTTACAAATGGATCGATGATGAATTTAGACACATGCGCGTCATCTGAATTGATTACTTTCTAGGCATACCCGTTGTCCTGTTATCGTGTTTTACGTAAAAGGAACTAATGGGTAGCTGAGAAATTTCAATAACATGATTATAATGTGTCTCTGATGGAAGTTTTCTTAGTAATGCTTTAGAAGTTTTAGCTGCAACCGTTTATGCACATTCATCATTTCAGATGCTACCTTGATGTTGGACTTCAACGTACCAGTACAGGAGCTCGCGTGTTTGCAGCCATGAAGGGTGCAGTAGATGGTGGTCTCAACATTCCCCATTCAACAAAACGTTTCCCTGGTTATGATAATGAAACTAAGAATTTCAATGCTGAGGTACATCGTAATCATATTTTTGGAATCCATGTAGCTGACTATATGAGGTCATTGGAGGAAGAAGATCCAGAGGCTTTCAAGAGGCAGTTCAGTCAGTATATTAAATTGGGAATTAATGCTGACCAGGTAAGGATCATTATCTTTCTGTCAAAGAGTCAAAGATTATAAAATCGTCATACCTATTGAAAAATGACATTTATGTGAAGGTATGACATTTGTCAAACCAAAAAGATCCTTTACATGTTTAACTTTCTTCATCAATTTATATGTACAATTGATCGTTTTTCACTAATTTTTATTGTAAGTATGATTTGTAATGTTATTCAGTGGCGAAAAAATCCACAACTCACAAAACTATAGGCCCTGAAGAAGCTTCCCATTAGAAGCGAAAGCTTGGCAAAGATGAGTATTATCCTGATCATTCCCAATACGATTTCAATTTAAGAGCCACCGGTAGACAGCTGTTTCAACCTGTTGGGCATTGTCAATGTTTTTAATATAAAAAAGTATACAATGACAAGATTTTGTGTGCAACAAAGACCTTAAATAATTATGTCGCCTCACCTTTCAGGGAAATCTTGATGCCATCTTCTGAAGTATAAAAACAGACTGTAAATGGTTCCGAGCACATACACCCCAGAAAGGGATATTATCAAACAACTTTTGTCTATTTTATGGTTTTTCAAGTTATTGGTTTCCTGAAAGCTGAAAGCTTTGTATATCTTATTTCGCAAGTTGAAAACTTGTGTTGTATGAAAGGGGATTTAAAACTTTTGAATTTTCAGAATAACAACTCCTAAATGAAGCATTTATTGACCATTTTTTCTGTTTTACAAATCAAACAGCGTATTACATAGACACCATTTATGGTGTCTCAAACCTTACATATCCACCATTTATGGTGTCTCAAACCTTACATAACCACCATTTATGGTGTCTCAAACCTTATATATCCGCAATGAAAGGTAGAACTGGAACCTCTCACGAAGAATGAATCCAAATCGAGCACTGTTCCCAAACACCAAAACTGCAACACTCTTCTCAAGGCACTCTTCACCAGGCACTCTTCACCAACCAAGTTGGTGTCTCTGAAGATGAAGTAAACTGTCTACTTCATGTCTTGGATTTGTTTATTCAAGTTGAACAAGGTTTGATTGTTCGTACTGGAACCTCTGGTGTAAAATGAATCTATCGAAATCACTTTCCCAATACCAGAACAAAAATTACGGTCTCGCATTTTGCGTCGGCGTTTCGCTAACCAAGTTAGCGTCTGCAGGAGATCATTATGATTAAATTTTATTACTATGTTAGTGTTTTTATATACTAGTAGCCTAACTACTACCTGTTAGTAGTTAGGCCTTTGTCGCTATTCATAGAACTCATTCCACAATTTTCGATTTCCATGCTTTCGAAGGCATCCAGAAACCTGTTGTCAAGTGCCGAATTCAATAATTTTAAACATAGGGAACGACCATAAAATAAGTGAGAAACGTTTAAAATTGTTGAGATCGGTACATGCCAACAGGTTTCTGGATGCCTTCAGAAGCTTGGAAATCGAAAAGTGCGGAATGAGCTCTATGAATAGCGACAAAGCAATAAACAACAGATAAATGTTTGAGAAACACATAACATATCAGGGTTATTAACACATTAGGGGTATTAAAAAACAGGCAGTTTAGCATAGGATCAATAACAGGTAGTAGTTTGGTCACTAGCATAGTAGTAAAATTTAGTCATAATGATCTCCTGAGGATGCTAACTTGGTTACCGAAACGCGCGTCGGGAGACCGTAATTTTTGTTCTGGTGTGTTTCCAATAGATTGAACAAGATTGTCTATGATGGTCTATTGCAAAGCAAAGTTTCGACATTAACCACTGAACGAGAAATAACCTTTTATTTTTCTCTGTACTTTTCATGACATGTCATATGAAAGATTACAATCCTAAGAAAACAACTCCATTGAATGAAAACATAATTTCAAGTTTATGTTTTAGATATTTTAAGTAAGAATTTATGAATATACATGAACTCATGAACAACTTACCTTTAGTACAATTGAAAACTTTCTTTTATTCAAAGCCATTGACAAAAATACCCAATTTTTCAACTAGTGAAAATTTATAGAAGTCTTGATTAGTGATTGAAGTTTAGATAGTAATAATAGTTAACTCAGGGTGTAGTTATTATTCCATCAGTGGTATTTATTCGGCCCCCTTCAATACTTTCAAATTTATATTAACAATATAATCCATATTTTACTATTTATAAAATACCTGAACCTGCCTCTAATTTTTGTACACTGTATCTCAATATTCATTTGTCACAAACATTCAATATTTAAAATAATCTCATGAAAAATACGTCCACTCTAAAATTACTGCAGTTAGTATTACTTCTACTGTCGTGTCGCATGTGGACCAAATAAATTCATGTGTCGCTATACTCACTGGCAAAATAATGCCTGTGATTAACGAATATCATGATACAGTTGCCTTAGTAATTATTAACGAGTTCGTGTACGGGGGTATACGTCGCTCAAGTTCAAGTCGCATTAAAAACCAAAGTGATATATTCTACATAGTATATTGTGAATTTTCTTTTCCTGTGTGTTCAAAATATCAATTTGAATGAAATTTAAAAGATAGATAAGCATTATGTTGAAAATAAGATTCTGAAAAGCCCACTAAATGCACTAGAATTTTTTTCTCTTTTGAAATTATTTCTTTATTACACTGGTGATAAAATTAGAATTTGTTTTAAAATGTGTTAGAAAACTGCTCAAAAATTTTTATAGAAATTATGATGATTTCTCTTTCGAAGACACCATCTGTGGATCAACATAGAAGTCAAATCTGGGCACCAAAGAAGAGAAGCGTTTCTTTCTAACAAATTGTTATATGGACCTCACTTTATACTCAATAACTGGGGCTGAGTTTTTTTTTCAAAACTTTGATGTTATCTTCATGGAGTTGAAATGCTCTCAATAAAAGTTTTTCTATATTGAATTCACTAACATATATTACATTGTTTAACTATTGAATGTCATTTCAGATTGAGACTCTATATAAGAATGCTCATGCAGCAATTCGTGCAGATCCTGAGCCTGCAAAGAAGGAAGATAAAGCACCTCCAGCAGCAAGAAAGAGGTGGAACCGCAAGAAGCTTACTTTGGCTGAACGCAAGGACCGTGTTGCACAGAAAAAGAAATCATTTTTGGCCAAGCTTCAAGAACAAGAATCTTGAAACTTTTTGTATAGTTATTGTGTGACAAATAAATTATCACAATAATTTTTCTAATCATTTTTATTGAAGCTATACTAAGAGTAATTTGAATTGGAATAACGGATTTGCAATAACATCTCTTCATTCAGATACTAATTAAACTGATGAAGTGATAATATACTGTCAATCATGAAAATGAATTATATATTAGTTGATTTTGTACACACTAGTCATTCTTCTGATTGTTCTCATCAGTGCTAGTGGTAGAATTAATTTTATTAATATGACTCAAAATTTAAATCTTTATCAATTAGTAGGCCTCAATATTTGTTTTTCAACTTGGTTGATTAATTTGTTCTCAATTTAAAGATTCATATTTTTTTGCTTAAAAATCATGAAAATGGTCTTTTCCAAGTTGATTGTTGAATTGAGGACATTTAACCATTTTTTCAAATATTTTTCCAAATAAGAGCAATTTGACGATAATTTGAAAAATTTTTTTGTTCACCTCCTTTGTAAATTGGGTAAGGAATATATTTTTGAGGTAAATCAGGACAATATCTTTTTCAATACATTGATTATTATTGATAAAAAAAGGAAGACTAGTGAAACAAGATGGTGAATTTCCTTTTCTCGATGTTATGTTGAAAAAGTCGTCAGATCATATTGATACAAATGTTTATAGGGAGAAAAGGCATAAATAGATCTAACTACATCGACAACCATCATGCAGGTGTTGAAAAAAGCTATAATGAACTGTTTCTATAACAGCGAAAATGGTTTTCTATACAGCAGAAAACTTAAATGAAGAATAGTCATTGATAACCTCAGTTGCAAAAGAGAATGCATATGCAGATTTGTTTGTAAACTCTGCAGTAGGAAGCAAATAGCCATTCAACAACCAAATGAATTTTCAAATAACCACCAACTCGACAATTTCTTATTCATGAACCGACACCTTTCAAAATCAACGTTTTGATTGTTAGTATCCACAAGCGTTCTGAAATCACTTGGCTTGAAATCTTTTAATTTTCATTTCTTTTTTTTATCGTTCAATTGTTGCTTGCATTTTATTTTATTGTAATTTCATTTCAAGGTTTTTTGCTTAATATAATTGTTACTTTCAGCTATTCATTTCAATTTTATTGTTTCTTTCAGGGACTTCAAATCATTTTAGACAATGGAAGTCCGGATCGATGAAATTCACCATGAAAAATTGTCAAGCACCTTCAACAAACATATACTTCATTATAGTTTAGCCAAGTTCATTTTTGATGGATAAACTAACACTCCATTCGAGAGCCATCTGAAGGGTGGTTATATTTGAATTAATGTTTAAAATATGTTTTTTCCGTTAACAAGCTATCGCACCTCTTACGAACGATAACCCTCAGAAGTCGAAACTTATGCGAGCTGACTAACGATTCCTAACACGGGTTGGACGATAGCAAGTGAAAATCGAACGTTCAGCCTGCGGCTTGAACCATCGACTCACATCAGCCGATTGACTGGGTGAACAAAGCACCCACGTCGAACTGCCCGGCTACAGACCGTAGTCGGATTGTATAATTCAAAATATTTAGTTCGTCAGTAATGGTGCTTTAAATAAACTGGTCAATAATACTTGTAGTCCATTACAATGAGGATTTAAATTACCGTGCAAAAGGCAAGCCTGTATTTTTCAATATTAGGATTTATAGTTAAAAAATGTTGAATTTCATTTAGGGGATAGGAAATGAATAAAAACTACCCCAAACCTCCCTTTTTTGAATATATCTCGAAAGCATAAAAATATATGAAAAAAAGGTTGAAACAAAAAATGTAGGCAATAAAATTTTCTATAAAATCGTTTCTGATCACTTTTGACGTATTTGCAATAGAAACAGATATTTGCTTATAATATCAGGTATTATAAGACATTCACCGAGCAAACGTTACGAAATAGATCGATGTTATAGGTTGTGAAATAAATCATTGTAGTTAGGTGTTTGGTAGAGTGACCACACTTCCCGATTTTTGTGGGGCAGTCTAGCTTTTTGGCGGGCTTGGGTCACAAGATATTTTTTTGGAACTTCTGTCCAAGGGTACCGAAAATTATGAACAATGCTCAATCGATTCGGAATGACCCCTAGGAACTTTTTGAAAAATTTCGAGAGGCTAAAAAAATTGCAAAAGTAAAAATTATAAAAAAAAAATGGGTTTGGTTTTTTGCAAATATCTCTGAAAATATTAAAGATATCCGAAATTAGAAAAAAGACCCTCGAAGTGGAAGAAATTTACTGAAAAACAAACTTCCCAAACATTTATAATTTCAATTTAGAAGCGAAAATAGCTCTAAAAGCGGGCAATGCGCGTCCCGTACGCGCTGACTGATATGGACCTTTCAACAATAAAAATTATTTCAACCTATTAAATATCCTAATTGAGAAAAACAACTTCACATACCTTCTAGACACTTGAATGAACGAAAATCCATGGAAAAAATTTTCTCGTGATTATTTTATTATATACTTTGGTTAATTAACTAATTTTTAAAAGTTTTAAATTTACATAAAAACCTTGATAGTTTTTAAACTAAAAACCTCAATTTTTTTTACTTTTTGAAACTTCTCTTAAAAGCATTTAAAAAAGATTCCCGTTGAAAAAATATGAAAATTTTGATTTTTCACTTTGTTATTAATAATCAAAGACAGTAAAAATTGCAAAATTCAATTGAAGCAATGAAAAAAAATTCTTTATATTCAAATGAATTTATATTCTTATTATTGAGAGTTACATAAAAATGGTTTTTACGTAACTTTTAGTTCTACTTGTTTGAAAAATTGATATAAACAAATGTATTGTTAATGAGATATTTGAATTTTTTTGGGGGGATTTTTATCAGTAATGAATATTATGATTTTCAAAAACAAAATCATTTCTCAAAAAAAAATTATTGCTTAAAAACGCATTTGTAGATTAACAATTTTTTTGCTACTAAATATGAATATTGAATGGTTTTTTTCAAATCATAATTTCAATTTTTTTTGATATTCTGAAAAAAACTTTTTATTCATATTTCATATTATTTATTCATTCGTTTTTTATTCATATTTATTTAATAAACAATTTGTTTTGAACAAATTAATTTTTACAATTTATATTTTTTAAATGCTACCAAAAAAACAAAAACAACAATTTTTTACTTCTAGAGACACATGGTTTTTGTGTAAAAAAATACGGAAAAATTTTTTTACACAAAAAAGGAAAAATGTCAATAATTAAATTACAGGGGATTATATTTTTTGGAATGACACATCTTTGTATAGAGTTAATTTTTTGAAATTGATTGCTTTCTTTGGTTTGGAAGATTCCCCATATTTTTTTGTATCAAGATGGAGTAGTAGAAAGCCAAAAATTCCAATAATTCTCAACCAAATGCCTCAATTTTACTTTTTAATATTTTTAGGTGAAGAAGAATGTTTAGTACTGAAAATCGTTATAATCTAGGCCCCTTTCTTCTTCAGAATCCTCATGAGATTGAGCGTTATTCAAAGTATCGTTAATAATCAGCCACTTCTGCTTCTGTTGATTTTCTACATATTGTATGAAGTCATCATCAATGTCTGAAGTATCTTGGTCTTTACATTGTCATTTGAATTTTGAACTTGTGATGTAGAATTTTCATCATTAACGAAGAATGATTCGTTTTCGAAATACAGATTGTTGAAATTTTTCAAAACATGGTAGGATTTGTCATAAAACATTTTATTTGAAAAAGTTGTTTATTTTGACGAGATCCACCACATACTAAGTTTTTGTAATGTTCTCAGCAACTTCACTTAGCGCCCTAGGAGCTAAGTAATATGCATCGATATAGAAAATTGTAAATATCTCGAAAACGATCACCTCCAGCGTTGTTGAGGAGGTGTACCTTTTTTACTAGGAAAAGATGTTAGTTATCAGTATTTTAATTTAAGATTAAAGTTTGTTTACTTCAAGTCTGACAAATGGTTAGATTAAAGGAAATGCATAAAATAACAGTTTTACAAATGATTGGTTATTGACATAAAACCCAAACACAACAGGAAGTAGCTCGCCTATTTGATAAGAAATTTCCTAATTTACCGCCCATATTTCAAGGAGCAATAAGCAAAATAGAGAAACAGTTTCGCGAGTTTGGTCATGTGGGGCAGATAAAAAAGCAGCCGCCAATGCAATGAGTGATGAACTTAAATTATATGTGATGCTTGAGTTTGAGGAAAACCCACATATATCGAGTATACAGGCATCTACTACAGTCAATGTTAGCCATATATCGATAGTAAACATATTAAAAGAAAATAAAATGCATCCCTATGAAATGATACCTACTTAGGAGCTCATGGAAGACGATTTTAATAGAAGAACTTATTTTTGTGAGCAAATGATGGACATGTTTGAAAACAATATCATCCAATCAGAAGACGTTATGTTGTCTGATGAGTGTACTTTTTATATTAATGGTCATGCTAATCGGCAAAATTGCCGCTACTGGTCGGAAAATCATCACTGAATGAGAAAAGAACACACGCAATACCCTCAAAAGGTCAATGTATGGGCAGGGATTGTAGGAAACCATATCATTGGTCCCTTTTTCATTGAGGGCAACTTGAAGGGCGATAATCATCTGAAACTAAAAATGATGTCACTCCAAGTTTAGCCAATTTATATCATGACTCAGGAAACCCTCTAGTTCCAGTGAATACGATATGGTTTTAGCAGGATGGAACAGGGAGGCGAGGATCGATTGAATGACCAGCGCGATCACCTGATCTTTTATCATTAGATTTCTTTTTATGGGGATATGTGAAGGGCAATGTGTACAAAACTATACCTTCAGATTATAATGACTCAATAGAACGAATAACGCTTGCGATTAGGTCGGTCACGCCTGATATGTTGAATAATGTTAGAAGACAGTTTTATTTAAGATTAGGATGTTGCCAATACGTTTGTGGTTAACTTCGTCAACTTCATAATTCTTTTTCGTATTCTACATTCAACTACGTTATGCATTACATTTAGTGTTCGAGTGTATTTTATCGAATTTCGGTAACCATATGATTTCAATTTATTTTATCTTAATTGTTGCAATGAACTTGAAAGCGATAACATCAAAAAATTGGGGGTTTTACCTGTCATTCGAAGGGGGTTGAAGGTAGGGGTGACATTTTTAAGTAGTAGAATGTCAAATTATAATTTACATTTGACATCTTCCGGGATTTTTTTTAATATGTACTGTAACCGTAATAATGAATTTATTCCATTTGGTTTTTACACACTGTATATATTTCACAGATTAAAGAATACAAATTTATTTTCGATAATATTTTTGTGACACATGTGTATTATAAATTATTCAATTTTGTTACAAAACAATGAATAAGATGAATAATTCATTATATTCTTATACATCATTTCTTGCAATAAAACAATTTACTGTTAGGTTCTGTCATCGTAGAGTAAAACATAAAATAATATACAGTATATACAAACCATCATGAAATCGACATGACTCCTTGCCTTCCCACACTTTATATTTCAGGTAATTTTTCACTTTACTTTTGCCTATTAATGTATTTAGGTAAACCATTTTTTTCACAGTTACAATTGTGTTATAATCACTTTCAAGAGGCAATTCACAAATTGAGCACAATTCACGCTCCAGTTTCACAGGTTCTTCAATGAAATGAAAAAAAAAAACACTCTAATGAAATGGATGCAAACACTTTCGGGAATGAAAATAAATAGAACTCGCATTCATTCATATGTGCACCTGGGAAACACCGACAACACTTAATCTAATTTCGTTCTGGTGGAGAGATTTAGCCGCTCTACTGCAGCCCGTCTGAACTATAAGTATAAATTGATTATTGCAAATATCTCGGTTTCTATTGCAAATACGTCAAAAGTGATCAGAGACAATTTTATAGAAAATTTTTTTGCCTACATTTTTTTGTTTCGACCTTTTTTTCATATATTTTTATGCTTTGGAGATATATTCAAAAAAGGGATTTTTGGGTTAGTTTTTATTCATTTTCTATCCCCTAAATGAAAGTCAACATTTTTTAACTATAAATCCTTTGAATGTATCCTAAAATCAATTTATATTGAAAAATGCAGGCTTGCCTTTTACATGGTAATTTAAATCCTCATTTTATTGGACTATTGAGTCGTCCAGCTAGGGGGTCCTCTGATACTGAAATTTAAAAAAAATCTGATCAAGTATATATCTCCGAAAATGTTTATCCAATTTCATTGTCACAACAGAGAATTCAGTAGACTAAAATACTAGTGGTGTTCTTGTATTTTTTGGTATCCAACTGGAATCAGTAGAATAACCAGAGTTATCGTCACCAAAGAAATAACTTATACCATTCTAGTAAACATATCAACATTACTATAGTTGTGATGAATTCCTGGATATCATACTGTTATTATATTCTATATATATATATATATATATATATATATATATATATATATATATATATATATATATAATAATATAATATAATATATATATATATATATATATATATATATATATATATATATATATATATATATATATATATATATGATGAGCTGTTTTCTCGGGTTTCGCTACGTGTTCTGTGTATTTTCTCCCCATAAAGATTATTTTCACAACGTTTTTGCAAAGTCTCATTTGCCATCTTCTGGTGATGTCTGGTTTTTTTCAACTAGTCTAGTTGACGTCACCAGAAGATGGCAAATGAGACTTTGCCATTTAGTAACACACTCAATACATTAACTTGGGATGAAGTATATTACTTAGATAGATCAGAGGTTGATCAACAAGGGAATATTTTTATGGAAAATTTCATGATTGTATTTAATGGAAGCTTTCCGATTAGGACTGTTACTACTAGAAATAAAAATATTAAATATTTCAACAATAATGAAATTGCTGAATGGAAACGCACTTTGGATGCCATTTTAATTTTGTATGTAAATAATAAAGTAAGTCGGCACCAATATAATGAGGTGAAAAAAGAATATGATAATCGCTTGAGAAAATTTAAAGAGGATGAATATTTGAACAGAATAAAGACTTCTGACAATAAAAATAAATGTATGTGGACAACATGCTCGGAATTAACAGGAAAATAAAAGAAATTCGAATGTCAACTACAAGGGGATCCAGAAAAAATTGTGAATGACTATAACAAATACTTGATTAAAATTGTTCCAGAATTAATATCAAACCTCCCAAATAAATATTCCTTTCGAATGTTCAATAACATGTAATTTTGAGTCAATGTTAGCAAAGCCAATATCTCCTCAAAAGGTAATTGAACTATCACATAAAGTTAAAAATAAACACTCTAGTGGGTATGATGAAATTCCCACTTCTTTGATGAAAAGAAGTATACTAAGCACAAGTGAAATTATATCATAAGTATATCATAAATATCTCCATGAAATTTCGCGTCTTCCCTTCAACACTGAAAGTATCCCTAGTGAAAAAAATTTATAAAAAGGGGGATTCAGAATTTATGGAAAACCATCGACCTATAAATATTCTACCAAGTTTTGCAAAATTATTTGAGATAGCTATGTGTAATAACATTACAAATGTCTTTATAAATGTAATATAATTAGCAATAACCAACACAGATACTTACGAGAGAGATCAACAAACAGTGCAATATTTCAATTTACTCAAAATATAACAAACTTAATGGGAAAAAAAATATTTAGCACTTGGTATGTTCTTAGATCTGTCAAAGGCATTTGACTGCATGAAACACGAGATACTAATAAAAAAACTAGAACTATATGGTATAAGAGGAAACTCACTGAAATGGTTGAATCTTACCTAACAGATCGCCAACAAATAGTAACTATTAACAAACATGGTCGAACATACAAATCTGAAAATGTGGCAGTGAAAGTAGGAATACCCCAAGGAAGATTGCGGGTCCTTTGTTATTTATTATCTATATAAACGATTTATGTTATCGCTCAAACACATAATTCAATTACAGTCTTTGCTGATGACACTTGTTTATTAATAGGCTCTGAAACATATATACCCTGAAGTAGTAAAAACAGGTATGGAAATGTTTAATGATATCTACAAAAGAATGGTTCACTAGGAATAGGTTAATTTTGAATGAATCTAAAACTAATCTTATACTTTTCAGAACTAATCAATTACAGATAGAACGACCTCAAAATTTGAACATTGAAAACATTACTATAAAATATTCACAAGACACCAAATTTCTAGGACTTTATATTGATGAATTCTCGAAATGGAACAAACAGATTGATTATACAGCTAACAAATTGAGTAAAATTTCGTATGGACTAAGGGTGGTTCTTAAATACCTCAAAAAAGAATCGGTAAAAATTTTATATTTCTCCCATTTAGAGTATGTACCTAAATTTGGAATCATATTTTGGGGAAGCAATAGTAATATAAAAAAAATATTTCTAATTCAGAAAAGAGCAATCAGAATGATGAGTAATTTGAAGTATTATCAATGGTGTAGATGTGTCTTTAAGAATCATGGGATAATGCTCTTTATATTTATGAATCTTAGTTTGCACTGGTCAGACCCTATCCCCCGAAGCCTCGATACATTCGGGAGGGCGCGCCAGCATTATCAACCAATGACCACTCCCCACACCGTGGGGTAGGTGATTATTGGGTCCGAGAATCATGTGCCCTAAGCAAGCGCAGTGAGCACAGAATTACAGCCTTCTGCATCTGTGCGGCTAAGATTTCTGCCTTAGTGCGGCAAGCCGGTATGATTTTAAGATTCGAGAGTAGAGATGACATAATTCCACCAATGACTCCAATAATCAGAACAACCATCTTGACAGAGTGATCTGGATAGAGTCTGCGAAGTTCGAAGAGAAAATCTCGATATTTTATCCGTTTTTCCTCCTCTTTTCTGACGATATTCGTCTCGCCAGGAGCTGAAAACTCCACGAAAAATATCGTTTTGGTCTGGTGGTCGAGAAGGACTACATCAGGCGTATTAGCTTGTATGAGCCTGAGGGTGGGAAACGAATAGTTCCAATAAATTCGGAACTTCTCATTCCCCACAACGGATTCAATATCCCCCGGAGCGTAGGGCAACATCGGTGTCTCGACAATACCGTAAGAGTGCCGTAGATGGTAATATAGCTCTCTTAGGGCCGCGTTATGTCGATGGTTGTAGGCCGAGACCGCATATGCTGGACATGCTGATAGCAAGTGCATTAGGGTCTCGGGCGCCTCGCGGCAGGCCCTGCACCTTGTGTCAGGAACCTCTATACCCATCACGCGACTGCGGTAGACTAAGGTGTTGAAGACACCATCCTGGCAGGCCATGACGAACCCCTCAGTTTCCGACTTCAGCCCACTCGACCTGAGAAAAGCGAACGTCACGCGCTTTGATAAGCCAAGGTCTCCAATGTTATTGAAGAAGACCCCATGCATTGGCTTATCCTTGTGTCTCTGCAGAAGTAAGGTGATCTCTACGGCTTTTATCTAAGCTTTTTTCTGAACGGGTTCCAACTCGGTGACAGAGATGTGGTCATTTCGTTCAGAGTCGAAAACTATACCGAGTTCATCAGCTGCTCGGACAGCTGCCCTGAGGAGAAATGCTCCAATTCCTGCTCTCTCATGGTCACGGACCATGCAGAGAAGGGGATCCAAACTCCTGACGACTTTACAGGCTGTATCCAGTACCATTCTATCATGTGGATACTTTATTATTATTATTTATTTTATTGTTTTTCACCGTAGTGTGCGCTGGTCAGGCCCTATCCCCCGAATGCCTGATACATTCGGGAGGGCGCGATAGCATTATCAACCAATGTCCACTTCCCACAATCGTGGGTCCGAGAATCATGTGCCCTGAGCAAACGCAGTGAGCCAAGAATGACAGCCTTCTGCATCTGTACGGCTAAGATTTCAGCCTTAGTGCGGCAAGCCGGTATGATTTTAAGATTCGAGAGTAGAGAGGACATCATTCCACCAAGGACTTCAAAAATGAGAACAACCATCTTGACAGAGTGATCTGGATAGAGTCTGCGGAGTTCGAAGAGAAAATCTATTATTATTAATATGTTCACTTATTTTAATCGAGTCTGAAAACACTGATTCACTTTCACAAGTCTATTTTTCGCGAGAAAGGCCTATCAGTTTATATTTTGGTAGTCCGGTACTGTCCACTTCGCGAAACACATGGAATCACCAGTCTCTCTGCGCGAACAAATAAATATTATAGTCAACTTCCCCGCAATACAAGGATTGTCCACCAAGCGCTCACAGATTTATTTTACAAATCAACTTCTGACTAATCACAAACTAATGTATTTATTACAACACTCAGCAACTAACACCTAATTTATTTCCACTATTTGAATTTCTTGTTCAGCCGCTCAAATTACTTTCTGAACTGCCCTCTTGGGTCGGGAAGATGGGCTTGTATCGGTAATGGTCCTTTCTAGAATTCTGTAGTCGATTCGGTACTAGAATTTTATCGACGATTTCCGACTTGTATTCTTTAGCGGTGATGTTATGTGTTTGTTCCATGAGTTGGCTGACGTACTGGTCAGGGGCGGCTTCAGATTTGTTACACTATTTTGGTTAAAATTCGTTTTCACAAATCTTAACTGAATACTTTACAAGCATCGATCACATGATAACACAAAAAAAATACAATATGAACTCGAAGTTACTAAAAACAAAATCTATTTTAATAGCACTAACCTCACAATACATCAAATATGGTTCACCCAGCAAAAGTTGTGAAAAAAAATTCGATAATTATCATATTATTTCTTTTACTGCAGTTGGTTGATGGAGACGTAGAAAATAATTCTACATGCTACTTGCTAACTATAATTCAAGCAATCTAGAGGTAAATTTTATGTGTACTCTGAAGGGGATACAGGAAAAACCTACTGTACTTACGGTAAAGATTGTGACGTTGATTATAAATGGCTTTCAGGACAGTTTGAATATACCTACCCTGCAACTGATTTTATGGCGAATGAATGAATTATTTGTGAAGATTTTGATGTTAATTAATTGATAGTCACAGTAAAATAGAGATAAATGTGCTTGTTTTTCATTTTACAAAAACAACTTTTCATATAACACTTTTGATAATTGAGCGATTACCAAAGTTTATCGAATGAAGGTTCTGGGTATACACTTCCAATTATATTGATTACGTCAAAATTCGTCAAATTATCACTCATTGTGTGTGTCTAACAGTTTCCAGCAGTAAATGCAATTTTACCGATGAATGTGGTAGACGGTAATTGCTTAACCCAGCAGCTGGATACAATTAAAAAGCGCCATTCGCTGCAGCACTCGTCCAGGACGCACCCATTGTGATTGTACCATGGTTAGCATTGCACCACTAAACACATAAGACTTATTGATTCTGTAATGTTTGCTAATAATTCATTAGAGTTGAATAACAAATGCACCAAAGTTATAGTACAATCAGTGTACCATTGCACTTAACGATGTTATATGGTACACTAAGTCAAATTATAGTACTCGAAGTATAATTTGACTTAGTATACCATACGATTGGCAACATTGCGTTAATGCGGCTTACATGACAAATGGTGTGTAACCTGTGTTCAGCAAGCGCCAAACGTGATGACGAGCAATGGTGCAGGTATAGACTCTCCCAACTAAATTACTATTGCATTACCATAAGCACTTTGCCGGCCAGTGTAGTACCTATAATTAGTTTCAATTAGGGTAGCAAATGGAACATGACTTATTTGTAATTTCTTTTCATATTTTCTTCAGTATTATTGGTAGTAGTACAATTCATTAAAATGTTATATAATTATACACTTATCCAGAAATAAACATTTTTTCAGAAATAACACAAATTATTCATTATATATTTTGGCTTAAATGTCCACGAATTTACAAACAAAAAAATTCACATTTTTCTGGCAGATGAACACAAATAAACAAACTAATGCTATAGTATTATGTTTATATGTATTGAATGAATTGTATTTTCTCAATATTCACAAAAAATGTTGAGCTATAGAAAAAAGTAGTGAAGGGAAAGCAGATTGCTAGGCACTTTGGAGTGGAGAAACATTTCAGATGGTGATAAGCAGCCAGATGTCAGCTTTTGCAAGGAACCTATTTTTTAATTGGGGAATGATGATTAACTTTTTGTTTTATTCATTTTCACTCATTTTTTCATATCGAAAAAATGAAAAAAATAAAAAAGGGGTAAATTATTATTATATGTTACTCACAGATTCACCTGAACTTTCGAATCTCGTTCGAATATATGACACTATCAATCCTCAAAGTTTTTATTCACATTTATTAGTTTTCTTTTTTTTTAAGGACAAAACACAAGCACTACAGGAAAATCCTCAAGGCGCCCTAAGAGCGGTGCCTGTGTAAAAATAGTTATTCACATTGGATTTGAATCGCTGGAGATTGAATTCATTTGGAAAAACGTTTTCAGGAAGTCTATTCCACTCGAGCGCAGTTTTCCAAATGAAAGAGTTCTTAAACAGTGAAGTTTGATGTGAACGAGTTGAACCTCAAAACGATGAGATATGTACCGCTCTTGGTGGAATCAAATGTGCCTAGTCACTTGAACACTTCGCGTGAAAGTATATATAGAAGAGAGACAAATCTCTAACTTTTCTTCGATGTTCCGGACTATCAAGGTTGCAAGTGATGTTCGTGTCCCAATCAGGTGGATGTCTCTTTTCTGAATGGAATCTAGCAGCTTCAGGGTATGCTTAGGAACGGAGCTCCATACATGAGAACTATACTTCAAAGAAGGTCTGATCTGAGCTTTATGAAGCATCAAAAGTTGCTGAGGTGTCTATAGTTTTTTCTGGTTCGGAATAGTGTTCCAAGCTTGTGAAAAGTGGCTTTTGCTATTTCAGCAAAATGATTGTGCCAAGACATATTGGTGTCCATTTAACCCCCAACAAACTTATCGAAGTAGAAAGGGGAATTGTCTGACCTAACATTATTATATCCGGTCCGGAGACATTTATCTAATTGGAGAGAACCGATGCCTGGGTTTTATGGCATTGAATTTAACCTGATTACTTTCACCCCAATTCGAAATTACTTCTAGATCCTCATTAAGATATGCAACCTCCTGCTGCCGGTGAAGATGTGCATCCGCAGCCGATGTCCTGGAATCCAAGTCAAGTGGTCTTGTTTTTTTCCAAGAAGTCGTTGAGATACAACAGAAAAAGGGTTGAATACAATATTGATCGCTGGGGAACACCAGATATCTATCGACGGCTACTTGCAGGGAACGTTCTTTCAGGAAGCTGAAGAGCCATACACGAAAATGATCTGACAAGTCATAGCATCGAAATTTGGCCAGCAAACTCTCATGCCACACACGGTCAAAGGCCTTAAAAATATCAAGCGCAACAGCTCTTAACTCTCCATGTTTCTCGATTGCGTTATTCCAAATATATGTGACATATATTAGAAGGTCGCCTGTTGATCTTTATTTCCGAAAGCCATATTGATGATCGCTCAAGATGTTGAAGCCTTCCAAATATTTGAGGATACGGCGGTTCACGGCTTTCTCCATGATTTTTGATATGACTGATATCAAAGCAACTGGTCTATAGTTATTTGGAAGATTTTTTGCCATTTTTGGGAATAGGCTGAACGCGAGCAACCCTCCAACAAGAAGGAAAAATCCATTCCTTGTAAGACAGGTTGAAAAGTCTGCAAAATACTGGTGCGAGTTCATTTGCGCACTTTTTAGGTACGATGACGGGCACTACATCAGAACCCAACACCCTGTTGATATTGAGCTGTTTCAAAATTCGCCTGACTAGACGCTATTGAAAAGTAATTTCCGGCGTTGTGTATTCTAGTGTGGGAATAGTGGGTGTTGCCTTTCCCAGAAAATCGACTGTGGAGTGGGACGCAAATTTTTCAGCTAGTAAATTTGCTTTTTCTATGGCTATTGTTGTCCGTGAACCATCCGCTTGAATTGTGGATTTTGTAAAGTTATGATGAACAACTTTTTTAGAAGTTTTATTATTACTGGGGAAGGATTTTTCCAAAACATTTTCTTTCAAAATATACTCTTCATAAAAAACAAAAATATGCAATATGAACCCCTTCGAATTTTTTCACTACGCCTTTGTGTAGCACGTGTTGGAATCATACAAGGAGGTATGATGGGCTAGCTGGATGACTCCGAAATATTTGTGACATTGT